>NW_027266286.1:67033209-67633209 GCF_022045235.1 Haliotis cracherodii
TGCTTGTAGATTATGTGTATGATTGAACTCATTATGATTGAAGGATTATGTAAACAAGGAGGTCGTATGGTTAATTGCAGTATTTCATGGTTTGAAATAAAAGCTTTTAGTTGGATGATATGGGTCGTATCCTACTGGGTACACGTGAGCCCCGCACACATACTTCTGGCAAGCCAACCACAGCCTCCCCCACATCTTGTTTTACACAAAGTAATGGATCAACCACACTGCTTTGTTCTCCGATTGTTATCCAGTAATATTTATTGGCTGCTAGGACCTGCAATTGTTTTTCTAACACATACAAAACTTGGAATATGCTCACTCTAAAAATAATTTATCAGACCAGACCAATTTTTTATTATTTTTTTTCACCTAACTTTTTGCAAATAATGTATAAATAAATGTTATGTTTGAATGGTTTTTTATTTTTTTGTAATGTTTCTGTGTATACTTATAGTTAAAACTACCCTTGATTCAGCCCTGGCCACATTTCTTTCTTTTTCTATGCTGACTAAGAAAATCTGGGGAACAAGACATTATATTGGTCTGGACACATTAATAATCATTATTGTCTCAAATGATGTGAACCCAGCATGTTGTCTGGTGTATTAAAGGGTGGTTGGGTAGCCTAGTGGTTAAAGCATTGGCATGTCACGTCGAAGCCTCGGGTTCGATTCACTACATGGGTACAATGTGTGAAGCCCATTTTCCGGTGTCCCCCGCCGTGATATTGCTGGAATATTGCTAAAAGCGGTGTAAAACCATACTCACTCACTCGCTGATGTATTAAACTTAATAACTGTAAATAATTTTTGTGTAATTTTTATTACAATTAATTGCTGTAATTTATCTCTTTACTTTAAGTTTAACTGGTTTTGTATGTTCTAAAAATCTGTTCTGACCAAGATGTTTAGAGTTGTTGTGACACTGATTTCAACATTCTGGTCTGTGATAGTTTTTATGTTCATGAAGCCAAGATAAGTAATTATCTGATCATTATACACTTTTACCCACAACTGAAGCCGCCATTTTGATTTTGATTTCCAAGTAAGAATACACATGCTGATTGAATTTGTAATTTTGGCACATATTTCCTCGAAACTGCTGGATTTTTATAGGCAATGGGCAGGGTCTGATAACCTCTTAATCAATTGATACTGGCCTTTTGATCATTCCGACTAGATGAAAATAGCTGATCCAAGTTTTCAAGT
Source organism: Haliotis cracherodii (assembly GCF_022045235.1). Lineage (NCBI taxonomy): Eukaryota > Metazoa > Mollusca > Gastropoda > Lepetellida > Haliotidae > Haliotis > Haliotis cracherodii. The sequence continues at coordinate 67,034,421 of NW_027266286.1, forward strand.
TTCCCCTGAGTTGGTATGGTATGGTGAAGTGAAAGTGATATCTCTCTCAACGTGGGCCTCTAATATTCATGATGTCACTGCTTCTGAACTATGCTGGCTGTAGAGAATTTTACATTGATTTGTTGTCGTGGTTTCGGGGGGAAAAGAAAAAGAAGGAAAAAATGAGCAAATTTCCAGCCCGCGAGTTTCAGCTGCATTTAATGAAATAACTGGTGTGGAGGTGCTTTAAACAAGCAGTTTCCTCTAACATAATAGGAAATTCATTTGGTGATGTTGTTATCAGCCAGAATTTATAGTGTTAGTATTGACAAAGTGTCAGAGAGCCCACATTGTATAGTGCTTGCTCTTCTAGTGGTACGTGCCACGCCGGAGGAGAAGATGTAGCTTCCCTCACCACCGTTGTCACTGATGCTGTCCTTCCATCCTCAACCTCATCCCAGCTCTGGATCCACATAAATTAACTTTCTAGAAATGAAGGCAGGAAATTGAGCAATACTGCACCATGTTATCCTTCGTTGGGACTGTCTTTTGTCAGCAGGGATGATTTAAGTCCTCGTTATTTCCCTGGTAATTATCAAGTGGAATATAAAATATATGGCTGCTGATGTGCTAGCCATGGAAGAAGGGGCTGTTTATGATCTCAGACATTACTGGGAGAGTCACAGTCGGAGCTATCTCTTCATTGGATCTATTTCAGTTCTTATTTCCAAATAATAGGATAATCTTGTACTTCAGGAGAATGTTTTAGGCTATTTCTTTAAAAAAAATGTAGTTTGCCTCTCAAGTGCTCGAAACTGAGGCTTTAATTATATGATAAATAATTGTTTTATCCTTGTCTTTTTTTTTAAATAATATATCTATGAAGTGAAAGAGGTCATGTAACTAGAAGGAGCAGTTTCTGAATTCTGCTCAAATTGAATCATATATGATTAGTTTCAAGGATAACTTATTTTCTGCAGTGTGCAGTGACATGTTATGTTTTGTGACGTATTTGTCAGTTTGAAAACAGAAACATCAGCTGCAAGGATACAAGATAGGTAATGGTTTCAAACAATATATATTTTTCCATACATGGAAAGGGATTTGTAAAAAGACAACTATGTAAATACTGTTCCAAAGTACATATAGCAGTCCATTCCACATATTTAGTCTATGAAGTCAGCATCAGGGAAAATATGATCAGAAGAGAGAGTTGTATTGTGTAAGATTTCCTTGACATTATGTTAGTCTTCACTCAAACGTGCCATGATATCAATGAAAGTTTGTCAAATCTTAACCCAATCCACTCACTAACTCAATCATGATATGTTGAAGTTTTAGAACTTAGTACTTCCCTTTAATGATGTGTTTAAAAAAGGTTGAAATCCCCTGTGGAGAAAGTGTGATAGCGAACTGATTCCAACGTTAACTGATTGAGCCGACGAACACAATTGAGGCTTAGGAAATCAGTTTAATGTGATTGTAGTGCTGGGAAGATAGGGAGCAAGTTTGAGCTCTCACTAAAAATGTATTTATAAAGAACTATCAATACAACTAAGTATAACTGTCAGCCACTATGTAAATGAAAAGAAGATTCCGGGGTAGAATAGGTCTTCAGCAACCCATGCTTTCCGTAAAAGGTGACTATGCTTGTCGTAAAAGGCAACTAACGGGATCTGACGGTCAGGCTCGCTGACTTGGTTGATGCATGTCATGGACCCCAATTGCGTGGATCGATGCTCATGATGTCAATCACTGGATTGTTTGGTTCAGACTCGATTATTTACAGACCGCCGTCATATAGCTGGAATATTGCTGAGTGCAGCGTTAAACAACAAACAAACAAACAACTATCCTAGGTATGGGGTGGAGTCCTGAGAGTTTCTGGGGCTTCTGTCCTGCCCCACACTGAAGCACATGTAACATGTAACTCCTTGGGCAAGTGACTTTGATCGAAATGTGGCCCTTTTCACCCAGCAGTGAATGGGTACCCAGTAGGATGAGATGGCAATGTGGTTGTTAACCTTGTAGTGCCTAACAGGCAGCTTGGGTTGCATACTCCCCAGGGAGTTGAGAATAATTGTTGAGTGCACACTGATCCAGTGACCGGGGTAATAATAGCACTTTGAGCTTGCCCCTATGTCGCATGGAAATATGCGCAATATAAATAGCCTATAATCATTATAATTATTGTCACCAGCATTTCTTCACATAGTTATACTGGGGGTCCAGTCGTCTAAGGCGCCGCCATTCTCTGTGCAGAGTTGCGTCCCTTGGGCAAGCCAGAAACCTATGATTGTGGGTTCGAATCCCGGTTCACCCCGATTATGTTTCTAGGTTTGTCAGCACCATACCCATGCTCATGGGTTTCATAGAAGTGGTAAACGTCTAAGACCTGCATCACTTTGGGCTTTCCTCCCAAATTAAGCTGACACAACACGATATAACTGGAATACTGTTAAAAGTCTAACTCATTCACTCACATCGTTATACCCTCAACTTGTGTAGTGGGGTAGCCAAGTTGTTAAAGTGTTTGCCCAAGATCCTGGTTCCATTTCGTACATGCGTACATTGTTCGAAGACTGTAATATTTTTCTAAAATGAAAAAGCCGTTACACTTCCTTCAACGCTTAGCTAAAAATTGGTCATGTGGCTTTTATTAATATACAACAAGTAAGAAGCAATCTTAGCGAAGAATAATTTTAGACATCATAAAGGACAATCTGAGATATTTTAGGAATATAGCTCACTTCTTGAATTTCTTAATCAATTTCAAAACATTCGATTCTGGCTGATGAGCATGGAATATCTTTTATTTCAAACGCTGATAGAGCCAAGCTTAATTAAGGAAAATATGAAGTGTCACACTCTTCTGTAACAATTTTCGTCTTCAGTCGTTAAAAAACATATCTTTTGTAGTTTCATCAAATTTCAATTTCATCATCTATTCAATAATGACTGCCATAGTACACTCCATCATGCTATTGATTCCCCTAGTATCAATATTTGTTTCAAGTTGATGTGGATGTATAAATATTTTTGAATTATAGATCTAAACAAAGATGTTACTTCATAGGTTTCGATCCTGATAAATCCTGTCTTTGTAATGCTCAAAGAGGCAGAGGAGCTACCACAGGCTGGGAGGAATCCTCTTTGAAGTTAGTTTGATCTTGTGATATCTGTTCGATGATGTGGTGATGACCAGCCAGTACGAGGTACCTTGAGGGTGGACATGGGCTCATCGTCTTCAAGTGGGGAACTTACTGTGGCTTCATAAGCAGTCAAAGCTAGATGAAGCTGAAGGGGTTGATGAAGCATGGATATTGAATAAACTCATTTTTGCTCACTCCTCTTGAACCGTTTTTGGTTGAATATGGTCTCGTTTTGCCGTGGGCATTGTTTGCTTGTGCTATAATGGCAGGCGGTGAGCAAACAGCATGTGTGATGGTGTGTCATTGATTGCCTAATTGCCAATTATGAGATCGTCTCTTTGATGTCTGTCTGCTTCAGGACTTGTAGGCCACAAAACCTTGTCTTGAGATGTTTGCAGATTTGCACACCTTGCTTCTTGCTGGCCGAGTGATTCAGACAACTGTTTTCATCATCGACCTAATAGATGATTGATACAACATCCACACTCGTTCACAGTCGCATCACATCACATGCGCGTGTAGCAAAAACACAGTGGGACAAAAGATGCATTTTAACAAGTATTTAAGTGGAGTTGGGTAGTTTGTGAGACGTGAGAGTAAGGATTGTCAATACACTAAGTCAGTCGCCATCGCCCCGGTGAGGGTGTTTGGGCACAGAATGCTCTATACTGGTCCAAGTGTTTAGTTTTCAGGAGGTACAGACAAGTCCATTGTGGAAATTGCGAGCAGACGTCTTTCAGGCCATGTGGGGCTGGCTCCTCTAAACACTCGTACACCACCGATTTCTTGTAGCTCTCCACCATTGTTCCCTACCTGTGCCTTTCTCAGCCTTTCTTTGATGTTGGGACCCAATCATATTATCCAATCACCATTAAGATGATAGTGTATAATTACAAGCTTGTTGTACCATGTTGTCAGCGATGTCTTCGACTTGGTGGCCAGGTTAGCCCGCATCAAAGCTTCCAGTGAAAGGAAGTTGATTTTCCCCCATAATGGGATTCTGAGCTCAGGTAATCAGAGTCTTCAAGTCAGGAATTACCTTGGAATGAATGTTGCCCAGATAGCCCTGCATCTTACGATAAACAAAACAAAATTCCAAGGCTTTGCTTTTATCAAAAATTATCTTTTCAACATGGCTGATTAGAAAATTAATTGAATGACGAATTGGGCAGTATTATAATGGGCTGTGATGTCGGTCTTGTTTGGGAAGTTCTATTTGAGTGGTATCACCAGCAGTCAAAGAAAGGATTTATGCCATGAAATAACCTGCCTGTATAAAGTTCTGGTTTCATGCTTCTGGTCCCTTCATTAACGACCTTGATATATGTCAGCCAGTCTCCTGTATTTGGTGATTGTACCATTTTAGGATCTATATCCGATGCTGTACGTTGATAATCTGGTGAAAGGTATTGTTGACAGCTCCAGTTCTGATTTTCAGAGTTTTCATGAAATGGCTGTTCATGTGTTGGAATCCGTGCCTTGTTGAGAACCAAACCATTGTCAACATTCACTGTTTGGTCTTGATCTTGTGATAATTGTCCATTGAGCATCATTAAGGGTGTTCCAGGGCCTGGACACCTGGTGTTGTCACTTACTTTCAGTGATCCATTCATATCATTTTTACAGCCTGATTTGCCCAATGGAATCTGTTTTGCCATTACCAGAAATGGGCTTCACACAATGTACCCATGTCGGGAATCAAACCCGGGTCTTCGGTGTGACAAGTGAACGCTTTAACTAGTAGGCTACCCGACCGTCCCTACAGAGCATTATGTCGGAGATGGTTCAAGAGCATGATATCCACTGTTTCATTATGAGGTGTTACAGCACATTATGTCGGAGATGGTTCAAGAGCATGATATCATTATGAGGTGTTACAGAGCATTATGAGATGGTTCAAGAGCATGATATCCACCAAGTCATTATGAGGTGTTACAGAGCATTATGTCAGATATGGTTCAAGAGCATGATATCCAGCAAGTCATTATGAGGTGTTACAGATCATATGTCCTAGATGGTTCAGTCATTATGAGGTGTTACAGCACATTATGTCGGAGATGGTTCAAGAGCATGATATCATTATGAGGTGTTGCAGAGCATTATGAGATGGTTGAGCATGATATCCACCAAGTCATTATGAGGCGTTACAGAGCATTATGAGATGGTTGAGCATGAGGATGGGACGTGAGTGATCCTGCGATACTGTGGAGGTTGGACAGAGGTGTCTGAGTTATCAGTGGGTGATGACTATGCTCCAGCCTCCGATGCTCCGATACAGTGTTGACAGATAACGGCTGTGTAATCATGCTGTCTTCATCCCAAAGGGAACACCCCTTTTTACACTGCCACATCATTTTTCTGCCAGACCCTATCAGCCGATCAGCTGCCTGCCTATATCATCTAAACAAATATATGTGGCCAAGGTTTGAATGGTGATAAAACATTACCTTATCAGTAGTTTTCCTTTCCTGAAGCGTAATTTATTTACCCAAAGCTGGCCTGACTAGCATGAAGATGATAGGAGAGCCAGCACAGGGCTTATCTAGGTGAGCTGGAACCCCTCTCCCTGCCCCCACCCAACCCTCCCAGGGGTCACAGCTCCTGTCGATGTACACTGGTAGCTCCCCTACGGGGCCCCATACAGATGCAGTCCTTGTTCAACCTGTCAATCAAAGCCAGTGGAGAGAACTACCGTAGGTACAGTGTATAGTTCTCTACCAGACTCAGCTCACGGTGGTACTGGTAGAGCCCTGCTCCTCTTGGAGTCTTGTTGATCACACGCAGTTCCAGAGGGAGTACGGAGGAGTGTGTATTCCCACTGCTTTTTTAAACATATTGAACATTACACATACTTTTGGAAGATTAAATGTGCAAGTATTACAACACTGTAACTAAACCTTTTGTCATATTTTCACATCAAAAGTAACATGACCACGAAATGCAAATTGTTTCATTCATCTTGCAATTTGTATGTTATAAAATATATAGAAGTTATTGTACAACATGTCTCATGGGCAAGGGTATGCATAGAACAATTATCATACATTTGACATAGTACAATAGCGCACACACGATCGCACGCACACACACTTAATAAATGAATACAGTTACGTACAAAATCGGATTGTTTAGAGTATTTCAGTTCGACAAAGATGCAAGCAACATTTTCATTTGAAATATAATTTTTGCAATTCCGCTTGCACATTCTTTTGAGAGGTTCATTATTAATTTGGAAGGGAAATTTTGTCATTTTATTCCTAGTCCTGAATTTCTAGTTTTGAGAACATTGGGGTTCTTTTATTGGTATAACTAGGACAGAACAGTAAAATGTGTTCCTCATTCTCCACATTGTTGGAATTACATCGGGTACAAAATCTTTCAGCAGCTGGCATATGCATCCCGCTTTTTCCTCAAAGCTGTCTGATGCAGTGTCCAGCAATATTCACTGACTCACTCACTCACTCACTCACTCACTCACTCACTCCCAACCTTCAGCCTCATTTGTATTTGTTCATCAATCATTCGTCAGAAAATGTTGTCTATTCTATTTTTCAAACCATTAAGCTGAAATAAATATTTGTTGGTATTCTAATTAAATGAATACAAAGCTAGGTTGGTAGACAAAATATAGTTTTATTAATTGTGCTTTTAGTGTTTTTTTCCTCAAAATATAGAAATATGTTGTTTTTGTCATTTATTAGATAAACAAAATGGAGGTCGGCTTGCTGAGCGGACAAATGTTCGTTACCAAAAGAAACACACCATTTTTAGTAGGCTTATGAAGATAGATTTAAAACCTGAATTTTCTGTCTATTTTGGTGTTGTGCAGTCACATAAGAAAACTAATAAACTCAGACTTATTTTAGCTGAGTCAATTATCAAAGCATGGTAATTAATCTGTCAGCAGGAGGTTTACAGTTTTCTGCATTTCTTGCTTGGGATCCTGGACTCATCAGTGTTTGTTGTCGCAATGTGCTGGATACAATCAGTGTGCCGTATCAAAGGCTGACACAGAAGACAGTATCAGAAATATTCATAGTATCTAACAAATATACTTGTCATTAAGGATTGTTGAATGACGGTTTCATATTACTGATCTGCGAATGCTAATCAAATATAAAGGCAGTGTTCATATGTCTCTATGAAAATGTATGTATTGAATATCAAATATTTTGACTTAACATATGCTGAATGTTCTTTGAATTTCTATAAATCTCTTTGGTTTTACTGTAATATCTTGGTATTTTCTAAATTTGAATATGTGAGGTGTTTCACTAAAATTATATTTTTAAATATCAGATCTAGTTGAATGTTCTATTTTGTCATTTGTACTACAGTAATATATTGCCACTGTTAGACAAACATACAGTCTATGAAATCTTTTAAATATTACTTCCAAAATTTCCAAATATTGATTCATATGTGATTAGTGCTGACTAGACTTGTTTTGATATAAATCTACATTGGTTTTGTTTTCATAAAATACATATATTTCACAGTCTTGGTGCAGGATGAGGCCACTACTATATGCTACTGCTCAACCAATGTTAGACTAACATCTAGTCCCTGAAATGAACATATCTTACAGAAAAAAAACTGTTGGTAAATTATCTTAATAAAAATATAATAATAAGTGTACTGCAGTAATCGAGACTTGCCAAACATTATAGACTTGCATGGGCTGTATTGGGTATATTTGTATCAGGGCCAGTATGACAGATTAATCCCTAGTCCTGCACCATGACTGTGGAATGTATTTATTTTATGGAGAAAAAAGACACAATCTATAAACGTATACAAAAGCAAGTCTAGCCAGGTCTAGCTAGCTCTATTCCACATGAATTCAGCATCGGGAAAAGTATTTCTTTGATTTTTAGAGTCAAGAAGGATATTGTGTAATATCAGATTTAATAGACTAAATGTTAGTCTAACTAAACCCAGGTGTTAAACTTTCTTAATTTAGCAAGGTTAAAACTGGAGTGTTTTTACCATTTTCTGCTAGTGACATATGAACAAATATATTTGTGATTTGGAGAATGTTGCCACTGTTTCTTCTTGGAATGTTACACAATAAATACATTATCTTATCTATCAACTTCAGTTCTCAACAATGCGTTAAAAAAATGAATCATTACGTGATAACAGTTAAGCTTATGAAAAGTTTAAATACATTTTTGCCCTTGACGGTATAAGGCATGTGTTAAATAGTTTCCAATAGCCCCATGTTACAGTTGTGTGAAGTGACATTGGTGTTAATTATGGAGATATTTAAGGAGACAACCCATCCGTCCCATGACTCAGTGTCCGGCATGAGACAGTAACAGCGGTGGTGTTGGGAGAGGCGGCGTCTGCATGAGCGCAGGATGGAGCCTCAGTAACCAGATCAATCTCCAGCCTCGGAAGCAGCTCCCCTTATGCTTTACTCCAAAAAAATGGAAATGCCGGATTTTTTTTGTTAATTTGTGTGGTGTTGAGCAGATGTCATATCTGCTATCATTTCTGGGAGCCAGAGAGGTCATCCTCCGATGTTAGGCAATAAATCACACAGCATTGTCACTGGCCGATTCTCTGGGCCAACCTGGGGATACTGCTAACAAAAGGTTGCTGTCAGAACTAAACTCCCGTCATGGCCTCTCTAAGACTTGAGGACAGACTTGGGACATTTTGGATACAGCTGAAGATGCCTGTTTAGGCAGGGGTGAAGGGACAGGGTTGTGTTAGACTGGAGGATCACGTGCACTCGTAGGGCTCATTAGGGAACAGGCACACATTTGCCTCCGTGCATACTTCACCCATGTTTTCTTTTGAGATGAAAGCTGCAGTATGAAAGTGTCCTGTAGGGCTTCAAGCCATAATAAGATGATCCCCCACAACTGGCAGTGTTAGCGTTAAACATTGCTCAATTTTGACATGGTCCATTCGCGGAAAACTATTTATTTAGGCTTATAATGAATTATTAATATTCAGGGAGCTACGCTAATGCTGTGGTGAAGTGAGTCATTGTGTTAACCTTAAAATGTAACTTTTAGAATTGACAGTAAATCAATTCTATTCAGAAATAGGAAATTTGAAATATGATAAAAATTTGACAATCAACTAATGAACTAGATGTTCATTAGGCCTTTGTTGATGGATGACCAAACTGAAATATTTTTTTTGTTTTGGCAGTGAATATGCTTTATGTCCTCCATATCTGCTACTTGAAATAGAATCCCAGTGAAGTCCCCCCCCCCCCCCCCCTCCTCCCCAGCCACTGATACGGCCTATGTCAGCAACCTAATTTACTACCTATATCTCCAGCACTGCAGGAATATTTACGTAAACAGCTGATTACCTCTAGACACTTGTCATGTTTACTCAACAAAATATCTATAGGCTTTACCATTAGATTACATTGTACAGTTTCTTATATATGTTGAATTTTTTAATGATAATAATAATATCAATATTAATATAGGTGCCTTAGGTTTGGTACCTACCAAACTGTTGACTTAAGTTGGGAGAGTACCCGGGTTTGCTGCCAGGAATACAGCCCTTCGGACAATCTGGGTATTGCAGATGGCTGCATTGTTGGGGAGTCTTCACATGTTCTCGTTGGGTTCGACTAAGCAGCACTTCCTGATGAGCCTAACCAGCCTGACTGTGCCAGGATCACCCAAACACTCTTTGCTGCATTTTTTTTATTAAAATCTGTTAAAAAATAATAATAATGGTGATGATGATGATGATGATGATGATGATGATCATCATCATCATCATCAAAGCAAAGCAAAGCAAAAAAAAAAATATAATGTGCATATTTATGGATATTAAAGGAGGAGATATTAGAAATTGAACTCGATTAGGTATGAATTGAAATGATTAGGAAAAGAAATTCTGACATATTTGTGGAATAAGAACAAAGATTGGTTCACTGATTTTGTTAACACTGATCAAGTAGACAGTTTGTGAGTTAGGTTGTGTAAGCCTTGATTGTGTTCACTTTCAAAAATGTCTGACTACTCTTTCAGTGAAACGACATACACCCAGTGAAGACAAAGACATATATACGTCTTTGGTGAAGATAAAAAAGTCCTGGTAATTAAATAATGTCCTGATTAATATCCCTGAACTCTGACTTTAAGGGCTATCCAGTTTTCACATTTGCAGAAAAGTTAACAATTGCTCATATTTTCATCAAGACGAAGGTTTAAGATGAATAGAGAACTTGGTTCATCTCGTGAAAAACATTAATCTAATCTGCATTCTGATCATGATAATATTGTCGATATTCTGGAAGTCATTTAATTGACGTGAAGGAAAAAGAGGGACACAGTTTTGTAATTTTCACAGGGTTCAAGGAATCGCACGACTGCAAGAATTGAATACCCCCTGGAAATACTGCATCACTTTTACGTGGAAATTAAGTTACTTGGATTGCGATGTTTATACTTAGTTTTGGGATTGTGTTGAGACAGCAGCAAGGGGCTAGTTATATCACATACGCAGTCCAACCCTGGCAGCCCCCTATTGGTAAATTTCATTTTATTGTATTGTGGTCATGTCTGTTCCCCATGGAAGGATATCTGTTTAAGTGGAAATTGGAAAGTTTAGATAATTGAATCACTTGGTGCCGGGTGTGTCACTTGTGAACTACTGACTCAAGTTATTGGATTAAAATGGCGTGATGTCAGGGAATTCATCAAGTCCATTGAATTACACCGACTTTTTGTGCGTTAACTTAAGATTACTTTTTGTGGCTGGACAGCTCCGATGGTGTTTCTCCTGCTGCTGATAACCAGAACGTTTCTCCCGGGGAAATATTTTCAAGGTAAAGTTTGTTTTATTATCTGTTTGTAATACAGGATCATCCCCGCCCAATATAATAATGGCTTTCATCTCCATCCCACTTTAAAACAACATCCGAGTTTGGCATGCTCTATTTCTGCCTTAAAGCTGGTTTTCTTCGCGAAAGAAACTACGGTAATATGGAAATAGAAGAACTTGTGAAAGGGACTTCTTTACTTGCAATTGCTTTTATGACTTTAATAAAATTGGGTCCCTCATATGCATGACATGATCAGCCAAGCGGAATTTGATATTGATGAAAGTGCCCAAGTAGACATAAGACTCGGAACAAAATGGTAGAAATGATATATTTCTAATATAAATGCAAAAAAGTACCGCCACTAGAGTATTTTGTTTCTACAGATTACCGTCATGAATATTCATAACATAAATGCCCAATTTGAGGGTACAGACGGCTATCATGATGATAGAGGGTTCAGTTTTCAGGGGAACAGTACCTTAAACCATTCCGAGATTGAGTTACATGTTGAGGATATTCAATTCCCTGCTACTTCCTTGTCTCAAGAGCATTTCAAGAGTCTGTCACAGATCTGTGTCTCGTACATTGAAGTTGTGTCTCCTGGGGAGGGCAAGAGTCTGTCACAGATCTGTGTTTTGTGTCTCCCCTCGCACTCTGTAGCTGTGTCTCCTGGGGAGCAATAGTCTGTCACAGATTTGTGTCTCGTACTCTGCAGTTGTGTCTCATGGGGGGGCGGGAGTGGGGGGGGGGGGAGCAATAGTCTGTCACAGATTTGTGTCTCGTACTCTGCAGTTGTGTCTCATGGGGGGGGGAGGGGGGGGGGAGCACTAGTCTGTCACAGATTTGTGTCTCATACTCTGCAGTTGTGTCTCATGGGGGGTGGGGGGGGGGGACAATAGTCTGTCACAGATCTGTGTATTGTGTCTCGTACTTTGCAGTAGTGTCAGCTGGGGGGTAGTCAAGGTAGAAAAAGGAAGGTTGCTGTACTAACAAAGTTGCCATCAGACTACCAGTGGCCATGTGAGGGAAACAAGGCAGGTAGGAAAGAGAAGGTGGCTGTAGAAACACCAGTCTGTTGGTGGTGAGGAATGAGGACAGTGGAGGGAGGAATGAGAGTATGATGAACCATGGCGCCCCTGCCTGCCAGAGTTGTGTTACCAGATCCTTTGTCTGTCAGCACTGAGATTGGCAAAGTTGATATTGGGAAGTCATGGCCTGAATGAACAGGGCCTGTGTTGATGGCTGATGCACTATAAAACCTTTAGTCCCCAGATCACTTACCCAAAGACCAGGCAGGAATGTTCTCCAACTCAAACTGTTGTGCTTCCAGTATTCCTAGAATGTCAGATGGAATACTCTGGTGGGTCACTTTTCAGAAGTTTTCTGGGTTTCACCTCCACAGCCTAACATATGGCTCTTTTTAGCTTGGAAAACATGATTGAATGATTATTATCATTTTGGCAGTTTAGTAAATCCAGAGTTTGAAGAAGTAACTGTCTTTCGTAACCTTAAATCGGACAGTAAGAAGGAAGTGTTTTTCATCTTTATCTTGTTTAAGTTACATATTTTGCATATTCTCTGGTCCACATGTGTGTAAGTGTATCTGCCTCTTTCAATCTCCAGATTATGGCAACTGAGTCTAAATTTAGTTAAAGCTTTAACAGATTGTGATGAATTTCAACGAAGTAGTGATCGTAGTGTCATCTATGTATGTGCAGTGGTCACCAGCCATAGCTGTCAGGGAGATGGGGAATGCATGTGGCAGCGAGAACCAATTATTCATATGTAATATGATGGTTATACAACAGATGGTAAATATGACTGTTAAACCAGCCTCTATGTCTATACCTTGTCATATTACCAAAATGTCATTGGCAGCCATCTGGTGTTTGGAGTTTGGTTCTTAGTTCTTCAGGAATGATAAATTAATTGCCCTTTTAAACCAACTCTTGGTCGCCAGAACACAATCTCAGGTCTTCAATCTTGAACACTCACAGGTCGTCCAAGATTTCAGTATTCACATGTATTCGTATCCTACTTGAATTCTCAAACATTAACAAAGGTCTTCAAGCTAAATATCTGCAAATATGCGCAGGTCTTCATGCTTGCTTACACAGAAACATGTATGAGTGAGTGATTGAGTGAGTTGGGTTTAATGGCACTTTTAACAGTGTTACAGTTATATCGCAGCTTAATGTGTGAGGAAAGTCCGAAGTGATGCAGATCTCGGATGTTTACCACTTTGGTGAAACCCACGAGCACAGGTATGGTGCTGACAAACCTAGAAACATAAATTGGAGGCGAACCGGGATTCAAACCCACAATAATAGGTTTTTGGCGTGCCAAAGGGACGCAACTCTGAACAGCGAATCTCAGTACCTTAGACGACTGGGCCTAGGCCAGACACATAGACACATAGACAGTGTACTGGACATCTGGCTGTCATGTGGATCACAGGTTGCGATCAGTGGGATGGAAACACACTTATGTCACGCTAAGCAAAACAAGCATATTTCAAAATCTTCATCAACAAAAAATTACATTTGACACATTTTGATTTCTTTGATTCATGACTTGGCAGTTTGAATGTGGAGTTTGGATTCCTGCTCCTGCGTATAGATATATGTCTTGTATATTTATGTACATGTTATTTACATGTCAATATTGTCTTATTTTTGTGTACGCAACCTCATAGTGAGCACTCCAAATAAGTTCAGTTTGTGTTTCCATGAAAAAGTTAGTGTTTTATTTGTAAACAGACTGTATGTGATTTACCTTCTAGATATGTTGCTATTTATGTTCACCATGATTGAAATGAACAAAACAAACCAACATGTAGAAACATAAACATAAGAAGCATTCAACATTTGTGTATTTCTTGCAATACACATGCATTCCAGGATCGCTTATGACAGATAGCATATATGTCAGATAACATATATTACTCAAAAGAAGTTAAAGAACACACATTGTTTTCACATTACTATAGTTACCTTTCATGACGTGACTGATTAACTGTCAAATGAAAATTGGGTGTTCTTTAACATCATTGGATTATATATATAAGTAAGTGCTAGCACATGTAACTAATAACATGTCACATAACATGAAACTGATAACGTATGTCACATAACATGTAACTTATAGCATATATAGGGGCAGTTGGGTAGCCTAGTGGTTAAAGCGTTCGCTCGTCATGCTGAAGACCCGGGTTTGATTCCCGACATGGGTACAATGTGTGAAGCTCATTTCTGGTGTCCCCCGCCGTGATATTGCTGGAATATTGCTAAAAGCGGCATAAAGCCATACTCACTCACTCACTCACTCACTCACTATGGCATATATAACAGAAAACATGTAACAGATAGCACATTTAACACTTAGCATATTGAGCAGATAATATATATATATATATCTAGCATATAGCTTACAGCAATTGAAAAGAAGTTAAAAAACACCCAATTCTTTCTTATTACTATAGTTATCTGACATGCCCTGACAGATTAACTGTAGTAATATGAAATAATCAGGTGTCCTTTAACTTCTTTTGAGTAGTATATGACCAATGGCATATATAGCATGTTGCATATACAAGACAGTTGATAATATATAAAGTGAATAATATATATGTATGTAAAAGGCGACAATCAGGATCAGGTGGTCAGGCTCGCTGACTTGGTTGATGCATGACATTGTATCCCAATTGCGGAGATCGATGCTCATGACGTCAATCAGTGGATTGTCTTGCCCAGACTCGATTAATTACAGACCGCTGTCATATTGCTGAGTTCGGCGTTAAACAACAAACAAACAATATATTCATGTACAGCAGACATCTTATATAACAGCAGAGAGCATATATAGAAACTAGCATAAAACAGATAGAAGTTGGCTTTTATAATGAATAGCAAACAGAAGAAATCAAAAGTTCAATCCCTTTTGCAATAATGGCCGCCAGAAAGGTTTGTAGGGTATTCAAGGGGAGGTAACCATGTGTTGGACAACTGATAGTATTTCCCCACCCAAACAGCATGTGAAACCAGGGTCTGCACCAATGGCAAATGTCAAATGGCATCAGCACTCTGCGGTGAGCCTGGAAGAAATGTGGCATGTTTATGGTGGAATTGTTTACCTGTGTGTACATAGTTAAAGGTGACATGCTGTTATTCAAGTGCTGGCGTGTTTAATATTTTATGACATTTCAAGTACCCGCCCACTACCTATGTCTCCGCCCAACGCAGAAATAACACTATGTTAACGAAGGTTTATCATTAGCATGTGTTTGTAAACATAGAAACGCTGCATGCTTTCAGTGACACTTTGATTGTTTGCCTCTGTTTATCTTAATCAGGTGGTAGCAGTCAGCTGTGATATATTACACCTCTAAATCTTACCGCTTTGTTTTCCTCAAATTTGCTGAAAATAAATGTCATTGTGAATGTCAGTCAACTGGTTGTGTTGATGGTGGAGATTGGTTTCGCTATCTGTTTATTTTCCTTCCATGTTCAAAATTGCCAACTGCCAAAAATAGGATGTCTTTATTCTTCTGAACTGATATTCATGAAAAATATTAATTGAACTTTCAGAATTGGGAAAACAAAGTTTATCGCCATTGAATGGCATGGATTAGAGAGATATGGGGACACGACCTCGAAGTGTGACCTCGTGTCCTCGTGTGGCACTATTCCAGTGTTATGACAGATGGTAAAAATCACCATCAGCCTTCCCCTCCCCACCCCCCTCCCCCCTCATCCCTCCCCCCTCATCCCTCCCCATGTCTTGCTGCCACTGTGATTCAGCTTCCTGTGGCCCAAATTAACTCCACATCCCTGGCAATACAAACAAAACAATGCTTTTAATGCATTCATTTCCAATATGTTTGTTTGGAGTGAAAATCTGAAATGTATAGAATATCATGGAGCATATTATTCCTTGTGTGGCGTCTATAACTATGTCCAGGCTCTTGTCCTGATCATGTAGCTTATATACAGAACAAACAACGTTAGGGGTCACGATTAGTTTGGGGGACATTTCGTCGCGAATACTGAGCATGCAAAATCATAAAAATATTCCAAAAAATATTCATGACCCCTTACTTTTTTGTCCAAAAATTGAAATAAAAAAAACAAAAAAAATTAAAACTTTTTTGTTCAATATACATCAGGAATCATGAATATCAGAAATAACGTTACTGAATATTACAGACTTAAAAATATCAATATACTACTCAAAAGAAGTTAAGAACACCCTATTCTTTCATATTACTATAGTTGATCTGTCATGCTGAGAGATTTACTGTAGTGATAGGAAAGAAACGAGAGTTCTTTAACTTTTTTGAGAAGTATATTCCTCATAAATTCCTTATTTTGACTTTTATTAAATGATGATATGTCCATTTCTAAACACAATGAAAACGTAAGGAATAATTCCTTATGGAGATTATACTGAATTTGCTCTATGCATCATTAGGAAAATGGTTGCTGATGATTATATTTTAAAGATATATTTTTGTAATTTTATTACATATCCAGCTGTTGCTAAGGTCAAACCCGATGATACGAAAATGTTTTATGGATTAGGAGACGGCCCTTATCACTTGCAGGATATACGCCATGGTATCCCCCTACTGTATAAAGCAAGTGCTAATTGAATATTAATGAGGGTATTAATGAATTTACAGTCATTATCTCCTCTGACAGATAGGATAAGCTGCAGATGAAAAACAGACTTGTGCTGGGAGAAGGATTACGTGTATATATAATGGCCGTAACAGGCTCGTTAAAATGTCGGCACATCACCATACTTCTGTCAAAGTATTAACAAGTTAATTATCTAGTTGAAATAATGGAATGTTATCAATTAAGAAGTATTAGGTGTGAAAATGCAATGTTGTCTCAATTAATGCCGCACACCTTGGATTTAGATGTTGGAGGAAGCAGCAGCATGGATTTCCTGGGAATTGAGAACATTGTTGTACAGTTGGAGTAGAGTTGGTGAGATAAGGCCACATATAGCACAGAGAAGCTGAAACTGTGCTGGGTAAGGCAGAATGTCAGCTGTATCAGTGTTGGATATAGCAGATAGTTTGTTTTACTAAATTTGGATAGTCCAACAAACACAACAGATTGAATGGTTGCAGTATTCATGGTCATTATTTTTGTTATTTCAGCATCATCATCATCATCATCATTATCATCATCATCATTGCATCAGACAACATTGCGGAAAAGAAATTTCAGCTATGATAAATAGAAGATCTCACCCAAGTGTTTCTTTTATGTCAAATATATCAACATGTGTCGATAAAAGTCTAAGCTCCTGAGGCTTGCTGAGGATTTTAAAACTTTTCTTGACGAGTGTTGATATATTTGATATCAAAAGACATGATGGTATGATTCTACATGAATTCTTATGTGAGTTTCATAAAATCAGGATGACGCACATGCCAGTGTAATAGTTTCTTATAATCCTTATGAGTTCCCCTTTAGAAAAGAAATTCACCAATCACGACCACTGTCTTACAAAACCACAATAGTCGAATCACGTCAACAATCTTCAGCTATGATGTTTCTACAGGGTACTGGGCACCACAGGACTACCCGGACCCGTGGTTAGTCACGTGATATATTGTTTAATGACAAAAATGATATAGAAGTCTTTGTAGTTTCACTACAACTTGCTAATGTTCGTATTTCTTTCTGATTACGCACCCATTCCTTCTGACTTTTAAAGGTTTGAATACAGATAAAACTTAGTAAACTTCAGTGGATGCATGACCGGATTGTTTTATAAGTTTATGTAAATATTTTTTGCCAGGGTTTCAGTCAAACTATTCCCAATTGGACACAATGTACCCAACTCTTGAGACCAACAGCGGTTACTCGGGTAGGTCTGGTAATAGGGGGGTGGGTACCCAGATGGTAAACTTGGACTCGTCCCAGCGCTAGTAAGAACCATTATTTTCTTGTGTATGGTGCCTAGTTTCCTTCCCACTGCTGTGGGGGCGGTCGGGTAGCCTAGTGGTTAAAGCGTTCACTCGTCACGCCAAAGACCCGGGTTTGATTCCCGACAAGGGTACAATGTGTGAAGCCCATTTCTGGTGTCCCCCGCCGTGATATTGCTGGAATATTGCTAAAAAAAAGCGGCCTAAAACCATACTCACTCACTCACTCCCACTGCTGTGTAGAGGGTGTGCATAATGCACGCAGACAAAGAGTTTTGATTAGTTTCCCCATTGCCAAGACATTTCCATGAGCATGTTATGCAGGAAATATCGTGTCAACAAATCCGAACTGAAGTACGCAATTTAGTCCTGATATTACTGTTACTTGTAATCTATTTTATTAATTCTCTTCAAATTTTCATTCAATATTGTTCACATAAATTTTGGCGAAATTGTGTTCGAACTGATCGTCAGATTACACACCAACTCACAGTTATTTACAGCAACCAGGATCAGATTACTGCTATTGATGCTTTGAAACAAGCCTTAGTTGTCAGAGAATGGATACAGATATCATCTATCATTACAGACAGACAGACAGACAGTTTATTCAGTAATTTAGGCATCAAGGCCCATAGTACAATGCAGATTGCATATTAACATTTGTCACGTGATGTACATGATCAGATATGTAAATCAAGTTGAACATTTTTCATTATATAGACATGTTTTAAAAATATGGAATATTGCTGATTGCGGCGTTATACCTCAAATAGCAACCACACAGTTGTGTAGGTCAATAACAATAATGGTTACACAGAGAGAATGAGGTTAACAAACCAGAGACAGCTATACTTTCTTCTACATTCCGTGATGACTCAACATTGCAATGTTTTGTATAATGTCTTGTTTACAGATGACAACATAATACAAAGTTTATGTCAAGTTTGGTATTTCTAATTTTTCTCAGGAATATATGTTTTCCTCAGATCACAATTGAGATTACAAGTCAACATGAAGTGATATTCCTCTTAACAGCAGGAGATGCGGTCGGGTAGTCTAGTTGTTAAAGCGTTGGCTCATCACGCCCAAAACCGGGGTTCAATTCAAGTCAGTCAATCAATCAATGTAGGACAAGTTACAAATTCTAATCCTAATCTCCACTGGTTCATTATGTTATTTACCAGTTTCACATCTTAAAGAGTGGGACCCATACCTAAGTGTTCCAAGGCATTCCTAAATTTTGTAATATTTATAAATTAAAGATATGGCTCATAGCAGAAAGAAAGTTTAAATAGAGAATATGTATTTGTTTTTAAACTATTAGCGAAACACCCCTGTCACTCATGTTCTTAAGTTGGTTTAGTCTTGAAGTAAATGAATTCTGAATCTATTAACGCTCTGCTGTTCCCAACTATAACAAACCCATTGGACTAGAAAAGCTGCTTATTTTGATAGCCAGTCACTTTACTATGCATAACTGGCTGCAAAAGCATGTTATAAGACAGTTAACATATCTACAGTCCTGCATGTTAATGGTCTTACCCAATTCTTATTTAGTGATTGTATTCTACAAACATCCGTAGACCGCCATTGTGGTCTAGTGGTAGAGTGTCCGCCAAGAGAGCGGAAGGTCTGGGGTTTGATCCCCGGCCGCTTCATACCAAAAGACGTTATAAGATGTTGCTTGTAGTTACCCTGTCAAGCACTCAGCATTGAGGGGCTTAAACAAGGACTGTTCAGCTCGGAGTCATTCATGTTCAACTGCGCATGGTAATTCAGTGGAATAGCACTATAAATCTACATCAGTCTGCACTTGTACAAGCGGACGCACGCACGCACGCACGCACACACACCGCTATATAAGTACAATAATCTTAATAAACTCCATTTCACCCCACAAACATGTATAAAGTGGCTAACACTCGCATTCACCATTTTCCATATAATTAGTTGTAGAAGTTTTAACATGTAACGTTTACAGGTTGCTAGATGCACTGATTCAATTATGTTTACAGTGTCAAAACCCCACACTTCTGATCACATAACAATATTGGACTAATTCAGAGTCAAAAACTTTTATAACGATATATGAACAGTTTTGATAATGATCAGGATTTCAGACTTCCACATGAAATCATCTTTGCCTGTCCAGACACACTCAATGTGTGCTTCTTCCAGGATAGAGCTTATAAAATACAATTCCTAAATACTTATAAGATGAAACACTCTCAAGTCTGAAGTCATCGTCACCATTTTTCATATTTTGACAAAATACCTTTTTTAACACTACAACCTTTATCTTGTCCAAATGTATAGATAGCTTATATTTCTCACATTTTTTTTATACATTGATACGTTTGTGTAAGCCAAAAACAGTATCCGAGATTAATGTCTCATTGTCTGCAAACAAATTTAAAAATAGTTGGACCAACTCTTGATGAAATTGGAAGCCAGGGCATCATTGTTCAATATCACAGGCCACTTCAATTGTAGGCATAGAAATAGAAATAGAAAGGACTTAAACTGAGTCCTTGACGGAGACTGGTAAAGCTGATTAATGTATCTGAAACTCTTCCATTAACTTTCACACATGCCTTTAAGTAAATGGTCTGTTGAGCCCCTGACATCCCAGCTGAATTTCAGCGGGGTCGAAGACACACCATTTTTGCTCTATTTACAAAATCAAATCCCTTCTTGAAATCAATAAAAATAGCATAAATATTTCCTCTATTCATTGTATCGTGGACTGTAACACAAAAACATAATCCACAGAATTATAACCTTTTTGAAAAAATAATTTTATTGTGTGCATTGGACCAAAACACTAAGACAGAAAAAATCAAGACAGAAGTATACACTTTACGAAACATACTTTCTTTTATCTCCTTTTTTTTAACCTGAATTGATACAATGTGGATTTTGATTGTGCACAATATATGAAATTGCATTTTTTCTGAAACGTGTACCAAAGAATAGGGTGTGCACATTATACTCAAGTGCTCACAAAACACAAGAAAATATGGGTGAAAGAATAAGAATGGGAGACAACTTGAAAGGTCCCATGCAGTTATTGGCTCACTCAATGAGCTGGGGGCACGGGTGTCCCACTTGTCTGAAGAACCACAATTTACTGTGCAGAGTTGAAACCCTTGGGCACACCAGAAACCTATGGTTGTGGGTTCAAATCCTGGTTCGCTCGGATTATAATTTGTGGTTTGTCAGCACCATGTGTTTTCCGGGTTTCACCAAAGTGGTAAATGTCTAAGACCTGCATCACTTCGGGCACTTGGCACCTCCCACACTTAGCTGACACCCTGGGATATAACTGGAATACTACGCGCTAAACCAGACTCACTCACTCACAATAGACTAACTTAAAGTAGGAATGAGAGGAAGACTTCATCCTGTTTTGGAATGGCGAAAGAAGTCATCCATTACTTGACCTCCTTCAAGGTCATCTTCTCTTCAACTTGATTACCCCAATAAAACACTTTAGTTCTATTTTAGTCGTGGTTGGTCTTGTTGAAGTCTTCAAGTGCCCTCAGAGAGCCAGTAAATTATGTTCCTGCGAGCATTTATATGGCTCTGGGCCTGCATTCATTCATTGTTAACCTGAGGAATGTTATCTATGGCTGCATTATGGGATGTCAGTATCTCTTTGCTTGAAGTATACTGACCCTGGATTACTGAGACAATGCATCTACAGATCAGGATATTGTGTGTGAGCATCCTCAAAGGCTTGACGTAGTGCTGAAGGAACCGTTTGTTTTATAGTACCCTACATATGTTGGTCCCCAGCCGTCAGCTGTGGCTTGTCTTAGTGGTGTACAGTGCTAGTGTGTTAGTGATATGCTAAAAATGTAGGTCCCCAACCATCCACTAAGACTTTATTAAATAATGTAGAATGTTGGTTTGTAAGATTTGAAATGATATTCTCACAATAAAACTCTCTGTTCATACCATCGACCACTGTTTTGCAAGATCTAGATCCGTTCACACCATCAGCCACTGGTTTGCAGGATCTAGATCTGTTCACATCATTGACAACTGGTTTACTAGATCCAGATCTGTTCACACTATCGACCACTGGCTTACTAGATCCAGATCTGTTCTCACCATCGACCACTGGATTACTAGATCCAGATCTGTTCACACTATCGACCACTGGCTTACTAGATCCAGATCTGTTCACACCATTGACCACTGGCTTACTAGATCCAGATCTGTTCACACCATTGGCCATTTGTTTGCCAGATCCAGATCTGTTCACACCATCGACCACTGGCTTACTAGACCCAGATCTGTTCTCACCATTGACCACTGGCTTACTAGATCCAGATCTGTTCTCACCATCGACCACTCGCTTACTAGATTCAGATCTGTTCACACCATTGGCAATTTGTTTGCCAGATCCAGATCTGTTCACACCATTGGCCATTGGCTTACTAGACCCAGATCTGCTCTCACCATGGACCACTGGCTTATTAGATTCAGATCTGTTCACACCATTGACCACTGGCTTACTAGACCCAGATCTGTTCTCACCATCGGCCACTGGTTTACTAGATCCAGATCTGTTCACACCATTGGCCACTGGCTTACTAGATCCAGATCTGTTCTCACCATCGACCACTGGCTTAAAAGACCCAGATCTGTTCACACCATCAACCACTGGCTTACTAGATCCAGATCTGTTCACACCATTGGCCACTGGCTTACTAGACCCAGATCTGTTTTCACCATTGACCACTGGTTTGTAAGATCCAGACCTGTTCATACCATCGACCACTGGTTTACTAGACCCAGATAAGTTCTCACCATTGACCACTGGTTTGCCAGATCTAGATCTGTTCACAACATCGACCACTGGTTTGCCAGATCCAGATCTGTTCACAACATCGATCACTGGTTTGCTGCTATTAATGTCAATGAGTGTGACAGGTGCTTTAAAGAAAGCAAGAAACTGGAACCACATTTGTAAGCTCATTGTCCTCATACAGCATCTGAATCATGTTCCAAGAGCATGATGTTAATATATTGTGTGGTAAGTAAAAACTGGGATAACTATCCAATAAGCAATTACATCCATAGCGTAACGCTGATCTCCGTACACCACATGCTTGTCTGCACCTAGTTCCCAATACAGTGAAGTACAACCAGCTTGTAGTTCCCAGTGACATCTAGTAGCCCAAACAGTGTCCAATATGTATGATATAGTGTCCCGTACATGTCATCAGTTGACGTGTTCGTCTTGGCAAGCTATTGTACTGTTCTCCCTTCATTACAGACGCATTGTTTGGTTTAATCATGTGTGAAAAATCTTCCACTGATTTGTCTGCTTGTAGATGAAAAAATAAATGAGGGTGTTGGATTTCGCATGCAGTAAAACAGGTCCCTTTATGTGTAGGCCACGGCTAACGAGTGAATATAGTCATCTCTGATTGAGTTGGGGGAGATTTACTACAATACAATCCTCCATAAGGCCCATTATAATCCACACAGCACAAAAACGCCACCATTTTGATTACAAATCTGTCAGCCGTTCTCCTCACTGGAATATCATTGTAGATGTATAGCCTGTTTGCTAATAAATTTATGATCTTAATGAAAATTATGTCATCAGTGAGTGAATGTATGATGTCACAAATAACCAGGGCTGATTAGGACCCAGTACGAGATATTCCGTGTGGGATTCATAGGTCGAGCTGGGACTCTGATGGTGCATGCTTCGTCAGACGAGCCTCCTTCACGAGGCAAACTCCGAGACATGATGTCGAGCTGGTCCGCGCTTCGCTGCCTCTGCTGATCATTCTTCGTGCTTCTGTGTATCAATTTGGTTACGTGATTATAGTCAGACAGAAAACGCATCAGTCATTCACATGCGATTGTCACAGACTAATTGATGGAAATCTTGAAATGTCTGTATTTTTCTGACAATTACCATTTATAAAGTTCAATTTGAATTGGAAACTACTCTCTTGCATTTCTCAAAGACACTTTCTGCCACCGTTTTCCCCAGAAGGATGCTTCTGTCAACTACTAAATGAGTTTATCATTTATCAAATTTAACGTAAAGAAGTATAATTTGAAGGAGACTGACTGAAGTATGACCATCCTTCACAAGGGTATGTCAGAAGGTCATCAGCCAAGTCTGCTACAACCAAACAACGATCGTGCAGTGGGGGCAGTAAATTGATATAGATGAGGAACAGTTAAACAGGCATAAACTAAATATATATACAGCCAGACAGCGACGTGACATTGGTCGAATGAATACAGATTTGGCTGAGGCTAAATGTGGAGACATCTCTCCAGGTTGGCCATATTGGGACAAAGTTTCTGTAAATCAGAGTTGCTGATATATTGGTTAATCCAATTTTGGTATTGTGAGTGAATGCAGTATTCCAGCAATATCACGGCAGGGGACACCAGAAATGGGCTTCACACATTGTACCCTTCTGGAGAATCGAACCAGGGTCTTTGGCGTGTGGAGCGAACACTTTAACCACTAGGCTAACCGACCGCCCCTTTTGAGTGACATTGGGTTAATGCCTCTTTGTAGTGTATTTCAATAATGCCACCACATAGTAAGCTGGTGTGGAGGGATGACGTCCAGTCGTTAGTGCAGGTAATCTGGCGTGGAGGGATGACGTCCAGTCGTTAGTGCAGGTAATCTGGCGTGGAGGGATGACGTCCAGTCGTTAGTGCAGGTAATCTGGCGTGGAGGGATGACGTCCAGTCGTTAGTGCAGGTAATCTGGCATGGAGGGAGGGCTGACGTCCTGTCGTTAGTGCAGGTAATCTGGCGTGGAGGGAGGGATGACGTCCAGTCGTTAGTGCAGGTAATCTGGCGTGGAGGGATGACGTCCAGTCGTTAGTGCAGGTAAACTGGCGTGGAGGGAGGGATGACGTCCAGTCGTTAGTGCAGGTAATCTGGCGTGGAGGGATGACGTCCAGTCGTTAGTGCAGGTAATCTGGCGTGGAGGGATGACGTCCAGTCGTTAGTGCAGGTAATCTGGCGTGGAGGGAGGGGGTATCAGTGCAATATGTACACATAAATCAGCCCAATTACGGTCCTCTGGCAGAGTTCTATGTCAGATGGGTAATGAGACTTTAATAGCTAGTGTCAGAGTGGGGAATGACTTTAGTATCTTGGCTGTCTCTCACGCATAGCCACAATCGTAAAATTAGCAACAGGCAAACTAAAGTGCATGAGCGTGGCATCAAACTGCTTGAATAGGTGCTGCTGCTGCTGCAGTAGTGATGTAGAGGTAGACGAGAGCAGCGGCCTTGGTGGCAACACACTGCTGTACTGCAAGATTCTTCCTCTCAGCTGTGAAGGTGCACCGTTTGCACACATCGCCATGTTCGCCAGAGCTGTAATTAAACTGAAATTTATCAAGTATAGGCTCTAGAACAAGATACACTGCTTGCGAGCAGGCCTGTTTGGGGATAATGAAATTCTTTAAAAAAAACACGAAAATTGTGAGGCTTGTAAATATATATTTGAAAAGTCATTTGCAGAATTACACTTTTTAAATGTATATATTCTGCTGTGAATTGTCTCTACTTTACTGGACAGTGTTAAAACACATTTCCATGTTTACCGGTAGAATACTGAAAACATATTTATTTCAGAGTAGAATATATATTTAGGTCTTGTTGTCTGTTTTGGTTCTACATGAACAGTTCTTCACAAATCAGCCACATGGTGTTGCATAGATACAATACTGCTTCTATTCAAAAACTGGGATTATGACAAGTATTCAACTGGTCTATGTTATAACCAGTATTAGAAATACAGGTAGTTAATTCTGTATGCTAGATCATTATCAGTTTTAGAAATACAGGTAGTTAATTCTGTATGCTAGATCATTATCAGTTTTAGAAATACAGGTAGTTAATTCTGTGTGCTAGATCATTATCAGTTTTAGAAATACAGGTAGTTAATTCTGTATGCTAGATCATTATCAGTTTCAGAAATACTGGCAGTTTATTCTGTATGCTAGATCATTATCAGTTTCAGAAATACTGGCAGTTTATTCTGTATGCTTGATCATTATCAGTTTTAGAAATACTGGTAGTTTATTCTGTATGCTAGATCATTTTCAGTTTTAGAAATACTGGCAGTTTATTCTGAATGCTTGATCATTTTCAGTTTTAGAAATACTGGTAGTTTGTTCTGTATGCTAGATCATTATCAGTTTTAGAAATACTGGCAGTTTATTCTGTATGCTAGATCATTATCAGTTTTAGAAATACTGGCAGTTTATTCTGAATGCTTGATCATTATCAGTTTTAGAAATACTGGTAGTTTATTCTGTATGCTTGATCATTTTCAGTTTTAGAAATACTGGTAGTTTATTCTGTATGCTAGATCATTATCAGTTTTAGAAATACTGGCAGTTTATTCTGTATGCTAGATCATTTTCAGTATCAGCCATGGTATTGCTGGAATTTCGCTAAAAGTGCTGGAAAAGCATACTCACCAATTGCTGTCCTCTGACTTACTTCGAGAACAATGTGACAGTCCTGTGTATATTTGTTTATATACAACAACAGTGCAGAAGGTGTATAAATTGCCTTGTAACTACTATCAATTAGTTTTATCAGTTTATTCACTACCACTGGATCTCTGAAAATAAATTTGACTTGAATAAGCACCCCTCTTTGTCAGTTTGGGGGGAATGAGTGGCCCAGCTGTCTAAGGCCCGGGAATTGGCTGTGCAGAGTTGCATCCCTTGGGCATGGCAGAAACCCATGGTTGTGGGTTTGAATCCTGGTTCGCCCTGATTATGTTTCTAGGTTTGTCAGCACCATACCCGTGCTCGTGGGTTTCACCAAAGTGGTAAATGCCAGAGACCTGCATCACTTCCGGCTGTCCTCCTACATTAAATTGGCACACTATTACATCACTGAAATACTATTAAAAGCAGCGATAAACCCACTTCGCTAACTCGTTCAAACCCATGAATGATTTTGTGCTAGAAATGGAACACATAGGCCGCTTAAAAGGAGCTTCTTAAGGGATCAGGTGGTCAGGCTTGGTGACTTGGTTGATTGTGTGTCATTGTACCCCAACAGTGTGGCTCATTATCATTCATAATATCAGTCACTGGATTGTCTGATCCTGACTTGATTATTTACAGGCTGCCACCATATAGATAGAATATTGGTGATTGTGGCCTTAAACTACAAAAAGACAAACAAACCAATTCAATCATTCATTAACCAGCAACATAGCAAACATGGATTTCACTGGAAATGGTATGTCCAGATGAATGAATGTTGTGTACATTGTTTCATGCTCATGTTGCTGAGTGAGTGAGTTAGTATGGTTTTACACCGCTTTTAGCAATATTCCAGCAATATCACAGCGGGGGACACCAGAAATGGGCTTCACACATTGTACCCATGTCGGGAATCAAACCCGGGTCTTCTGCGCGACAAGCGAATGCTTTATCCACCAGGCTACCCGGCTGCCACTCATGTTGCTGAGAGGGTAATGGCTTTCAGTGACCAAACTGGTTTGTTGGTTTGTGGAGTAAGTGCATTTGGGTTCTGTTCAGTGGTAGAGAACCTGTGTACAAGACCTGTTTCCCCATCCCAGCTGTCTATCCTGGAGCGGTGCCACCCTGACGTCCTGGTCCATTGTTTCTCCCTTGTCTCACCAATTTAAATTAGTTCATAACTCCCGGTCTCTCTAAGACAACCACAGCCAGTTATCACAGGACTTCCAGAATTCTCCCCAAAATTTTATCTGCCAAAAATTGGTTGAAAAAACAGGTGTATGGTGATTAAATAACACATCCCATCCCCGTTTTTGCCAGTTGTAATGATAAGCGTTGGTGAGGTATTTGTTTTTGGAGCTGCTTGAACATGAAGCTGTTTTGTTAGGTCTCTCTGGAGGCTATTCGCTCATCACCAGGCCATTTCGTGTGTATCTGCTGCTTACTGGGGAGACCCCCTGGGATCTAACATGGGAACCCCACGGTCGTTGCCGGTCCCAATCCACCCATACTCTCGACATATGTATAGAAGTTAACATAACAGTTTGCTCTGGGAGCAGAGCCGTCATAAGGTGTGGTATAGTTTGTAAATTACTGATGTAATGCATACATTGTTTTCAAATCTGTCAGATGGTGCTTATTGAAGTTATATGCTGAGATTTATAAGAATTCTGCATTGTTTGGTAAGATTAATATGGGTGTTCTGTTTGGAGGTTTCTTTCAACATTTGTATTATTTTGCTAGTTGTAAACTCACCGTGTATATTTTGATTTCTTTTGTTTCCACTGTAACTAGAGAAGAATATTTGCCCCCCTGTGCTTTGAACTCCACTAAATACTCCATATTGTATTCCGGCCCACCATTAGGATGTATTACTGGCACCACAGGGAGAAATGTATACAAGTAATATGGTTTGAGTGAAAAAAACCATTATTATTTTGTCATTTTGTCTGAATTTTCCTTGCCACATAAATCATTCAAAGGTCTATAAATAGATTGTTTTCTCCCATTTGGGTAAAGTTTCACGCAACTTTGTTGAAAATTTGAATTTGATACCAGTTGAGCTGTGTAAAAAGTGTGGTTTGGCTTCAGTAGGAACCCTCTGTGGTTTTTGTCCTGACACAGGAGTTGCGCGTCTGCTCGAGTGTTTTTGGGTGAGATTGTGGCAGGGAGTGTGAGTGATCGCTGGCCTGACACGTCAGACAAATGTAATGTCACTCCCATGAACAAAAAGGAAACTCAATTTGCTTCGGGAAAATATTGGGAATTTGGAAGAAGCCGTTGTTTTATCAAGAAAAGCTGGAGCGATAACAGGACAGTGTGTTTGTAAGTGACAGCTGAAATGTTTACACTGTTGCGGGTTTTGCAATCATTAACCAAGTCGTCTTCCATCATTATTCGTAATCTAAAATTCTTACCATTTTTCCATTGCTCTAAAAACTGTTTGGGCAACTGATGTCAGTTTGATTAAGTTAAACACTTGTGTTTTCTGATTAGTGGAGTTTTCATTGCAAAAAGTTGGTTTGGACATTTGATCCGGAGAGGTATTTTTTTATCTATCATCATTCTTAAGTATGCCATAAGTCCTGTTTAAACAGAAGGTGATTGTTATTGAAGGGCTGACTCAGAGCTTATTCAAGACAGGCGTTCATTTTATCCAGCCAATTTGGTATTTTCCATTTTCAGCTAGAGGGGTAATGATAATTTTCTCCTCTTGATACAGTAAACAATGTACAGGATGCTTACTCGGCACATTGGTGGAGATTTATTACATCACGGACACAAGGGGGTACAGGAAGCCCAAGAGTATTGGGTGCCACAATTTGTTGTGAAGAATTGTGGCCCTTTGCTAAGCCAGGATCCACTGGTTCAAATTCCAAAGCTGCCTCAATAATGATGTCTGTCAGGACAACACAACAACACAACCAAGACACACCTCAACACAACACCATACACAACACAGACAGAATGCCACATATAACATAACACAACATAACACACAGCACAACACATAACACAACACACACAGCACAACACAATATGACACACACACATGCTCAGACACACATACATGCTCGTTGTTTGATTCCAAGATGAGCATCAGTCCTTGACAGAAGCAGAGCGGGGTTCATGGGCTCTTCATCGGATGTTGCTGAATTTAGGCTTCTGAGTGATCATAATGACGGCTGTTTCGATCACATATGACCTGTGACATTCTGAGCTTTCCTCCTACCACAAGTTGACACCAGATAGCTGAAAAACTGTACTAAGCAGAGTTGACCCTATTTACTCATTCATTCATTAATGAATCATAGAATATTTATCACCATACCAAAAAATTGTGACATTGAATTTTGAATAATGTTTTTGAATGTTTTTTTTATGTAAGTAAGCTTACTTATAGTTTTCTCAAGAATTTTTAAATCGAAATTCACATACGGAACCATGATTATAACGAACACGCTTCTAACAAACTGACCGATATAACAAACTTTTTTTTTAGTCCCGGCCATTTGTTGTATGTATGCTGTATATATGCTTATAACGAACTACGGTTATAACGAACTAAATATGGTTCCTTTGAGTTCGTTGTAACCGTAGTTTACTGTAATTCGTAACCTGATATTGACACAAACAATTATTGTGTATATTCAGAGGCATTACATGTGTACATATGAATTCTCTTCCTTTTTCATATGTAAGATTTTTCATTTACATATTCTCCTTTAAGCTTCTGCTGATGCAATCTTTTATAGTTTGAATTCTTCCTGGGTCTCACATGACATTTTAATAGACAATAAAACCCTAAGTGTGTAGCCTGGGGATTGATATCGGAATCATAATGCCATCTGGTGATGACCGGCATCTTCTGGCTGATCAAGTCCTTGATGTGCTCACGTCCATATTCCAGATTGTATAGATTGCCTGTAGATGTACGGTTTATTGATACTGGCAATACAAAAATCAAACAGTAATGTAGAGTCCATGTTTTTGTAGACAGTGATTTCGGAACACGAACAGTTTGGTTTGCCCCAGGCTTTGACGAAGAACTTTTATTGCCAAATTTGCCTCTAAATTACAACGTCTTCCAATTCTAATCTGTTTTTTACCTGCCATTAATGACAGCGACATTTCGCCGCTGCTGGGGGCTGTATAATGGAAGGAAATATTAAGGTAGCTAGGGGATGTATGTGGAATTGCATTTCATAGAAGTCAGTCATTACTCGATATGAGAACTTTCTAATTAAATTCCAATTATTAATTTAAAAACTGTGATAGAATTGTTCATTTAACAAGATTCCAAAGATGACATTTTCAAATGAGGATTTAACATTTTCTTGGACCAATTTAGAGAGTTTAGAATCAACAAACGTATTTTCCACATCAATATCTTCTCCCGATTGGGTTATTTCTCATTCTATACATGTTCGGGCATATATAACGTATTTATTCAACTTTTGCTGTTGTGGAGTATTATCTGTGAATATGGGGATAAATGAGCCTGTGAAATGTTCATTTTACCCTTGCAGCTCCGTCCACCCATTTCAGAGCGGGAAATCACATAAAACTGGAACCAAATTGTCTGCCAGTCTCCCTGGAGGTTCTTGATGACTTCAGCTTCTTCTGAAGAGACGGGGATAATTCTGGCCCCAGTCACCATATTTCTGACCATGTTTGACAATACAAGTGTATCATTGTGACAGGACAAAGCTCCAATGGCTGCTACTCCAGGTCATCTCTGATACAGAACAGTTTGTATTGTGGAGGAAATTATGGGGCAATATTGTGATGGCGCCCGCACCCTTCTCACAGTGTAGCATTCTAAAATCATCCCTATTGATTGTTTGCAGCGTCCCATCCAAAGTCTTGACATGTCGAGGTACTTAAGTTCACCTCGACCATGCTTTGAATCGGATTCAGGATCTTGTTTTTGTGATCTGTTCCTGTAGGCCTTTAATAAATAACAGTTTAAGACATCATCAACCTACTTTGTTACTCTCCTTTACCATCCTTAGTACTGTCAGGCCCTGATACATCCCAGTGTCTGTTAGTAGA
Organism: Haliotis cracherodii; assembly: GCF_022045235.1. Lineage (NCBI taxonomy): Eukaryota > Metazoa > Mollusca > Gastropoda > Lepetellida > Haliotidae > Haliotis > Haliotis cracherodii. The sequence continues at coordinate 67,065,869 of NW_027266286.1, forward strand.
GACAGGTGTCCAGTTGGGACAGGTGTCCAGTAGAGAGAGGTGTCCTGTAGAGGCAAGTGTCCATTAGAGGCAGGTGTCAAGTAGAAAGAGGTGTCAAGTAGAGGCAGGCGTCCATGGTGTCCAGTAAATACAGGTGTCCAGTAGGGACAGGTGTTCTGTAGAGGCAGGTGTCCATTAGAGGCAGGTGTCAAAGGTGTCCAGTGGAGACAGTTGTGCAATATGAAACAGGTGTCCTGTAGAGGCAAGTGTCCAGTAGAGGCAGGTGTCCAAGGTGTCCAGTAGAGACAGGTGTCCAGTAGAGGCAGGTGTTCAGTAGAGTAGGTGTCCAGTAGGGGCAGATGTCTAAGGTGTCCAGTAGAGGCAGGTGTCTTAGGTGTCTAGTAGAGGTAGGTGTCTAGTAGAGACGGGTGTCCAGGAGAGGCAGGTGTCCAAGGTGTCCAGGAGAGCAGGTGTCCCGTAGAGGCAGGTATATAAGGTGTCCAGTAGAGACAGGTGTCCAGGAGAGGCAGGTGTCCAAGGTGTCCAGTAGAGATGGTGTCCAGTAGAGGCAGGTGTCTAAGGTTTCTACTAGAGGAAGGTGTCTAGTAGAGATGGGTGTCCAAGCTGCACATGTGGCCTCTGTGTCTGTATGCCCATGTGTAACCTCTGTCTGTATGCCCATGTGGTTGGAATTGCATCTGATTGGAACCAGTCTGGCTTCCATCTTGCTCTCCATTCTGACACGGTTGCCATCAAGGTGAACTTTTCCTTTCTGCCTTTCTAATTTAAAAAAGCTTGGTTAGTTGGTGATTGGCAGGGGCTGACATATGTGATCTTTCTCTTTTGTCTATTTGTACGTGAGAAAATCAAGATGTCAGGAAAGTGTGTATGAAAACCATACTCAGTTATGAATCCGGTCGGCCTTTGTTGAGAGATAGACCATCTTCCTCCAGACCGCTCTTCATCATGTAGATCAAAAGCAGCTCGACAGCATCGCATGCCACACCAGTGGACTTCCTCCTCATATTCAAGCAATATTGGGACTTCCTAACCCCAGGTTCAAGAAAGTGGTCGACAGAGAGGGCATCTCTGTGTTCACCCAACCTTACATTTGTTTGATGTTTACTTCTAAAGCACTTCATTTGCTTCATGACAGATGAGTAAGTTATTTCTGATATTACTTTGTCAACAATCATACCCTGAACGAGAGATGGGAATTCCCAACATACAGGCCATCAGGAGGAGACAGTAATATTCAGCTTGCACTTCTCAACAACAATCTTTTCTTATTACTGATGTTTTTTTAGTAAGAAGCTCTTTGGTTGATTGTACTTTCTTCGTCATTGCTTATTTATATGAATGTTTTTATTGGGATTGTTTATGTTGAATTGACAATGATTTATGTAACAGTAAATATCTGAATTAAACTAAATAAACCTGAGTGTTCAGTTGTAGCAGGATATAAACTACTTGGCATTGGATTTTGTGTTTCCAGGGCAATAACAAGTCGAACCAGGGTCAAGTGTAGGCTCCATTTTACAGAGAATAACTCATAAATATCATGATTGTATGATGCGAGGGTTTGGATAGGTCCTCAGCAACATATGCTTGGTTTGGGAGGCAGTAGAATGGATCGGGTGGTGACTCAGTTGATCGTGTGACATTGTTTGTTTGTTGTTTAACGCTGCACTCAGCAATATTCCAGCTACATGACAGTGTTCTGTAAATATTCGAGTCTGGACCAGACAGTCCTGTGATTGATATCAGCAATTGGGATAAGATGACATGCATCAACAAAGTCAGCGAGCCTGACAACCCGATCCTGTTAGTAGCCTCTTAAGACAAGCGTAGACGTCTTTTATGGCAAGCATGGGTTGCTGAAGACCTATTCTACCCCGGATCTTCACAGGTGTGACATCCTGACAGAGTAGGACGTAGCCCATAATGCAGTGTTTATTAAAAAAACAAGCACGGCATCATACATCCATTCAGGAATTCTTTTTGCTCATTTGCTATGGAATTTAGAGTTTGAAAATATAATATGTGACACTGCTATCAAATGAAAAGTTTAATGTCCAGTACCATTACTAACTTACGCCTTTGGACTAAGATATTGCAAGCATCAAGGAAAAAAGGGAATCATTTGGTTTAGTCATATCATCAAATCAGTTGTTCTCACAAGCTTAAGTATAAACTTTTTTCGTTTTTATGAGATATATGACATACTTTTTGTGATTTTATGCACATATTTAAAAAGGTGGGATATCAATGACTTTGTCTTCTTCTTGTGTTATACACCTTCGTGCTTCTCATGGATCGGCAGTCAGGTAACCTTGTGGTTAAAGTGTGCTCGCTTGTCAAACTAATTGAGTTTTACGCCACTTTTTATTCCATCATTATTACTGCAGGGAATGCCAGAAATGACCTTCACAAGTTGTACCCATGTGGGGAAATGAACCCAGACCCTTTGCATGACAAGCAAACACTTTAACCACGGGGCTACCCCACCGCCCCTCTTTGAAGAGTCAATAGGAGTGTGCGAGTATGTTACACAAGCTGTTCTGTCATAGAAATTGTTATTTATAAACAAACAAATCTGGCCGTTTTCAAGCAGAAGATGTGTTAAGTGTATAGTTTGAAGGCAGCTGAGCAGTGAGACCCTCCTCCACTGCTGGCACGCTGGCCCTCTGTCTGTATCCATGATCTGGCCACCCGGGTGACACACCATATCACCTTCATCTGTGGAGACCCTCATCTTTCGTTACTTGGTTGTTTTCACATGTTTTTTTCTTTAAGTGAAGTCTTCTATTTCTGTCATAGATTTGCTCAAGAACTAGCTAATCTTGCTGCCTATCAGAACCGCAACCTACAAAAACAGCTGAAAAAAGTGAAGAATTCGGATTTGCACATGATTTGTGTGTATGTCGACAGGCGAGCGACTGTTATATCTATCTGCTGCTGGTAGGATCGCCTGCTGTACGACTGCCAGCAGCCTGGCCTGTCACTTGTATCTGCCACAAGGGGGCAGCACCAACATCCTCCACAGGAAACACAGGTACCCTGCCTAACAGACAAACTGGGTGTGATCGCCAACCTGACCCGGCCAGGCTTTGTAATCAGCTGAAACTCAAGAACCGAGAAGAACTTTTTTACTTTCGGCAGAAGAAGATGAATTAGTCCTTCGTAACCTCCTGGTAAAATCTCAGGAGAATGCGGCTACATTTGCGGGATACAGAATGTGTATGGACTTGGCAGTCGGTGCTGAAACAACTCCATCTTCTACTGGCATTTCCCATTCTGACAGCATGTCAGCATCTACACTCCCCTGACCCTGGGAATTAATGGTGGCATTACAAATGAAAACTATTACTTCTCCAACCAATACTGGAGAACCTGGCTTCTCCTTCGCTCGGTTTGCCCCCACGGCCTCCAGTCATTAATCAACCTTAAAACTCTTGTGTTGATTTCTATGTCAGGCTTTTTTATCAACTGTTGGGTCGATGGGGAGAGTGTGATGAAAACATAAAGCCATTTTGTTCTTTGGATTTGTTTCAACAAAAGTCAGGAGGTGATTAATCTCAAGACAAAATAGTAATTGTCAACATGTGTTCTTTTTGAGATTATTTGTTATGGTAATGTGACGTCAGTGAATAGACAATCATGTTTTAGATACTGTGTTCCCTCGCAATTGCGGCCTTCAATTTAGCACTAACTCGGTTATAGGGCGCGGTAACGCATGGCTTCCAAAATTTATCTACTTTTTTAGGAAACTCAAGTTTTACACTGACACAATGTTTTTCCCCATCGCAAAAAAAATATTACCAGTTGATCACTGTGAGCAGGCAACACCGGAAATACCAATCAAGAAATCCAAACTGAAGTCTGCAATTAAATCTTTTTATTATACTATCTGGTTATAAAAAATTGATTCGTTGTATTTATAGACTTATATTTGGGACTTTTTTGTAAATTTTATTCACAATTCCATTCAATATTGTTTACATTATTTTCAGCGAAATCGTGTGTGAAGTGATCGGTAGAGCTCACAACTCAATGTTATTTACAGCAACCATGGTCAGATAACCGCTATCAATGCCTTGAAATGAACTTTAGTTGACAAAATGGATACATATATCATAAATGCCACACTTTGAATCGTTAAAAGTCGTATTTAATCTAGTATTACTTGTTTTCGTGAAAGTGATCGCTATCGCGAGTATGTGAGCCTCAACAGTGACTTGTCAAATTATTGAATGCGTAAACAAATATCTGGCAATAGCGATCAGCTGTACCAAAGTGCTACGACTCCACCTCGGCTAAACTGCTGATTGCTCTAAAATGCTCACCAATTATTTGGACCCCCAAGGTAGCGTTGTAGCGAGGGGTCACTGTAATAGGACTGCACATTTCAGGAAATGGAGTTCTGGGCCCACTTGCACAAAGCAATCTTAGCGCTAAGACTTATCATAAGCCTATGTGAAAGTATGGGAGTTGCAATTATCTTAGCGTTAAAATCACTTTGTGCAAGTGGGCCCAGTACTGTATGTATCTGGCTGTGTTGATGTGACAGTGGGTGTCCCCATGGTGTCTGGCTGTGTTGATGTGACAGTGGGTGTCCCCATGGTGTCTGGCTGTGTTGATGTGACTGTGGGTGTCCCCATGGTGTCTGGCTGTGTTGATGTGACAGTGGGTGTCCCCATGGTGTCTGGCTGTGTTGATGTGACAGTGGGTGTCCCCATGGTGTCTGGCTGTGTTGATGTGACTGTGGGTGTCCCCATGGTGTCTGGCTGTGTTGATGTGACTGTGGGTGTCCCCATGGTGTCTGGCTGTGTTGATGTGACAGTGGGTGTCCCCATGGTGTCTGGCTGTGTTGATGTGACTATGGGTGTCTCTATGGTGTCCGGCTGTGTTGATTGACAGTTGGTGTCCCCATGATGTCTGGCTGTGTTGATGTGACTGTGGGTGTCCCCATGGTGTCTGGCTGTGTCGATGTGACTGTGGGTGTCCCCATGGTGTCTGGCTGTGTCGATGTGACTGTGGGTGTCCCCATGGTGTCTGGCTGTGTCGATGTGACTGTCAGTGTCCCCATGGTGTCTGGCTGTGTTGATGTGACAGTGGGTGTCCCCATGGTGTCTGGCTGTGTTGATGTGACAGTGGGTGTCCCCATGGTGTCTGGCTGTGTTGATGTGACAGTGGGTGTCCCCATGGTGTCTGGCTGTGTCGATGTGACTGTGGATGTCCCCATGGTGTCCGGCTGTGTTGATGTGACAGTGGGTGTCCCCATGGTGTCTGGCTGTGTCGATGTGACTGTGGGTGTCCCCATGGTGTCCGGCTTTGTCGATGTGACAGTGGGTTTCCCCAAGGTGTCTGGCTGTGTCGATGTGACTGTGGGTGTCCCTATGGTGTGGCTGTGTTGATGTGACAGTGGGTGTCCCCATGGTGTCTGGCTGTGTTGATGTGACAGTGGGTGTCCCCAAGGTGTCTGGCTGTGTTGATGTGACTGTGGGTGTCCCCAAGGTGTCTAGCTGTGTTGATGTGACTATGGGTGTCTCTATGGTGTCCGGCTGTGTTGATTGACAGTGGGTGTCTCCAAGGTGTCTGTCTGTGTTGATGTGACTGTGGGTGTCCCCATGGTGTCCGGCTGTGTTGAAGTGACAGTGGGTGTCCCCATGGTGTCCGGCTGTGTCGATGTGACTGTGGGTGTCCCCATGGTGTCTGGCTGTGTCGATGTGACTGTGGGTGTCCCCATGGTGTCTGGCTGTGTCGATGTGACTGTGGGTGTCCCCATGGTGTCTGGCTGTGTCGATGTGACTGTCGGTGTCCCCATGGTGTCCGGCTGTGTTGATGTGACAGTGGGTGTCCCCATGGTGTCTGTCTGTGTTGATGTGAGTATGGTTGTCCCTATGGTGTCTGGCTGTGTTGATGTGACAGTGGGTGTCCCCATGGTGTCTAGCTGTGTCGATGTGACTGTCGGTGTCCCCATGGTGTCTGGCTGTGTCGATGTGACTGTCGGTGTCCCCATGGTGTCTAGCTGTGTTGATGTGACTGTGGGTGTCCCCATGGTGTCTGTCTGTGTTGATGTGAGTATGGTTGTCCCTATGGTGTCTGGCTGTGTCGATGTGACAGTGGGTGTCTCCATGGTGTCTGTCTGTGTTGATGTGAGTATGGTTGTCCCTATGGTGTCTGGCTATGTTGATGTGACAGTGGGTGTCTCCAAGGTGTCCGGCTGTGTTGATGTGACATTGGTTGTCCCTATGGTGTCTGGCTGTGTTGATGTGACTGTGGGTGTCCCCAAGGTGTCTAGCTGTTTTGATGTGACTATGGGTGTCTCTATGGTGTCCGGCTGTGTTGATTGACAGTTGGTGTCCCCATGGTGTCTGGCTGTGTCGATGTGACAGTGGGTGTCCCCATGGTGTCTGGCTGTGTTGATGTGACAGTGGGTGTCCCCATGGTGTCTGTCTGTGTTGATGTGAGTATGGTTGTCCCATGGTGTCTGGCTGTGTTGATGTGACAGTTAGTGTCCCCATGGTGTCCGGCTGTGTCGATGTGACTGTGGGTGTCCCAGATGTGTCTCACTCACTCACTCACTCACTCACTCACTCTGCCCAGATATCAGTCCCGTACTCAAAACTTAAAATCTCAACAACAAGCAACCATTTACATTCTTTTTTACCCTTCTAAATGCAAGAAAAAATGTTAAATTTGATTTTTCTGAAAATCAAATATGAGTTTTCCTCCCATATGGCACAGTTTGCAATACATGCTGATGAACTTCCTATTCCATGTCTGACTCGTCAGGCTTTCCAATGGTTTCTGCTGAATTATGTATCAACAGAAGAGGCAGCTAGTTTGCCTGGAAATCTTGCATATGCCATCCAATTACTGTGGCCAGCTCAGCAGCACAGTGGGGGCTGCAGGAAGGTGAGATCCTTGTTGAGAGTGTGATTAATCAGACCAGTAACATGTGGGGCATGTTCCTCTAAAAACAATATGACCACCTTTTCTAATGATGTTTAGTTTGGAAGATCCATGTTCCATGAATAGTTTATGTCTTCATTGGAGAAATCACTCAATTAGAGACAAGGGGGCTTTCCTCTTTTATCCTACACATATGAGTTTAAACTGTTTCAACTTCCAAGTTTGGCATGTGTAAGAGACTTGTCCCACAGCACTCTGGGGACGGAGCTTTTGGAGCTCCACTGAAATTAGCCTCATTCCTGCTTTCTAATTTCAACAAGGTTTGTTTTTTAGCTTGTCAGCAAGATAATTGAACATCAGCAAATTGATGTTTTTGGAGGTGGTGTTTCTGTGCCCTGTCTAGGTAGGGTAGTTTTCTATACAAAGCTCGTGTGTGCAATGTTGATTCAGCCTGCCCTGGGCCAAGGCTCGATTGCACACATCCCTGTCTACCATCCATCACCGTGACACTGTAATTGCTTTCTCGTTATGTTTCTGCATTTCTCCACATCATTACGCCACTAAATTGCCACTAATAACACGCAGGCTGCAAGTTTTGCCTGCCAATATCATGATTTTGATTAAAGTGTCAGTCTGCCTGATTAATGGTGGGGACAGGGGCAAAGACAGGTGACTTTAGTCCAGTCACCTTGAACTTGTTTAGATAACCAGATACAACCAATGGAGCTGATTGAAAGCTTTCATTACACCTAGGGCCAATGTTACGCCAATTTCCAACTAAACATGGGATTAACTCCTTACACAAATGTTTCATACCTGATTACCCATAATGAGGCAGGAGTTGCTGTGCCCTGCAGTATACCCCATGCATCAACGGGGATGTTCCTCTCCTTCATGCTGCTGTCGATGATGTTGTTCAAACTTCTCCCATTGGCAGTACATCCTACCCCTTCATGCTCCAGAGAGTGCCGCCCATGTGGACGTGTTCAGCAGGTCCGCCTCTGTAGTGAAATGAACTTCGTTGAGATTACTGGCCTATGTACATATATCTACACTTACTGTTGAGAGAGAGAGAGAGAGAGAGAGAGAGAGAGAGAGAGAGAGAGAGAGAGAGAGGAGAGAGAGAGAGAGAGAGAGAGAGAGAGGAGAGAGAGAGAGGAGAGAGAGAGAGAGAGAGAGAGAGAGAGAGAGAGAGAGAGAGAGAGAGAGAGAGAGAGAGAGAATTTGGATGAGTAAGTTATGTGATTGCTGTATATTCTATGTATATGCCAAGGTTTCAGATGAAGTGCTATGTGCAGAAAGACGCAGGAAGTCATTGAGTTTGTTTTGAGACGTTTACTTCTGTAGATTTATGACTCGTAACACACGCCGCTACCACCGGACTGCCTTCATGGTAAACACATAGCAGAGTCCTGCCTGGTCAAAGACGTAGTAGACACTCAAAGGTTGGCTGAAAAGTTTTGCCCTAACTATGAGGGAATTGTATACTAATTATTCTTCATCATGATTAGTGGGATCTAGGTACTCCAGCATGATTGCCAGAAGTGTGAGGACCTCAGAAGTAGTGTGAAAGGCTTCTTCTTGGTGGTGAAAAAAGCTCTCAAAAGCAGAAATGATGTCATTATCATATGAATAATGCTTGCCAGACAGTTCTGACTTCAAGTTGGGAAGAGGTCGAAATCTGATGGTGCCAAATATTTTGATTACGGGGATGTTCAACAAGTTCAAAGTCACACACTGCAGCCATTACGACAACAGACTTGTTCACAGTGCATTGTCCTGGTGGAACATCACACCTTTAGCAGTTGCCTAAGCAAGTTTTCTTGAGAATTGTATGCAGATGCCGATTTGCAAATCTATGTCAAGTATTGGAACTACAATCGTCTTAGCGTTAAGCCACTTTGTGGAACAGGGCCTCAGAGTAAGTCACCATTCCATAGCTGTACTACTGGTACATCATCATAGGGCAACATGGCCCTGGTGACCCGTGACCCGGGATAGATTAGGTCTTCAGCAACCCAAGCTTGCCGTAAAAGGTGACTATGCTTGTCGTAAGAGGCGACTAACTTGATCAGGTGTTCAGGCTCGCTGACTTGGTTGATGCATGTTATCATATTCCAATTGCGTGGATTGATGCTCATGATGTCAATCACTGGATTGTTTGGTCCAGACTCAATTATTTACAGACCGTCGTCATATACCTGGAATATTGCTGAGTGAGGTGTTTAACAACAAAGAAACAACATGGCACTGAACCACAGACAGTAAGGAACTAAAGTACTATATGTAGTTTTATGTGGTCATTTAATTTGTGGTAGGGCAAGCGTAGTTTACGTGTTCACTCATCACACTCATCACAAGGAATTTCTAGGCGACTATGCTTGTCGTAAAAGGCGACTATGCTTGTCGTAAAAAGCGACTGCTTGTCGTAAAAGGCGACTATGCTTGTCGTAAAAGGCGACTAACGGGATCGTGTGGTCAGGCTCGCTGACTTGGTTGATACATGTCATCGATCCCAATTGCATGGTCGATGTTCATGCTGTCAATCACTGGATTGTCTTGTCCAGACTCGATTATTTACAGACCGCCGTCATATAGCTGGAATATTGCTGAGTGCGGCGTTAAACAACAAACAAACAAACAAGGAATTTCTGGGTTCGAGGGTACAATGTGTACAGCTCATTCTGGAAACACTCAGAGCAGGAATAATGTCTCAAGTGACGTAAAACTCACTTGAAGAGAAAAAAACCTGAACTGATTACAACTAGTTCTGTGCATGAATAGTGATTTCCTGATAGGGTGTTGCAGTACTTGACGTTATCAGCATGAAACACTTTATTTGTGAATTTGTTTATGTAATTGCTAGTCAGGAGGATAGATGTTTGTTTGCTGAGCATTTGCATCTCGGCCCTAATCAGTCATTCGCATTCCCACAAGTGCTGCTTTTCAATTAATGATCTCAATTTTTGTCGGCTTAAATTTGATGCCTCATGCAATGTCAGGCATCCTATTTTTATGGAGTGTATAATTTGTAAACCGTGTTTTTCTTGCCGAGTGAATTGGGACATGCTTTCAAGTGATTCGTAAACATTTTCAGGAACACTGTCCTGTGTCAACCTGGTTCAAGGTACCATTTCAGCCTTAGAAAACAATTAGGGTTTTTTAAGCAGGATAATCTTCTCTTGCTTCACTCCTTTCTACAGGGGCGGTCGGGAAGCCTAGTGGTTAAAGCGTTCGCTCGTCACGCCGAAGACCCGGGTTCGATTCCCGACATGGGTACAATGTGTGAAGCCCATTTCTGGTGTCCCCCGCCGTGATATTGCTGGAATATCGCTAAAAGCGGCGTAAAACCATACTCACTCACTCAATCCTTTCTACACTCAACCAACTGAAAGTCACGCGTGGTTGTTCTCGTCCCAACCGGATCTACTCTATGAACATAGTTAAGTTTTCACTGTCTATATTGATTTTCATGAAGTTACAAACTATTCAGAACTCAATTCAAGCCATATTCATCAATGTTCACTGATTCTTTCAAGATAGATGTTTTGTGTAGAAAGATATCTGTTATTGCAGTTTTGTGATAGTTTGATGAACAAGGCTGTTCCAGTATGACCTTTGACTTAAGCAAATCGGTTATCCAATCAAGACCTATAAAAAATGTCAGCCATTTGTGAAGTACAGATTAGTATCTCAACAGATATAGTAATATGTTCATATGAAACACTTGCTGTGGAGTCCAACCAAATTCTCTCACACCCTCTGCAACCATTATGGAAGGGGGAGGTGGAACCTCATACCATTGTGGAGTGAGGTAGTTAGGTTTTGACACATGAAGATCCGGGTTAGAACAGGTCTTCAGCAATCCATGCTTGCCATAAAAAGCGACTGTGCTCGTAAGAGGAGACTAACGGGATTGGGTGGTCAGGCTTGCTGACTTGATAGATGCATGTCATCGATGCTCATGATGTCAGTCACTGGGCTGTCTGGTCCTGACTTGATTATTTACAGACCGCTGTCATATAGATGGAATATTACTGAGTGCGGCGTTAAACAACAAACAAACAAATTTAGCAATATTTCAGTTACCTCACAGTATGTCAGTTTGTTTGGAGAGGAAGGCCCAAAGTAATGTAGTCTGAGATTTAACTTCCTACGAGCAATAGTACTGTGCTGACAAACCATGTTTAGACATACCAAAGGGATGCAACTCTGCACCAAGGGATGCAACTCTGCACATAAAATATTGCTTAGCACCGCAGTTTGTGTGTTTGTTTGTGGTTTAACACCACACTCAGCAATATTCAAACTTTATTACGTCGATCTGTAAATGATCGAGTCTGGTCCAGACAATCCAGTGAGCATCGATCTACGCAACTGGGATACGATTCCATGCACCCGATCCCATTTGTTGTATCATACAACAAGCATGGGTTGCTGAAGATCAGTTCTCACCTGGGTCTTCACAACAGAATAGCACCTTAGACAGCAGTGCTATAAAACATTCCTCTGATAGCATATATAGTGATTGAATAAAAGTTTGGTATACCTTGCCTTCTTCTATTGAACCTTCACTGCTTCTAAAGTAATTCCGTCGCCCTTTTTTGGCTCCATTAGCCAATTTCAAAGATTATTACAGACAAATTTAACAATATTCATGCATTAATCTGTGCCAGTGGAACAAGTGTTAAATCATAATCCATTTTCTGTTTTCTGCCAGCTGAGATTAGCATTGTGAATCATAGCCTCCTGAACATTGACCTTTTTCAGACTGTGTTTTGGACAGGGAACATGACCCAGACTCAGAGATCAGTTAGAGGCGATAACAGAGAACCAGCTTCATGCGTTAAGACATCCTTCCTTTCTCCTGCCTTTATACTGATGACTGACATCAATTACAGCTGGAGGCTGACAGTTAATTTACGTTAATACTGACCTTCAAAATTGAAATATTCAACTTTCCTGGCTTATTCTTCGTCTTCCAGACAGATCAGAAATGAGTTTTTTGGCCTCAGAATTCAGTCTATCTTGAGTCTGGTTAATGCTGATTTATCCAACTTGGAATAAAGACCATTCAATTTAGCTGGGACAAGCTGAATGAGCGATGCAAGAGACGATGGATCGACCAGGGCCACTCAGTGTAATATATCAACATCATAGAAGAATTGATAATAGGGCTATGTTTGTTTACACAGGGCCTTCTCATTAGTTGAGGTTGTCAGAAGTGAGTGAGGGCAAGACACACACCCGCTTCACTTAACATAGCATCCACAGATCAGGCGGCCATCTTGTGTCTTCCAAATCTTGGAGCAGACGTGGATCTGCAGCTCCATCTGTCATCTCCGAGAGGAGCTTAATTTAGTATGTTTTCAAACATCTAATGACCCTGGTTCCTGGGTTTTAGGTCAAAACTTTGCTCCACTAATGAGGGTCACACACTGCTCTAGCTATGACAGACTTGAAATCCAGGAACTGGAAGAGTTTCCGGGCTGTGTTGGCATGTGATTGATGAGAACAGGTCCAGACAAATACTATTTCTTAACTCTTGTCTATCAAGTTCAAGATATATTTTTACTACATTATCCAGAAGGTTTGCCCTGGGAATGAGTTTTACTAATCTTATTGCAATATGTTTTATTGTCCATTACATGAAGAATTACAAACTCCTGTATAATTGCATTACGTAATAAGGCTGTACCCTGTTTGAAAACATTATTTGTAACTGAACAAATGGTCCTGTGCCATGACTGTGGAATTTTTATGTTTCAAGTATTTTGTTTGTAATAAAAGCCTAGGCAAGTCTGGATCAAATTAACCAAGTCTAGTTTGCTTGATTCCATACAGCAGAAGAGGATAGGTTCTTTCAAAGAATTTTTTTTTTCATTATTTCAGAAACATGTTTTCATTGACTAAGTGATAGATTATTCATCTTAGGAAAATATTTATATAATGTGTTAAAAAATGGTGATATGTAAATGCACAAGTGTACTGTGACGATTGTGTGGATTATGGCTGTGTTGGAAACAATATACACTGAGATGGAGATCGGGAGGTCACAGTGTGTGACCTGGCTTGTGTGTCATCTTACCGTGACCGTCGTGGTGTCGGGACCCAATATGGACAGGCTGCCAGCAGGACGGGAGGCTGTAGCAGTACTGACTGCAGTGTACTTATCATACTTCTTTTTATAATTTTTGGGGGGTGTGGGGGGGAGCTGTGGTTCTGTTGGTACATTGTTTCTCTGTGTTACACTGTTACGGGTGAGAATTGATCTTTCGCAACCTGTCCTTGTCTTAAGATGCAACTAACGGGATCGGGTGGTCAGGCTTGGTGGCGTGGTTGATGCATGTCATCATATCCCAATTTCGTAGATCAAAGTTCATGATGTCAATCACTGGATTGTCGAATCCAGACTCATATATTTACAAACAGCCGTCATGTAGTTGGAAGATTGCTGAGTCAGGCGTTAAACAAGAAATAAAGACACAAACTATTACTGATGGATGGGATGGGAATATTGTATTGTTTATCACATGACTTGCCGTGTATTAACTGCGACGTCAAAGCATGGACAAGGTCGATCTGTATTTGTTAGGAATTACATCGTCTAAGATGGAGTCAAATTGAAAAAAGGAATATATATATATATATTTTGGGGAAACCTATTTAATGTCATGGCTCTTCTGATTAAGGAATGAATTGGGTGATAGCAACCCTGTCTAATCAGCAAGAAGACAACGGCAACGGTCCTGTCTCTTGTCATCTTAGACTTGGGTCTAGAGTAATTTTTTAGGGATGTTGATGAGATCAGCCTAAATTGATCACAGGTCTCTGGTGCATGTTGGGATTAGTTAGTGTCTGTTGCAGTGTTGTTTGATGGGAGTGCTCACTGGTTGGACAAAGACCATGTAAATGATGGCAAACTCTTCAGTCTACTGTGTTCGACAGTGACCAGTAATATTTGACAATGGATTTGTGTGTGTTTCATTGGCTCACACATAACAGGGCAGTTACGTAGCCCAGTGGATGGATTGTTCCATTTTCAGACCAAAAATCCAAGTTCCATGCCGAATTTGTTTCTTTGTTTGTTGTTGAATGCCCACAAGACAGTGGCCTGTAAATAATAGCGTGTGGTCCAGACGAACAAGTGATTGGTTTATGTACAACAATCAATGCTGTCTGGATACGATGAAACCAATCAACCAAGTTTCCAAGTCTGACCACCTGATCCATTTAGCCACCTTTTATGACCAGCAGAGGTTGCTGGGGACCTATTCTAATCTGAACCCCCCCGACAGGGTTGCTCGGGGTACGATGTGTGAAGCTTACAATTATGGGCCATCGATGTTGATGTTGCTTCAATGTTACGAAAAGCGATGTAAGACACCTCTATCTCACCTGCTGAATGATATACCTGTATGACCTTTGACTCATTGGTGGCTGGTTGAGCTCATGTGACTGGCAGCTGTAGGGGTACGCTATTACCGGTTTGACACAATTTGAAACGCTAATGAATCTACGTTTAAAACTACCGGTATGCATTTCATTTATATAAATCATTCATATTTTTTTAGCTTGTTGCAAAGTTAACACTAGTGACAATTTGAATTGATATTATGAAATTCAGAAAGTTTCCTGTATGTAGTGTGTCTATTGTACATGTGTTGTGACCATAGCAACATCAAACAAAATGGCGGAAAGTTGTAAAAACTGTGCAGGGGAAGTCCGATGTCTGATTTAAAATTGAAGATAACATCACAATTTGGAAACACTGGGACATTTTTTGGTGAAATTCACAAGGAGACCCACAGATTTTATGATGCACACCAGGCAACATCATCATCAACTGAAAATGCAATCTAGTGCAAGTTTTCACCACGTTCCTGCACAGATTACAGAGGAAAGAATGCATACAATATGTTGTGGTTCATATCCCAATACAGGGATATATTGCAGTGCTATGGTCAAGCCAAAACCCATCACTACTAACATCGTCTAGGCTTTATTTCAGCCATATAGCGACCATCACTACTGACAGCTGTTTGTCTGTCTCCATCCACTTGAAGTAACCACAGAATGACTGAATGCTATGAAGTGACTGATGATGTATGAATCAGGATGCTGGGTGACTGTTGGTGTTTTTATATCCAGATATAGAAAATAAGAGTGAGTGAATCTGGTTTTATGCCACTTTCAGCAATATTCCAGCAATATCACGGCGGGGGACACCAGAAATGGGCCTCACACATCGTATCCATGTCGGGAATCGAACCAGGATCTTCAGCGGGACGAGCAAACGCTTTAACCATTAGCCTACCTGACCGCACCTATAAAATAAAAAAATATCCAGTACATTTCTCTTAATTAAGACTAAGTGAGCATAACTTAGAAATTAGAACTTGCTGGACGCACTAAACTCAACACCCTTCATTCCATGGTCGACATATGGCTGAAATATTGCCGATGTGAGTGAAGCTTTAACTCACTCCATGGTCGACTGTTTATTACTCGATGTTGAGAAACATTTCCCGAATCACTAACCAAAGCATCATAGCGAAAGAAGTAGTTTACTCCAGATACTGATTTCCCATAATGCAACAGTGGAAACTTATGAATAAGAATAATTGATTTCTTTGTATTCTTTCAAATGAGGATTTTAGAAATATTCAAGCCATTATTTTCCATTGTATTCAATTTAAGTCTGTAAAAGTGTGTGGAATATATTCATATATAATTCATATGTCATAATAACTGTTAACTGTGTGTTAAACATTTTATAACTTGCACAACCCATGAAGATCCGGGGTTGACTAGGTCTTCAGCAACAAACAAAACAAACATACCCTGTACAAACATGTTTATGGATGTTGTATAGTAATATACATTGTTTCAGTTACTGTTCCCCAATGGAATGTTTGAGCTATAAACTATGTTACGTAACCATCTTATCTTATATAACTAGGTGACGTATTTGCTACTAGATTGTATTAATTACATCTGAACAGGCGCCTAGTATATCTGTGCCTTTCGTAACACATCTAAGTGAAGGATTGCAAACATTAATAACGAGGCACAGTACATCATGTATATTTGGTGTAGTTTGTCCAATTTCCTACTCATGATTAAGTGCTGTAAGTCGGAGATGTCTTGCTGCTGATGGGGATTGTTTTTATAATGGTGATTGTATGACAGGAAGAGGATCATGGGATACATCTGTGGGGGAGGGAGCAGAACACGGGAATTACATTACGTGGAACACAAGGAGGCAGGGAAGGAAATAGATTACGGTAGGAGCAAGCTGGAAACTACAAACAGTAGATGACCTGGTCAGCTGGATGCGGTGTTGTGTCCGTGGAGAGGTGCACAGCAAACGTGATGAGGATACACACAAGAAGCTGTCATAGGTCAAAGAGCTGATAGAAATCCTAAACAAACCTCTCGTAGTCCAGGTCCAACAATTGTTAGGAGTTTGTGAAAGTCTAGGTGAACCCCGTCCACTTCTAAGAGCCTCAGGTAAGTCTAGGCGAGGTCATCCTATCCGCTTCTAAGAGCCTCAGGTAAGTCTAGGAGAGGTCACCCCCATCCACTTCTAAGAGCCTCGTGAATGTCTAGGTGAGGTCACCCCATCCACTTCTTAGAGCCTCAGTTAAGTCCAGGTGAGGTCATCCTATCCACTTCTAAGAGCATCAGGTAAGTCTAGGTGAGATCACCCCATCCACTTCTAAGAGCCTCAGTTAAGTCTAGATGAGGTCACGCCATCCACTTCTAAGAGCCTCTTGAAAGTCTAGGAGGTCATCCCCTTCTTAGAGCCTCATGAAAGTCTAGGTAAGTTCATCCCCTTCTAAGAGCCTCATGAAAGTCTAGGTGAGTTCATCCCCTTCTAAGAGCCTCATGAAAGTCTAGGTAAGTTCATCCCCTTCTAAGAGCCTCATGAAAGTCTTGGTGAGGTCATCCCCTTCTAAGAGCCTCATGAAAGTCTAGGTGAGGTCATCCCCTTCTAAGAGCCTCATGAAAGTCTAGGTGAGTTCATCCCCTTCTAAGAGCCTCATGAACGCCTGTCTATAGTCTTCCCCTTACTTAACATGGCTGCAAGTGTTGTACCTCAGCCGTAGACAGAAAATCAATGGAGCTTCTCCCTTGGGGATTCCAGCTCCCAAATGGTTCAACTCAGGCACCAAATTCTAGTGTAAATGGTTGGGGAGGGACAAATAAATTGTGAAGAAAAAGTAAAGTAAAGGAATGAATATTTGAGGGAGAGTACATTGGGAGCTATAATGAACTAAAGGAATAACGACCACCCAATCCACTATCATGTTGGTTTAGGAGACAAGCAAGGGGTGCTGGGAACCTACTCTGACACAGTCTAACACAGGTTAGGTAGACTAACATTTAGTCTCTGAAATCTTATGTTACACAATATCCTTCTTGATTCTAAAAATAGTAAAAAAAATCCCTATGCTGATTTCAGAATAGAGCTAGCTTGAGCGGGCTAGACTTGCTTTTGTATCCATTTTAGATTAATTTTTTTTCATGAAATAAATATATTCCACGGTCATGGTGCAGGACTACAGGTTGGGGTGAATACAGAGAAAATTACAGTATGGAGTTACAGTAAATGTATGAAGGGGCCGTGAGCGTGCAGTGTGGACTGTGGAGTGAAGGTTTGGGGGCAGTCACGTGAAGCAAGTAGGAGGTGGGTTGGTGAAGTAGTTATTTTTGTCAGTTTTATGCTCCAGCAACATCTGTCGGTCAGAAGTGGCCGAGACCGATCTCAATTGAGTCTGATAAACCACTCTACTAACATACTGACACTTTTATGGCACAATTTGCTGACAAAACTCGTAAATTGTCCTGATACTGAACAGTGTAGGCAGACTGATGCATAAATCATAGAGTTATCATCTTCCAGAAGTATGGGCACTGGCCACTCACCTCCTGACTCGGTCCACCTCCAGCATGGACACGGAGGATGTGGATCCCCTTGTGTTAGGCTGCCTCTTCAAAAGACATGTTATCTTAAGATGAACTTATATTCAAGTTATCAGTTTCAAAAAGGTGTCCGAAAAAGTTTGCAGTCCTGTGAAAAGTGTGAAGGAGGGCCTTGGGTTCATGTTTTTTATTCAGCTGTGACACTTGAGTTTAGACACTGGGGACAAGCAGCAGCCAGAAGTTATTGTCAGGTGTTCATTTGGGAACAATCATGGCATGGCTGTGTTATGCTGCTCAAAAGAAGTTAAAGAACACCTGATTTGTTCAAATGACTATAGTTAATCTGTCATGGCTGGTGGGTATTGCAACACAACACACAACATTCCAAATGTGGGTGTTCTTTAACTTGTTTTGAGTTACTTCTTTCAGTGGCATTTAGAAGTTGGAGTGATGAAGTAAAACGAGTTCTATGATGTAATAAAGAAGTTGTTCATCCATAGAACTCGTCTTACTTGTTTTGAGTTATATATTTCAAAGTTGGAAGAGAACATTGAAAACACTTAACTAAAACAAGAAATGTATTTTGGACGATGGAAACAATAAAAAGCTTCTTTTTTTTCTCTCTCATTTTGGATGAAGATGAGGCAGAGCAGTTTCCTAGGTAACATAAACTGTTGGCTTATTGACATCGGAAAGCTAGTTCTTGTTATGGATGAAACGAAGACAAGGGAAGACATTCCCCTGCTGGCAGCCTGAAGACGTCACCGTTTTATTAGGATGAAATATATTTAATATCTGCCATTACCACAAAATCACACAAGCAAAATGTAATTATTGCAGCATTTCAGAGCTGCAGTTACTGGCATCCTGTTAGGATTTTTGTTCCAATTCTTTTGTTTGGGAAAATACTGAGAAAAAGAAATTTTGCCTCAGGTTTTATAAAACAAATAATTGTTTGCAGAATATCCTGAAAAATTGCATATTGAAATCTGTTCAGCTCTCCCTACTCTAGAAAGAAATTGTTTTGAAGTTAACAAGAATTATCCTGATGTGAACAACGTTGAAAAAGTCCCATCTCCAGAATTTTAGATGGTAAGCTTAGAAAGTAGCATGAACTTCCCTGGCTGATATAAGCACTGGTTGCTTACTCTCCTGATATGTTGCAATGAAGGACCTGTAAACAATCACTAAAATGAAGGGTTCATGGAGTTAAACCTTTTTTACCAACTTCATTGGGAGGCTATTTTCTCAGGTTGTTTGAGCCTATCATAAAATCTCCATTAAGAAAATCATTTCTTGGGGAAGTGGGCAATTCTGACAAACAAATATTTTGTTTTTCCCTCCCAAATTGTTTTTAGTTTTACAAATTATTCATGAGCAATTTCATTTCTTTGACTTGCAAAATAATGATTAATAAATGAACCAAATTCCAGAATAACTCAACACAATGATTCACGGCATGCCAAACATTGTCCAGAACTTGATCTTGTAATCACGGCTGGATATGACGGTGGGGGGGACATATCGGCATTATTGAGTTGGTGTGGTGATGAAAGCCTCTAAGAATGTTCACTTGAATGTGTTTTAAGTAGTCAGTCCCTGTTATGTCTGAGCAAGACAGGTATCCGTACACGAACACGTCACTATTCCGCAATCCTGAGCACCTGATGGGTTTACCAGTTATCAACGCAAATTAGCTTTGCTATTGAACAATGCTAATCTGCCTGCCATTCGTGGAAATGTTTTAAACAAATAGCCCAGCAAGCAATGATTTGTCGTCTCAATGTATTAGACGGGTACGTTTCTGTCCGCGCACACACTTCAGGCTTGTTGTAATTACTGATCAAACAAACCTCGTAAAACCTCCATTTCAGATACCATTAATCATCAATCTTAATGCAGGAATGTTTTTTTATGGTAATTTTTGTCAATGAACGTATGTGAATATAGACGCATGTATGGTATTTTGAAACCGGGTTAAGTGCGCTGGTAGAGTGTAACTTGGTTTTATTACTGCCCACATTCGCAGAACAGTGGTAAGGGTGAAGTGGGGAGTCTGACAGAGAACACTTGTTATTTCTAGACAGGATACCTGTGTTTAGCCCATGTCAGCTGGGCTTTGTCAAGGTATAAACACAGGGGCTCAGCCCAAGGGAGATAACTCCACACCTGCCAATATCCCTGTTAATAGGTGTGATTTATGTGAAGGCAGACCAAGGGGCGGAGCTTGGAAAATGACGACCTGTCAATCATTCAGCTTACAGCTACACTGATAAGTCGAGGGAGGGAAGAGCATATGGTCATACACCCCATGATAACCGCTGCTATAAATCTTCTCTGTCACCTGCCAAAACTGGCCTGACCTCGTTGTGTTTAATTCCTTTACATACCATTAAATAAGAAGAGATATAATGTTTTGATTTTGATGGAAATGGCATGAGTGGTACACATAGTAGCTGTCCTTGACTCAGTCTGTGTAAATGAAAAAATCCCTGCATCTAAACATGCTAAAGACACGATGTAAATAGCCAGTTCCTGTTTCCCCATGATTTTGTGCAGGAATGTCTTTACCATTAACTTTCGCGTGCAGAGTAAAGTCATTTCTTGAGTAATTCAGAAAAAAATAATCTATTTTCTGAAATCATTTGTTTGTCTCATTTTTTTATATTCAATAAGAAACTTTTTTGTGTAAAAAAACATTTATGATGAATCAGATAAATATGAAAAAGAAATCATACCAGGATTAAACCTTTTAATTTTTGTGTGGATGAGATATGTTATGGTAATGTTTAATAAGACAGGTTCCTGGCACTTTGGGGCGATAAATAACGATCAAGTGGGATGGTTTTATTGCAGGCCGTCTTTCCAGATGACTAATAAATGCCAACTAATTAAACAAATACTCACATAAATACCACAGTTTTGAAACTCGAGTCCCAGTGTACAGAATTGGAAACCAAGGACTATTCTATAAAAGAGATAATGTCTTGGAGAAGTGACTGTTTCCTGCTTGGCGCTAGGCGGGAGATGGTCAGCCTGGAGATGGTTATTTCATTAGCTCGGTTATAAGTGGCGAGCCGACATGCTGTGCTATAGGGATTACTCGCAGATTTATGAGCTTGTCTGTTGTATAGTCTTGTTTAGTGTGAATAGGTATCAAGGTATTTCATATGATGCTAGTAATTCTGTCATTTATTATTTTGAGATCATCTGCCATAGCCAGGGGCAATATATTTCGTAATCCCTTGCTTTGTTGTGTTGTTTGTGCTTACGTTATTCTTTCGGTGTGAATAGCTGCCAGATTGCTGCTGTGGAGTTGGCAATACACAATACTGAAACAACTGATGATGATGATTTTTTTTTATATTTTGATTTTGATTTTTTTTTTGGAGGGGGGGAGGGGGAGTGGGTAAATGAAAACAAGACATTCTGCCCAATCACCTATGTTTTGATGACTAGGGCATCACTTATGGACTTCCCCAACCATTAAACTGACATGCCATAAAATACTGAAATACTACTCAGCCGTATCAAACCCATCTCTCTCTCTCACTCACTCACTCACTCAATCACTCACTCACTCACTCACTCACTCACTCACTTACTCACTCACACACAACCTTACATTAATGTTCTCTGTGTTGAATTTAAAGGGTACAAAAACATACAAAGTAACAAAAAAATAATTTATGTATAATTATTTTTTTCATTAACTTGTGATATGAAAACAAATATGTTAATTATGTCAGTGTTATATGGAAAAAAAACAACCAATATGTTAATTTTGATGATCAGTCAGTTGTGATGACCATTTATTTTTTAGATTTTATCAAGCTAAGGTTATTTCTAAAGAAAGTACTTTTCAAAAACATTCAATTTGGATACCTCATGTTGTAACAGAAATACTATGTGAATGCACTGTACAGTTTGTAGTCATTTTCAGTGTAGTGTGAATTAAATTTGTGATCATATTTTCTTGGTCAAAGTGCCATGAAGCATGTGGCAAAATACTAAAATAACAAATACTGTTATGGTTGATGTTAAAGTTCATTTCCTAAACATGTTTACAAAGGTTAAAAATACATATTTTCAATCAAACATTGCTTTAATTTTTAGTATAATTTATTTTTTTCTCCAAATTTTGGGTTGGCTCATTAATTAACAAGTAAAAGAATGTTTGGACCTATATGAACTATTTAGTTGAAATTGATTATGTTTTGGATATTACTGGTGTGTAGTAGTGAAATATGCAGTAAACTATGGTGATAATGAACTCAAAGGGACCACTAATGTTAGTTCGTTATAAGCATATGTACAGCATATGAACCGCAAATGAAAATGTGGTTGTCATATCCGTTATATCGTTATAACCATAGTTTACTGTATGCTACATTATTTACAGATTTATTTTTAACAAATGGAACTCTACCTGACAGCTCATCCTGGACTAACATACAATAGATGAAATCTTGTATTACACAATAAAAATCTCTCTTCCTTTGAAAAAGATAAAAAACTTGTAATGTTGAATTTATATGCTACACTTGCCTATGTTTATGATGAAGATTAGTTCTGATTATGTTTGCTGCTGATATTCTGCAGTCATGGCGTGGGACTAAGCTCGTCCATGCTAAACAAAGGACTTTATGTTGCAGGTTCTTTTATTCAGCATCGCCTCCGCTGTCTACTTCTACCTCTTCAGGTAAGTGTTTGACTGTTATCTTCATAGAACATCCCCCGTGAAGATTCGGGTTGTAATAGGTCTTCAGCAACCCATGCTTGCCGCAAAAGGCGACAATGCTTGTCGTAAGAGGCGACTAACGGGATCGGGTGGTCTGACTCACTGACTTGGTTGATCATGTCATCATATCCCAATTGCGTGGATCGATGCTCATGATGTCAATCACTGGATTGTCTGGTCCAGGCTCAATTATTTACAGACCACTGCTATATAGCTGAAATACTGCTGAGTGTGGCGTTAAACAACAAATCAACAAAACATCACAGAACAAGTAGAGTGGGCTGGACCTTTTGGCAGAATTCATGTTTACAGCTTTGAATTCGTTGCCGTACTGGACAGAGGACAAAGATGTGGGATCTACCCCTGCATTCACACCATGAGAGGTTACAACATCAAACTTCAGAGACATGTATTTAATGAAATATTATTTCATTTTGCTAACAAAGGAAAGGTGCTGTTTCTCCATTCCTATTGTTGTACTTTCAATATCAACACTCTCAGGTGAGCTACAGTGTGTGATGATGTCCAAAACTGCAGCAAAGAGTATGATTTGTGTTGTTGAGGTGAGCTTAAGTATGAAAGAGTGTGCTGTCTACCGTTTATCACACCACTGAGTGCTGATCAGCTACAACACAGCTACAACACAGCTACAACAGACATTTAGAATTTTTCAAATCTGCCGTGATCGAATCAGTTCAGATGAGATTCTCGGACACCCAGGTGAGCTTCAGCCTGCAAATGTGTGAGATTGTTAGAATTGGCAATGACAGTTTGTGTAGCCACCAGAGGTAGTTGTAGGGAAATAGCTGCAAAGTAATTGAGACTCATCACTCCTTGGGGAAATAAGTTTTACAAAAACACACAATTCCTTTCTCAACTGCATAATTTAGTGTTAATTGGACGTTGCATGTGGTGCTTTTTGCCTGTGTCTAAAACATGAGCGGGCTGCGTTAATTGTGGCCAGTTTAGACAGAGATAGTTTTACTGTCCGGGAAGAACGATGGGGTTAATTCCACCTGTTACATTAGCAGTGTGTGAGAGATGAAGCTGCTGCAACTGCCCGAGTAATGGATGATCCTCCGCGTCTGCTCCTCCATCCTCCGAGCCCCCATGTCAGGGGAACGACCAACCTTCGTTTAACGCTGCACAAAACATCCGTTGTCACTACCTCCGACACAAACGCTGTGAAATCTTATTTCAAGAAAGACGTATAATTAAATTGCAGTTTCTGGTTTTCCTCAAGAAAATTACATTTCTTTAATCATTTTGCCTTGCAATGGCCACTGACATTTAATAATGAGCTACCAAGTAACTATAAGTGTTACCTGAAGTAAATACAAAGTGTTCTCAATAAAGTCAGTAAGACTTATTCTTATGTCTCAATTGAATTTGAGTCAGTTCCATGCTGAAATTGCTCATATTTAGCTGGTAAAACGAGACGATCACGGATTGAAAGGAGATCTGTATAAGCTATTGTGTGTGGTACAGAGGCTATCTTAAATTACAGACTTAGAGAAAAAGTCAGGAGTTAAATCATTCTACTGCAAAATTGAATTTTAGAGATTGGATTATTCTTAGAAAATTGAGAAAAGTTGCCAGAGCCTTTGGAGGTATACAGACACGTCTAACATTTTCCGCAAATATTCTGTTTATCGACTACAACCATGCTAGAATGGAGACACAGGGCATTCATCTTGTTTGGGAAGTATGCCATAGGGATTCCGGGGGCAGAATCCATGTAGGTCGTCAGTACCACAGGAGATTAAAGTGCTGCTTTGTGGGTACATGAGAAATGGTTGATTGGGTTTTATTTAGTCAAATGGGTGGATTATTGCTCTTGCTGTCGACCACTGGTTTGTCTGTCCGGACTTGTTTATTTACGTTGAGTAAGTGAGTGAACGGTGCTGCCAGAACACTGATGATTTATTTACTCACATACACCATCATCCAACAATTGGAAAATAAAGTGATTCATTGAAAAACATTGTTAATGGATACTGGAAATAGTTCGAAATTTTCACTTCCTTTGAATACATTAATTGATAAGTATCTCTTTTGTCTCAGTCGGAAATGTCACAAAAGAAGCTGTTCGTCTTGGCCAATTGAATACCGCATAAAATAGATATTAAGTTTGATGAATATCTATCAGAACAGTTTTTGTCCACATTCTGCCGACCAGGTGGGTTCAGTTATCACAGAACCGTGAGACGTCATCCTCTGTACCATGACATGATCCAGTATATCGTGGCGTCATCCACTGTATCATGGCATCATCCACTGTATCATGGTGTCATCCACTGTATCATGGCATTATCCACTGTATCATGGCATCATCCACTGTATCATGGCATTATCCACTGTATCATGGCGTCATCAACTGTATCATGGCGTTATCCACTGTATCATTGCATCATCCACTGTATCATTGCAGCATCCACTGTATCATGATGTCATCCACTGTATCATGGCGTTATCCACTGTATCATGGCGTCATCCACTGTATCATTGCGTCATCCACTGTATCATGGCGTCATCCACTGTATCATTGCATCATCCACTGTATCATGGCGTCATCCACTGTATCATTGCATCATCCACTGTATCATTGCATCATCCACTGTATCATGATGTCATCCACTGTATCATGGCGTCATCCACTGTATCATTGCATCATCCACTGTACCATGGCGTCATCCACTGTATCATGGCGTTATCCACTGTATCATGGTGTCATCCACTGTACCATGGCGTCATCAACTGTATCATGGCGTCATCCACTGTACCATGGCGTCATCAACTGTATCATGGTGTCATCAACTGTATCATGGCGTTATCCACTGTATCATGGCGTCATCCACTGTACCATGGCGTCATCAACTGTATCATGGTGTCATCCACTGTATCATGGCATTATCCACTGTATCATTGCATCATCCACTGTATCATGGCGTCATCCACTGTATCATGGCGTCATCCACTGTACCATGGCGTCATCAACTGTATCATGGCATCATCCACTGTATCATGGCGTCATCCACTGTACCATGGCGTCATCCACTGTATCATTGCATCATCCACTGTATCATTGCATCATCCACTGTATCATGGCATCATCCACTGTATCATGGCGTCATCCACTGTATCATGGCGTCATCCACTGTACCATGGCGTCATCCACTGTATCATGGTGTCATCCACTGTATCATGGCGTCATCCACTGTACCATGGCATCATCCACTGTATCATGGCGTTATCCACTGTATCATGGTGTCATCCACTGGATCATGGCGTCATCCACTGTATCATGGCGTCATCCACTGTACCATGGCATCATCCACTGTATCATGGCATCATCCACTGTATCATGACGTCATCCACTGTATCATGACATCATCCACTGTACCATGGCATCACAACATTCCACATAAAGAGTGCTGACCCAACTTAGAATAGGTCTTCAGCAACCCATGCTAGCAGTAAAAGGCAACTGACAGGATCAGGTGGTCTGGCTCGCTGACTTGGTTGATGCATGTCATCGTATCCCTTATGTGTGGATCGATGCTCATGATGTCAATCACTGGATTGTCTGGTCCAGAATTGATTATTTACAGACCGCTGTCATATAGCTGGAATATTACTGAGTGTGGCGTTAAACAGCAAACAAAAAAACAACAATAGAGAGTGCTACTGAATACTTTGCTCTTTTATATACCTAAATATATTGTGATTGCACATTTGCATGCGTTATTGAGTATTCAGTGCCTGGAAATATCAATATTTGAAACTTCAGTCTAATGCCATTGCTTCCAAATGAAATTTCTTGAATCATATACGGTGTACACAAACCTGGGAATGTTTGTCTCAACTGAGTCACAGAAGCGGCACCTGTATGGAAATGTCTTCTGCCAGAACGGTGCAGGGCAAAATGTCTACCCTGATAACTGATTCATCTATAAGCTGTAAGGCAAATATCTAAGGCAGTGAGCAGGGGCTTGAATAGCCTTGCTCCAAGGCTGTACTCAAAGAAAAGTCCATGGATGTGTTGTCATTCTCTCCTCCTTCTAGGCAAGTCCAGATATGTGGACAGTCTGAGGACTCCAGTCTCCAATTGGGACAACTTGTTCTTGCTGTTTACGTAATCTAGAACTTATGATTTAAACTAATAATTATTGCCTTAGAGACTTGCGCAAGTCTAGGGAGTGAATAACAAGCTGTTTGTATCAACTTGTGGCATATTGTCTGAGACCAACTAATGCACTGTCTCCGAGCAGGACAAGGAGAAGGTGAAGATCCACTTACTCTTACAACAAAGGCTCCTTTCAGACAAAACTTCTTGTATTTCTTTAACTCAAGGCTGTGTTTGTCTTTGATCAGAGATAAGGGTTAACTGATACCTATTCTTCTAACACACCCAGATTGCCTCGTGACTACTGTGATTGGGCAGTACACTGCCGGCTATCTGTTTATGCAGGGAATTGCCTTGTTTTCATATGTAATTTCTGTAGTCTTTTTATTTTGTGTATTTTGTAAGGAAACTGGATAAAAGGCTATATATTATATTCCCGATTACAGCTGTCTTTTTTTAGGGTTAAGAGTCACATAAATCAATAAATCTCTAAGTGCATGAACCCATGTTTTTCACTTTTGTAAATACCACAATCGTAATGTTTCTTTGTTTATATAAACAATTCACTATAAACATCATATATTATCTTGTTGATATGTTTCTTGAATTAATTCTGTTTTATGATTCGGGTTGATCTTAATTCTATCCGCTACAACTACATGTGCTGAATTTAGAATAATAGCCTGTCATGTATCATTAAGCCGCGACAGTTCCAGGAATTACTCGTTAGTTAATAAAGCAGAGATGTCTTTGATTGTAAGAAAGCCTTGTGAGATTTCTGATGAGTCAGAGGACAGGGCCAATCATGCATGGAATGGCTCCAAAAAGCAATTGTATGGATGAAATAGTTCCTTCATTCCAGCAGCACTCTTGAAACTGAGCAGTGCCAGCATACCAGAAGTGGTGTCCTCTCTATGGCAGAGTCAGCTTGGGACAATGGTGTCCTTGGGACCGGTGGACACCGGTGGCAAAAGGGTATAGGAAGCTGGGAGGATGGATGGCTTCATTGTCTGCAGCAGCCGGACAGTTGTCTGTGGCCCGACTCGCAGGTCTTCCTCCGTCTTTGTTCACCAGCTCGGTGAATGGAGGACAATTGCGCATTTTGATTGAAAGACTTTGTTTCTGGGAGAAGGGATTGGAGTGTAGCCTTGTCTGGTTGATAACTAGCACGACAGTGTAATTAATTAATTAGAAATGGAGGAGACAGTAAGTGGTGCAGGCTCTCGGAACAGTCACACTCACCAAATTAGAATTTACACAATCAGGACCCAGCAGAACCTGTGCAACTCTCTGCCAACAAAGAGAGTCCCCGAGATGTCAAGTCACATCACTGTTATTGAAGTCAGTCGACTGGAAATCTTGGGTCACAAATAAACTAGGATTTGAATCATTCTTCAACAGTTTTGTGCTTAAATGATTAATGCCCAGGTTCCATTTTAAGACTGCATAAAAGCTGTATTTTCCAAGATTTGATTTGTGAAAGATTAGTGCTGTATCCCCTGCGATCTGTAACATTGAGTAATCGTCCCTGGAGTAGATTATGGGGGGAAGAAAGTCATTAGGAGTTGAAGTTTATCACCTTCAAAATCATTAATCATTCTTATTAAACTGAAAATATTTAGTTTGTATCTCATTCATCTTTATTAAACCTGCAATTAGCCAGCTCACAGGAATCCACCATGGCAAATACATCTTCCAGGCTGACTCCAGAAGGCCTAAGGGCATTTTTCTTCAAGATTTAGTTGAATGTAGTGCAAATATTTGAAACTGTCGCTTTTTGAATCCGAGAATGAACTTCATGAATAACTTTCTAATCTTAAAAGATACTGTATTTGTTGAAATTTGTTAATGAGATATTTTGAAAAAGGTGTTTTGAAAGAGCTGCACTTAAACTGGTTTTTAAGATGAGGGCAGTGTATTGAATCAATCTATCTTTTGGATGTATAGAATCCCGTGGGTTTAATAAGCTAATTTGTTTTTCGGTGTGCTCAGTGGTGATATTTGTTTGGCATGTTGCACCTTGACTGAACTGGGATCGGAAGTTCTGTCTGCTTACAGTATGTAGCTCTGGTGTGGAGATAATACAGAGGGGATCACGGTTAATAGTCCTTTGAGAAATTCAGATCAGTTCTTGACTGACATTCCCGAGATTTTCATGTCCCGAGAGTGCAAACCTGATGGTCCTATGCATTGTAAGGGAGTTTCGTCAAAGGTTTCCCTTGAGTTGGCACATGTGTGGACCAAACTATGCACATGGAGGTTTTAGTGTTGGAGCAGACGTACGAAGGAAGAAGCAGACGCAGGCATTGCGGGCAGACGCAGGAATCTCACTGAAGATGATCCCGTCCATGTATGTGTGATTCAGACCAGGTGATGGGCCACCAAGGTTATGATTAAGAGCCTTCCATCAAAGGTGCTAATATTAATTTGATGGTGAATGTTTTGGAGCATTATCTGAGAGTGGAAGAGTGGTTTGTAGCTGACGGATTGTCTTCAAGTGGGAGCTGTCAGAGAAGCATTATTGTCACTTTGATATAGCACCCTTGGGCCAGCCATGTTGCCGGGCTGTGACCGTCTGCTGTAGCAACAGGGATGTGTTGGGGTATGCGCATGCCCCAGACCAGCCACAGGGCACAGCAAGGTGGCCACTACAGCTCCATCCCAACACGATCCCTCCAGACTGTGTGCCCAAAGTGTGACACAGTCAACAGTTGCTCAGCAAAACTCCTCCAAACTCACCTGCTAAGTTAATGCTGTTATGACAGATCTGTAATTTTGATCTCTCGTATGGATGTCGACAGTACTTCACATAATCGACATAGTCACTCCAAGGGACAGCATTACATACGGAGCTAGTTAGACGCCTTGAAATAACAGGATGAATCGAATGAATCATGCTCTTGTTTGGAGATATTATGGTTTACATGTCCGAAAATATTCAAGCTGATTGTTTGTGGTATTTTTATTATTGGGTATGACTTGCAGCCATACAGTGCAGGTGGTCTGCACTCCTAGCTGATGTCATGAACACCTTGCGTTCATTATGTACACATATTGATAAGCTTGATTTCAGGGACTTATCCACATTTGGGACCAGTCATTTATTCTAGAGGGTGGGTCAGAGGGAATCAGGGGAGGGTCTCCAGTAGAGTCATAAAAAATTATACATTTGAAATAAATTGGACATTTTATAATAAAATATAAATTTGGCTTTTTCGGTTGGGTCTTGAAATATATGTACAAGGACTTTGGGAGGGTCATCCAAAAATATGGCAAGCATAAGGGGAGGGGAGTTATTTTCCGTAAATTAGTTCATAAAAAAACTCTGTCCCTGGCACATCTACTCAAAGCATTATGTCAGAGAGAATTTAGCTTTCTGCTCAGACCATTATGTCATGGAGGATGTTCACACCATCATGTCATGGAGGATGTTCACACCTTCAAGTCATGGAGGATGTTCACACCATCATGTCATGGAGGATGTTCACACCATCATGTCATGGAGGATGTTCACACCATCATGTCATGGAGGATGTTCACACCATCATGTCATGGAGGATGTTCACACCATCATGTCATGGAGGATGTTCACACCATCAAGTCATGGAGGATGTTCACACCATCATGTCATGGAGGATGTTCACACCATCATGTCATGGAGGATGTTCACACCATCATGTCATGGAGGATGTTCACACCATCATGTCATGGAGGATGTTCACACCATCAAGTCATGGAGGATGTTCACACCATCATGTCATGGAGGATGTTCACACCATCATGTCATGGAGGATGTTCACACCATCAAGTCATGGAGGATGTTCACACCATCAAGTCATGGAGGATGTTCACACCATCAAGTCATGGAGGATGTTCACACCATCAAGTCATGGAGGATGTTCACACCATCATGTCATGGAGGATGTTCACACCATCAAGTCATGGAGGATGTTCACACCATCATGTCATGGAGGATGTTCACACCATCAAGTCATGGAGGATGTTCACACCATCATGTCATGGAGGATGTTCACACCATCAAGTCATGGAGGATGTTCACACCATCATGTCATGGAGGGTGTTCACACCATCAAGTCATGGAGGATGTTCACACCATCAAGTCATGGAGGATGTTCACACCATCAAGTCATGGAGGATGTTCACACCATCAAGTCATGGAGGATGTTCACACCATCAAGTCATGGAGGATGTTCACACCATCAAGTCATGGAGGATGTTCACACCATCAAGTCATGGAGGATGTTCACACCATCAAGTCATGGAGGATGTTCACACCATCATGTCATGGAGGATGTTCACACCATCATGTCATGGAGGATGTTCACACCATCATGTCATGGAGGATGTTCACACCATCATGTCATGGAGGATGTTCACACCATCATGTCATGGAGGATGTGACCGTATGCTCACACCATCAAGTCAGTTCACTCTCCAAAAAGCTCATATAGTCAACGCTCCTTGACTCATCACTTCTTGTAAATTGCCCGATTTGAAAACCCCCAGTTTTCAGTGACACAATGTCAGATTCATGCCACTCAAGTGTATGAGATTTTAAGTGTTAATTTGTAACATAAGTCGTCATTGAAAGTCCCCAGTAGATTTCTGTTACGAGGAGTTGGTAAATTCATAACACAAGGCTGTAAGAAGTAGGAGTGTATTGATGCCTCTCCACAGGCTCCCGGACAGCCGCCTCTCCACCAAATGATGGCATTGTTGTGTTGTATGTCGGCTGATGAGGCACATCCTTGTCCAAACACTGCTCCATCAACTTCTTTTCTGACAGTTAGGACTCATACTATTCACATCATCACACCCAGACACCTTGGTGACACCCACTGTCACATCTATACATCCGGACTCCATGGAGACACCCACTGTCACATCTATACATCCGGACACCATGGAGACACCAACTGTCACATCTATACATCCAGACACCATGGAGACACCAACTGTCACATCTATACATCCAGACACCTTGGTGACACCCACTGTCACATCTATACATCCAGACACCTTGGAGACACCCACTGTCACATCTATACATCCAGACACCATGGAGACACCCATTGTCACATCTATACATCCAGACACCTTGGAGACACCCACTGTCACATCCATACATCCATACACCTTGGAGACACCCACTGTCACATCTATACATCCAGACACCATGGAGACACCCACTGTCACATCTATACATCCAGACACCATGGAGACACCCACTGTCACATCTATACACCCAGACACCTAGGAGACATACAGTCATATATATACACCCAGACACCTTGGTGACACCCACTGTCACATCTATACATCCAGACACCTTGGAGACACCCACTGTCACATCTATACATCCAGACACCATGGAGACACCCACTGTCACATCTATACACCCAGACACCATGGGGACACCCACTGTCACATCTATACATCGAGACACGTTGGAGACACCCACTGTCATATCTATACATCCAGACACCTTGGAGACACCCACTGTCACATCTATACATCCAGACACCATGGAGACACCCATTGTCACATCTATACATCCAGACACCTTGGAGACACCCACTGTCACATCCATACATCCAGACACCTTGGAGACACCCACTGTCACATCTATACATCCAGACACCATGGAGACACCCACTGTCACATCTATACATCCAGACACCATGGAGACACCCACTGTCACATCTGTACACCCAGACACCTAGGAGACATACAGTCATACATATACACCCAGACACCTTGGTGACACCCACTGTCACATCTATACATCCAGACACCTTGGAGACACCCACTGTCACATCTATACATCCAGACACCATGGAGACACCCACTGTCACATCTATACACCCAGACACCTTGGTGACACCCACTGTCACATCTATACATCCAGACACCTTGGAGACACCCACTGTCTCATCTATACATCCAGACACCATGGAGACACCCACTGTCACATCTATACATCCAGACACCATGGAGACACCCACTGTCACATCTATACATCCAGTCATCATGGAGACACCCACTGTCACATCTATACATCCTGACACCTTGGAGACACCCACTGTCACATCTATACATCCAGACACCATGGAGACACCGACTGTCACATCTATACATCCAGACCCCATGGGGACACCCACTGTCACATCTATAGATCCAGACACCTAGGAGACATACAGTCACATCTATACATCCAGACACCTTGGAGACATACAGTCACATCTATACATCCAGACACCATGGGGACACCCACTGTCACATCTATACATCCAGACACCATGGAGACACTGACTGTCACATCTATACATCCAGACCCCATGGGGACACCCACTGTCACATCTATACATCCAGACACCATGGGGACACCCACAGTCACATCAACACAGCCAGACACCATCGGGACAACCATACTCACATCAACACAGCCAGACACCATGGGGACAACCATACTCACATCAGACACCTGACCACAGTTACATTGACACAGCCAGGAAGACTGCTGACTGGGACATTCAGCAGCGTCCACTCACTCACCCTAATGCCTCAGTGCTGCACCTGTCTCCATCTATGGTCTGTGTGAAGGGGGTCCTGTTTGTTCCCATTCTGAACACACTTGGTCCATCAAGAAGATAAAACTGGGTCTGGAC
Source organism: Haliotis cracherodii (assembly GCF_022045235.1). NCBI lineage: Eukaryota > Metazoa > Mollusca > Gastropoda > Lepetellida > Haliotidae > Haliotis > Haliotis cracherodii. The sequence continues at coordinate 67,099,251 of NW_027266286.1, forward strand.
AAAGCTACAGAGTTTTTACATTCACATTTTGCCAGAGGGTGAAATCTTTGAATAAATAGAGAAAATCCATTCACTATTAAACAGTTTGCACTGGAGTTTTTTAGTACATTGCACTCTTGAATGTTTGTCTTGAATAGCTTCAAATCTGAAAAAGATGAAGTTATTTTGTATATTTTTTTTAATAGAAATTGATGTATTTGTTTTGAAAAAAAGATTTTTATTGTGATAAGAAAATATGAAGTACCTTCAGACTGTCATAATGTAAATATGAAGAATTTCTGTTGTTACGAGAAAGGACCAGCTGTTTCGAAGCAGATTGGGTGTTGATCTAGGGTACTGAGTGGCCCTTTTCACTCACCTCATGGAAAAGTCCTTGCACAGATTTCAAGTACAATGCTATTCAAAATCAATTACACTCAGACACTCACAATGTCAGGAGTATAGAGAGATAAATGTGTGTGTTGTCTGTAATTGTATGTGTATGTGTGAAGCACGGCCAATGTGGACTGGCTTCTGCCGGGCTTTTTGTCAGACAATGAGGGAGTTATCAGAAGCACAATGTGGCTGTATTGGCGAGCAGGAAACACAGCCACTGATGCAATTTGGGGAGAATTAGCGTATTCCATATATCTGCTTCCTGTTTATGATCATATTCTCAAATTCCCTTTTTGTCAATAAATAAGGACATTCAAGACAGCAGTTCTGAACAATGGGAGTCTCAGCTAGTTGCCTTGTAGCATGTGTAGGATCCTAGCATGTGTGTGATACACAGAATATACCACCTCACTCCAGCTTACCTAGGGATATGAAAAGTGGGAGTCTCAGATTGTTGCCTTGTAGCATGTGTAGGATCCTAGCATGTGTGTGATACACAGAATATACCACCTCACTCCAGCTTACCTGGGGATATTAATAGTGGGAACCTCAGACAATTGCCCTTGTAGGATCCTAGCATGTGTGCGATACACAGAATATACCACCTCACTCCAGCTTACCTGGGGATATTAATAGTGGGAACCTCAGACAATTGCCCTTGTAGGATCCTAATATGTGTGCAATACACACAATATACCACCTCACTCCAGCTTACCTAGGGATATGAACAGTGGGAGTCTCAGATAGTTTCCCTCATAGGATCCTAGCATGTGTGCAATACAGAGAATATACCACCTCACTCCAGCTTACCAAGGGATGTGAACAGTGGTAGTCTCAGATAGTTGCCCTTGGGAGTCCCTAGCATGTGTGCAATACACAGAATATACCACCTCACTCAAGCTTACCTGGGGATATGAACAGTGCCATGTGAGAGATTTAGTCAAATATACAATAAATTAAGGATTACTCCATGTAAGATCTACCTTACATGGATTAAGTCGAGGGGGTTTTGGAGATTAAAAGCCCATGAAGGTTTCTCTGTAATTTCCTAAACATAGAATTAGTTCATTAAGGTTAACATTAAACAAAGAATCATGAATAATGAAAATCATTACTGTAACACCTGTAGATTTAGTGTTGGGCTTCTCCAAAGCATATTTACTGTAGGGGGGGGGGGAAGATAGGGGCTATATCTGAGTTTTTATGTTTCTGAATTTTATGATTAAATGTGGATGGATAAAATTAGTCTTTTAGTTTGAAGTCATTCTAGGCCCTTGGACGATATCTTTGCTGAAGGTGGAGCTCCTGAATGATTTCTTGACTATGTTCATGTGGAGCCCGTTGGGAATATTTTCTTGTCTGACGACCAGATCTGATTATTTTAAAGCCCTTTTTACCCCAATCAGGAACACTGGTTCTGTTTATGGCCTTGAAGATGCTTTGACTCTTGTATAGAAGAAGTTAAGAAATTATACTACTCAAAAGAAGTTAAAGAACACCTAATTCTTAAATATTACTGTCAAGGCATGCCAGATGAACTACAGCAGAACACGGATATAGCGAACAAACGGATACAACGAACTGTTAAAAAATCTCCAATTTATCTCTCTATATAATATCATATAAAATTTATGTACATAACAAACTTTCTACAGCGAACTAACGGATATAGCGAACTGATATCTGATCACCAACAAGCCCATCTACCACTAAATAGTGACATGTATAGTGAACTCAGAAATCTCACTTAGTGTCAAGTGTCACTGACAATTGGCCGTACGCAATCAGCGGAGAATCAACACAATCGCGGCGAATCAACACAATCAGCGGTGACGGATCAACCTTGTTAAACTTAAATGAATGTTGTGAAATGTTATCAATTGAATGCTATGAAGTGATCACTGCTAATACAAGTCAATGCTGCAATTACATGTATTGTGCTTTGTTTGATCCAAGATGGCGGACGATTCCAAGCGAAAACTTATATTACGAACAACAGATATAACGAACTGATTTCTCTGGTCCCTTGTAGTTCGTTATATCCATGTTCCTCTGTAAAGTATAAATATGAAAGAATCAGGTCCTCTTTTACTTCTTTTGAGTAGTATATATAGAAAGCAAAAGATACTGAAACAGTTTGAATACCTCCAGTAGGGAATGAAGGACAACAGTATTTATTTAGAATGAAAATGAGGACAAAAGTTTTTCAGCTTCATTGAGCTTAAAAAAAGACCACTTTGGAATACCAACATATACGGAGTCTTGTAAAACATTTGCCGTAGCTCATGTTTTGAAAGGTTATGATTGCCATTACATGTTATTCATAGTTGAATACCTCCATACGATGCAGCCATCTGACTAAAGTATCGGTGTCAGTGGTGTGTCATTTGAATCCAAACATATGGTGCTAGTGTGCTGATCTATGTGTTCTTACAGTAATAATAGGAATAGGATCTGATGAGAATGTCGTGTCTTCATGGACATCTGGGGCTTTCTTGACATTTTGTGACAGCCGTAATTTTCATTCGGCACTAAACAGTGGATATTCTGGGGGTGGCCTGGGATTATTGCTTTTGAAAATGTTCCTGAATGTCTTGAAAATATAAGTAATTTTGACCTCAGCTCCGTTTTCGGAGAAAAAAACATTGGCTGACACTAATTATTCAGGTATTTAAGTTGGTACAAAATTTTCATCCCACAAATATGCTTCAGGAATATGTTAAGGACCTCCAATTTCCTATTACTAAAGTCAATCTCTCATGCGAAATTAAACACACATACAAAACACACAAGGCACACATGCCAAGTTAAACATATACAAGGCACATATGCGTAGTTAAACATATACAAGGCACACATGCCAAGTTAAACATAAACAAGGCACACATGCCGAGTTAAACACAAATACCAGGTACACATGCCAAGTTATTCACACCAGGCACACATGCTGAGTTAAACATATACAAGGCACACATGCCGAGTTAAACACAAATACCAGGCAGACATGCTGAGTTAAACATATACAAGGCACACATGCCGAGTTAAACATATACAAGGCACACATGCCAAGTTAAACATATACAAGGCACACATGCCAAGTTAAACATATACAAGGCACACATGCTGAGTTAAACATATACAAGGCACACATGCCGAGTTAAACATATACAAGGCACACATGCCGAGTTAAACATATACAAGGCACACATGCCGAGTTAAACATATACAAGGCACACATGCCAAGTTAAACATATACAAGGCACACATGCCAAGTTAAACATATACAAGGCACACATGCCAAGTTAAACATATACAAGGCACACATGCCAAGTTAAACATATACAAGGCACACATGCCAAGTTAAACACAAATACCAGGCACACATGCCAAGTTAAATACAAATACAAGGCACACATGCCGAGTTAAACACAAATACTAGGCACACATGCTGAGTTAAACATATACAAGGCACACATGCCAAGTTAAAAATATACAAGGCACACATGCCAAGTTAAAAATATACAAGGCACACATGCCAAGTTAAAAATATACAAGGCACACATGCCAAGTTAAACATATACAAGGCACACATGCCAAGTTAAAAATATACAAGGCACACATGCCAAGTTAAACATATACAAGGCACACATGCCAAGTTAAAAATATACAAGGCACACATGCCAAGTTAAACATATACAAGGCACACATGCCGAGTTAAACATATACAAGGCACACATGCTGAGTTAAACATATACAAGGCACACATGCCGAGTTAAACATATACAAGGCACACATGCCAAGTTAAACATATACAAGGCACACATGCCAAGTTAAAAATATACAAGGCACACATGCCAAGTTAAACATATACAAGGCACACATGCCAAGTTAAACATATACAAGGCACACATGCCAAGTTAAACATATACAAGGCACACATGCCAAGTTAAACATATACAAGGCACACATGCCAAGCTAAACATATACAAGGCACACATGCCGAGTTAAACGTATACAAGGCACACATGCCGAGTTAAACATATACAAGGCACATATGCCGAGTTAAACATATACAAGGCACACATGCCGAGTTAAACACACATACAAGGCACACATGCAGAGTTAAACACAAATACGAGGCACACATGCTGAGTTAAACGCAAATACAAGGCACACATGCCGATATGCAAATAAAGATATGCAAATAACATATGCCAATTTAAACATACATACAAGGCACACATGCTGAGTTAAACATATACAAGGCACACATGCCTAGTTAAAAACACAATGCACGCATACTGAGTTAAATATATACAAGGCACACATGCCGAGTTAAACACACATACAAGGCACACATGCAGAATTAAACATATACAAGGCACACATGTCGAGTTAAACACACATACAAGGCACACATGCTGAGTTAAACACAAATACAAGGCACACATACTGAGTTAAACATATACAAGGCACACATGCCGAGTTAAACACAAATACAAGGCACATATGCCTAGGTCAACACACATATACAAGCCACACATGCAAAGTTAACTGTTGATATGAAATACAACAGTAAAGTATTGTCAGTGCAGAAACAGTCCCCAGCAGCAGCATCGAGCTGAGATATGCCTCTCGTGTCGGAGTCTAAAAGCCCTGATTACAACGGGCCCCATCATGCAATATTCAGTTGTGCTCTTGCAGTGTCAATCTGATTTCATAAAAGCTTTCAAATTCCAAACTTGAAAGTTCAAATTAAATTTCTGAAGTTGAACCGTTATCTGCATCAAACCACAGTATTGATTTTTCATTCCTATGCATTATCTATTTTCTGACACTACAACGATTCACCCATGACTCTCCTTCCTTTATTTGGTTCTTGTTCTTCATCATGCATATGAAAACAGTGAGTTAGATTGTCCTGTTTGCCTGATCACAAGCATGTTGCATCCAACCAATATTATTTCAGACCATGCATATATGGTATAAATGGAGGATGAGATGTTATACGGATTAAGCATATCATGGTATAAATGGAGGATGGGATGTTATACGGATTAAGCATATGATGGTATAAATGGAGGATGGGATGTTATACGGATTATGCATATGATGGTATACATGGAGGATGGGATGTTATACGGATTATGCATATGATGGTATACATGGAGAATGGGATGTTATACGGATTATGCATATGATGGTATACATGGAGAATGGGACGTTATACGGATTAAGCATATCATGGTATACATGAAAGATGGGATGTTATATAGATTGAGGATATCATGGTATACATGGAGGATGGGATGTTATACGGATTATGCATGTCATGTTATACATGGAGGATGGGATGTTATACAGATTAAGCATATCATGGTATACATGGAGGATGGGACGTTATACGGATTATGCATATCATGGTATACATGGAGGATGGGATGTTATACGGATTATGCATATCATGCTATACATGGAGAATGGGATGTTATACGGATTAAGCATATCATGGTATACATGGAGAATGGGATGTTATACGGATTATGCATATCATGGTATACATGGAGGATGGGATGTTATACGGATTATGCATATCATGGTATACATGGAGGATGGGATGTTATACAGATTAAGCATATCATGGTATACATGGAGGATGGGATGTTATACAGATTATGCATATCATGGTATACATGGAAGATGGGATGTTATACGGATTAAGCATATCATGGTATAAATGCATGGAAGCCTGTGAGATCAGTGGTCAGAATAAAAAATGGTCTTGAACAACTTGTCCATTGAAGATGCATCTACTTCCTGTGGGTTTGTCCTTGCGATGCTATGTCTGTCACTGTCATACCTCCAGGTTTCACCAAAGTGATTCCACAGCAGTCCCCCTCAGAGGATTCCCGGTTAGAATTGGCTATCTGTAGCCTTGCTTGGCGTAAGAGGCAACCTTATTGATCGGGTGGTTGGACTCAGTGACTTGGATGATTGTGTTCCATCGCACTCTGACTTTGTGAATCATTGCTCAGAATATCAATCACTGGGATCTTTGGACCAGGCCGCTATCATACAGATGGAATAGTGCTGAGTTCGACATCAAACAACAAACAAACAAACAAACACACCCTCTGCACTTTTGGTTTCCCCACAGTAAGCTTCCACACCATAATATTACTGAAATAATGTCTCAAGAAGCCCATCTCACTCACTCACTCACTCACTCACTCACTCACTCACTCATTAATGGAAAATCACAATGATGGATATTTGTTGTAGTGAAAATAGTATCCAGTGTTTGAATGGCATTATCCTAACCACTTCTGATATGTATGAAACAGGAATACAGAGACAGAAGATAGGGCATCAAATGTTTTAACTATGAAGATGTATTGCATGTTTGTATTTGATGCCATTAACATGAAATTAGAATAAAAAACTCTCCTGCAAACATCTTAAATCTAGAGATGGTATGAGGGTTACGAGAGGACATGTTTATAAACAGCGACTTAAGTGATCATTTATCACACAATGGGGTCAAATACAAAATTGCCTTGTGAAAGGAAGATTCCTTAGTCAGATAAATATACAATGAAAAAGAGATTTTGAAGAGCTGTCGTGCACCTGGGATATCGAGGAATGGGGGCCCGAGTCTCCATGACACCATCAAGTATTCTACTTCCACTTCACTCTTGGTCTTGTCAATAAAGCTTTATTCTCGGACCTGCCATTGCAGCTTCAATTGTAGTCATGTCAGCCATGCTTTTGGTCATACCAGGCCAGCTTCATTCTAGGTCATGTAGTTTTAGCTCTTCATCCATGTCAATACAGCTTTGCTCTTGATTGTCGTAAGAGGCGACTAACGGGATCGGGTGGTAAGGCTGACTTAGTTGATGCATGTCATTGTATACCAATTACGTAGATCGATGCTCATGATATCAATCAGTGGACTGTCTGGTCCAGACATGATTATTTACAGACAACCGTCATATAGCTGGAATATTGCTGAGTGCGGCGTTTAACAACAAACAAACAAGCTCTTGGTCATGTCAGTACAGCTATGCTCTTGGTCATGTCAGTACAGCTATGCTCTTTGTCATGTCAGTACAGCTATGCTCTTGGTCGTGTCAGTACAGCTATGCACTTGGTCATGTCAGTACAGCTATGCTCTTTGTCGTGTCAGTACAGCTATGCTCTTGGTCATGTCAGCACAGCTATGCTCTTGGTCATGTCAGTACAGCTATGCTCTTGGTCATGTCAGCACAGCTATGCTCTTGGTCATGTCAGTACAGCTATGCTCTTGGTCATGTCAGTACAGCTATGCTCTTGGTCATGTCAGTACAGCTATGCTCTTGGTCGTGTCAGTACAGCTATGCTCTTGGTCATGTCAGTACAGCTATGCTCTTGGTCATGTCAGTACAGCTATGCTCTTGGTCATGTCAGTACAGCTATGCACTTGGTCATGTCAGTACAGCTATGCTCTTTGTCGTGTCAGTACAGCTATGCTCTTGGTCATGTCAGCACAGCTAAGCTCTTGGTCATGTCAGTACAGCTATGCTCTTGGTCATGTCAGCACAGCTATGCTCTTGGTCATGTCAGTACAGCTATGCTCTTGGTCATGTCAGTACAGCTATGCACTTGGTCATGTCAGTACAGTTAGGCTCTTGGTCATGTCAGTACAGCTATGCACTTGGTCGTGTCAGTGCTGAAGGAACTATTACAGACAACTGTGAGATTGGATTTCTTGTGTAAATATAAAAGAGACTGATGACTAGCAAAGGTTTCATGCAAAAAACACTTGTTTTATTTCTCTCTCGGTTTTATTTTCATTTTCTATTACCAGAACTAAATTTCATTTCTATTTTGCCACACTTTTTCCATCAAAATGTTCATGGTAAGAATTGTTAATTTTAGAAAACATTTAAGAAAGATTGCTCACGTAGAAGTTTAATTAACAGGGAAAAGCCAATTTATCACGTTTATTAAACATCCAGTGCTATGCTTACACTTGTAATTAGATGTGAAATGTAATTTGTTGAGGTGACGCGTTCATTTATCACAGCATTCCCGTGATGCCAAGACAGGCGTGAATTGAGGAGGGTATACTAGTTCACAGGTGATGAAAGCCCTTAGACAACCAGTGATGAAGTCACCAAAACTAATGAAATAGTTGTAATAGCTTTCTTCTCTTGTCTAGATTACAGAGGGACGGCATGGCACTGAAGGCATGGGCTTGAACCAAACAGGGGCTTGTCTCTGTCAACACTGAATACTGCAATAGCCTAGAAACGTACAACTGTGGTATTTTATTGATTTTGAAATGATTGCCTCGAATAGATTTTGATTCTTGACATATTCAATCATGAGATAGCAGCGCCCCCCTTGGTAGATTGTAGGGGGAAATACCGCCATCACCTGGACGAGGGTCATCCCCATTAATCGTGGAGTGTCCTCAATCTACCCCAGGTGGGTGGATGAACGGATAGCCATTGTTCTGGGGGATAAGGCTGTGATTAGGAAAGAAGCCTGGAGAGTTGGGTTGATTGTACGTCAAGAGGTACCGGCGCTGACAGAAGGGGAAAAGGGAAAGGTGCTCATGGGAAATGGGAGATGGGATGACTGTCCGGAGAGGAAGATAGTGCAGGAAGACCCACTCCAGCATCTTAACCATCGGATTAGGGAATTAAGATAAAGCCATTCTTCTGTAGTCAATTGATGATCTTTTCTACCAACCAAAATAGAATCCTTTTCCGACATTTAATCAATATTAGCTATCACTACACCCCATTGACAGGATATTGCCTTTCTAGCCTTTCCAGGTATATCCTGCGTGCGTTCATGGACTGAAAACAGAAAGCTTAAAATATTACCAGGTTTCCTTCATATTCTTTACAATCTTGCATGTCAGGCAAAATGGAGAAAAATGTGCAACTCTGTCCGATATGTGTGGTGTCATAATGATAATCAATAGGATGCTGTCTTGGTTTTTGAAACAAGTACGGCATTAGTGTCCGAGTGCGATCGGCGTATTGATCAGCAATCAAGCCAGTTGTCTGTCCCTTGTGCTCTGGGCGGATGAACGTCTCCCTGCTCGGCTCGATGACATTCTCTTGTTTACAGCTCCCCTCCTCTAGAAGCTACTCTTACAAAGTTCAAAGAACTAATGCTAAATACCCCTTTTAAGAAGCATGTGTGCAAATGACTACTTAGGTATGCTACATTGATCCGAGACGGTGCAGGATGTCATCTTTCATTGAATACCAGTGACCATGATCGTTGGAGCAAGGGTAGTTATTACTGAGGAAGGGGACACGCGGGTACAGGTTCCGACAGAGGTCATGAATTGGATCTTCTTGTATAGGAAAGGTGTGAGGACACTTGTCAACCTCCTCTTTATCTTACACATGTCCTCGCTGATATTAAGACGTATAGTATAGACGTATAGTATAGACGTATAGCATCTAAGATAATGAGTAACTTTAGGACGATCATGTCGATGACAGGTTACCAAATAATGACTCCGCTCTTTTCATGAATAGTTTGAGATTGTATTTCCCTTTCAGAGTTCGAAATCTGATTATTTTTATGTCCATTTTGACCGCCTTAAATAAAAATGTCCTGACAATGGTATTGAAGATGCTCAGTAATTATTCTTCATGTTTCACAGACCAGTGGATGCTGAAACTGTGAAAATATATTCGACAGTGATGGAACAGGAAGATATGATATGATATAATCATGATGATTCAATATAATATTTATTACCTACAAGGGCAAACATACCGGTGTTCCTAATCATATGTGCCCTAGGGTCATATCATGTCACGAGACAACAGTGTATTGTTACCGTCATCGGAATGACGTCACACTAGAAACGATGTCATAGCTGAAGATTGTTGACGTCATTCGACAAATTCTTGTTCTGCTACTGTTGGGACTTGCTGTCCTTATAGGTTAACACTAAAATACGTCCCTGTATGTAGACATCTTCTTCAGTAATAAATAGGACATCAAATTCATGTTCAAGCCATACTATGTTGTCATCACTCATGCCTAAATTCTGGTATTTCTCCCGTGATCACTTGGGAAATACCAGAATTTAGACACTCGTATCGTAAACATGGTATGGCATGAACACTCATATTATGTCCTCTATTTAATGTGATGTTCAGGTAGAGATACAAACTGAATGTAAGAAACTATTGGGTGGTTTCGGATGCTCATCTTCATCAAGTGTTAATGTCCTGTAACCATGACAACTTCTTATCATATGATACTTTACCAATATCAGCTTCCCTCTCAAGTGAGTAACACTCAAGATAATATTCGCCTGAGACAGTGTTCAACTTTTATCGTTTGTCCTTTTTCATGGATGGTCAACAAAGTTTGCTAGTTTAATGAAATCCTAAAGAGAGTAATAAATTAAAATATCCTACTTCTTGCATAGATTTTATGATTGTAAGTCCTTTTTTTAGTGGCGTCACAATGCTCCTTCCTCATGGTACAATACATGTGATACTTCATTCACTATGCTAAGATGTGCAGTAGGAGTGTCTGGACGCTAAGATGTGCAGTAGAAGTGTCTGGATGCTAAGATGTGCAGTAGAAGTGTCTGGACGCTAAGATGTGCAGTAAAAGTGTCTGGATGCTAAGATGTGCAGTAAAAGTGTCTGGACGCTAAGATGTGCAGTAAAAGTGCCCAGACACTAAGATGTGCAGTAAAAGTGTCTGGACGCTAAGATGTGCAGTAAAAGTGTCTGGACGCTAAGATGTGCAGTAAAAGTGTCTGGACGCTAAGATGTGCAGTAAAAGTGTCTGGACGCTAAGATGTGCAGTAAAAGTGTCTGGACGCTAAGATGTGCAGTAAAAGTGTCTGGACACTATGATGGGCAGTAGAAGTGTCTGGACACTATGATGGGCAGTAGAAGTGTAGAATGCTGGATGTACAGTAGAAGTGTCCAGACGCTAAGATGTGCAGTAGAAATATACAGATGCTAAGATGTGCATTAAAAGTGTCCGGATGCTAAGATGTGCAGCAGAAGTGTCCGGATGCTAAGATGTGCAGCAGAAGTGTCCGGATGCCAAGATGTGCAGTAAAAGTATCCAGACGCTTAGATGTGCAGTGAAAGTGTCCAGACACTAAGATGTGCAGTAAACGTTTCCTGACGCTAAGATGTGCAGCTGGCATCTCCAGCCACTCGGGAAGACTGTCAGTTAATAATATGTACATGCTTTAGTGGGTCATCCACACAAACTTCTCCCATTCAATCCAACTTTGTCACCAATCCAAGCTGATCTCATATGCATCATCTTCCTAATTTCCATTAAAGATACATTTAGATGAAATCATTATTTTTCAAGTAGGTCTTCATTTGTTTTTTTATTCAAATAAGATTAGAGGTTTGAATGTGGATTTGTCTGAACATCTTAATCATTGATGACAAGATAAGACTTTCCTATGCTAGACCTGGACTTGGCTGGAGCAGTGGATCTCCCCTTGCGACAGTGGATGGTGTGCTCCATCAAACATTCATTCAGGTAGACAAACATCTGCCATTCCTGCTCTGTCCCACACCAGTCAAGGCTATCTACATGATTGCTTGCCTAATCAATTTTCCACCTCAGGAGCTACCTGAAGTGAGTCCTGGGGTCTTGGAGGCCGGACTGGCACATGGCATCTATAATTCACACCCATGTGAGTTGGCGGCTGTAAGGAAATAACACGACTACAACCTTCAATCTTTATTTCTTATGTGAAATGTCTACTGAATTGTAGGTTCTTTAAGTGTACAGATTATTTGCTTGGCAGCAGTGAAGAAACTACTGATGTAAGGGACCCAGTGGTTTTAGGAACAACAGTTTTCATTATGGAGTTATGTCCCCTTGACATGTCAGGATCTGCTTGTCATTGGTTCAGTTCTAGACTTGCCCTTTTATATTCCTTGGTGGGATGTGCATGGTGGCTCAGAGAAGGCCGACCCCTGTGTTAACTGTTGTAAAGCCCCAAAGGGTGGCACGTGTGGCCCAGTCGTCTAAGGGTCCACGATTTGCTGTGCAGAGTTGCGTCCCTTGGACCCACCAGAAACCTATGATTGTTGGTTTGAATCCCGGTTTGCCCTGATTATGTTTCTAGGTTTGTCAGCACCATACCTGTGCTTGTGTGTTTCATAGAAGTGGTTAATGTCCGAAACCTGCATCACTTCGGGCATTCCTCCAGCATTAAGCTGACACACTGTGATATAACCGGAATAATGTAAGTGGTGTTAAACCCAACTCACTCACTCACTAAAGCTGGTGGGATATAGAGAGGGGTCAGTGAGTGACATACCCTGTGTTATTGGTGGGGTATAGAGAGGGGTCAGAGAGTGACATACCCTGTGTTATTGGTGGGGTATAGAGAGGGGTCAGAGAGTGACATACCCTGTGTTATTGGTGGGGTATAGAGAGGGGTCAGAGAGTGACATACCCTGTGTTATTGGTGGGGTATAGAGAGGGGTCAGAGAGTGACATACCCTGTGTTCGTGATGGGGTATAGAGAGGGGTCAGAGAGTGACATACCCTGTGTTATTGGTGGGGTATAGAGAGGGGTCAGAGAGTGACATACCCTGTGTTATTGGTGGGGTATAGAGAGGGGTCAGAGAGTGACATACCCTGTGTTATTGGTGGGGTATAGAGAGGGGTCAGAGAGTGACATACCCTGTGTTCGTGATGGGGTATAGAGAGGGGTCAGAGAGTGACATACCCTGTGTTATTGGTGGGGTATAGAGATGGGGTCAGAGAGTGACATACCCTGTGTTCGTGATGGGGTATAGAGAGGGGTCAGAGAGTGACGTACCCTATGTTTCTGGTGGGGTTTAGAGAGGGGTCAGAGAGTAACATACCCTGTGTTCGTGGTGGGGTATAGAGGGGTCAGAGAGGGGCCCTGTGCTGGAGGAGTAACTCTGCACTGGTGGGGTATGCAGGTTGAGAGGGACATACCACTTTGTGGGAAGTGGGGACAAAGGGTGGATCTGGAGTGACATGTTGGAGGTATAAGTCTGCACTGGCGGGGTATGGAGAGTGGGTAGAATGTGACATACCCCTTTAGAGGAAGTGGGGTACGCAAGGTGGGTAGGGTATGACGTACCCCTATGCCGGAGATGAACGGCTGCACAGGTGGGTCACAGAGGTACATTCCTGACGCATTCTCTGGCATCAGGTGTGGATACCTTTCGCCCTACAGAATGAGTTAGCAGATTAATTTGAAGTGACACAGTGTTTTGTATCCAGAAGCTGTATGGAGCCTATTGTCTGCCTGTCACAGGGATTGGAGGTCTCCTGGTACAAACTGCCAAAACAAAACTTGCACCCTTCAGTGTTCATTTAACTCTGGTGTTGACTTTCTGATGGATACCAATGTCCCAAACTTCTGATAAGGGTCAGTTCAGTTTGATTAATGGCGACATTTGTGCCATGTGTTCACGTCAGAATGCAGGCAGACATGAAGTCCTGTTTTCTATTATGCGCTGTTCAGCTTTTATTACAAAGACTGGTCGGTTATTCCCAAGCCCTTCCCAATAAAATTTCACTTTATGTCTCTGTTATGATGGTGGTATTAATTCATTCCTCACCTCATCAGGCCACTGTCTGGACACAGGATGATTGGTACTACCCAGCACCCCTATTTTTGTGAATGGCACCCACCGTTCATCCAAATTTGGATGATCCTATTTGTGAAGTGGGTGTTTTGATGTTATGATCAAGTTTATTTCAAGGTTTGATGGCCTCCTGGCTTAATTTGGCTGGTCATGGTGATGAGGTTGACATTTATAGGGGTTTGATGTGTCATTTACAGTGTGTGTCATGTTGTCAGTTGATAGAGTAATTCGGACCAGGTCACTTCCCTTGGCCTTTGCTGTACAATGGCTGCAACGCAAATGGCCACACTTTGTCAAATTGTGAGAAACTTATGCACTTTTTTTTTTCACATCACACCACCTCAATCCTTCAAATTTTATTTGCAAACTAGAAAAAAGCAGTTCTGTAAAAGACAGAGTCAGCAGGAGATTGTATGGGCTGGCTCCTTCAGGTAACATGCTCCATCAATTTGTGTCTCAATTTTATTTCATGTTATTTTATGTCTTCTCATTATTGATGAACAGTTTTAAGACAAGTTTTGACAAATTGAAAACAACATCCTCTAACAACAGTATGTTTCTCGTGAAATAAGAAATCCCCAGAAACACTGATTCAGACATAGGATTAAGATGATAACTTATTTTCTGCTTTTTTTGACCGGAAATAATCTGATATGAGGTTATTTGTCTGCTACAGATAAATCTGAGATTCCAAGAAAGCCTGAGCTCCCTTGGGTCCTCTGTGAAGGAAAGCGCAACTGCTCTCCACATTTCTGACCATTTGGTGGCACCGGTGTTATCAAGGCGCATCTGATTGGCTGGCCTCCGGGGCATTTACATACTCTCTGACCCATGTGTTCTTGTGTAAACATGCACTTGGATCCGATGAATACACCCCAGAGTAGAGCACACAATTTCAGTTCGCTCGGAGTGGGGCCCCTCAATTGGCTGTAATTGCATACATGATGACTTAATTCAAATATTCTAAAGATTGATAGGGGAAAAAATCAGATGTTTGTTCGGCTTTTTCTTTCTGCTGTTATTGTTTGTGTATGGTGTTTTCCTTGTGAGTGTGTTTGGGGGCTGACTGCCCGTCAGCTACGTGGACCAGGTCTCGTAGTGCAGAAAACCCAATGGTGACTGCTATTCAGATTGCAGAATATGCAGCCCTGGCGAGGAGCCTAATGTCATTGTCAGACGTTTTTGACACATTACACTATGATCATTCCATTTAACATTTAAATTATTCATTTGGTCCATGATAACACATTTTTCTCGGATATTGCAAGTGAAAAAAAGACTGCCGTACGAAAAGGGCTGACCTGCTGGGTTGTCTGGCAGGGCATTTTATGGGCTTTCAATCATGGTTACATTGCCTGCAGTCAGGAAAGGTAGAAATGAATCTGACGGAAGAAACCAGCTTGTTGAAATTTTAAAATTTTTGCATTTATTAATATCATTTTGGGAAAGTTTATTGTATTTGAAGTTAATTTTCGCATTTAATATGTCTCAAAGGTCTAAATTGAGAAGGTACAAAAGCAGGTTATGAGTGTTAAATAAATGAAATATTCCAAATATTAAATCCTTGTTCTTCTAGTTGATGTCTTTGGACAGATTTAAATTAGGAAATTACACATATCAGTGAAAGATGATGGTAACATTAAATACAGTAATGGTGTTGCTGACTTTGCTGAGTTAATGATCATGTGTTACATGTATTACTTGAGGTTTGAGTCATTGACACGGTCTGTTTTATTAATTGTGTGTAAATAATTGCTTTTCATGCAATATCTCACAGTGCTAGAGCACATTCCTGCACAAGTAAAATTGTAATATCATTTGAACTATGATATTTGTTTATTGAAACAAAACAATAAATTACTCAGTGTTCCTTATTCCATCTAAACTTGCTGACAGTCTGGGTGACAGTCTCTTTGGTCCTGATGCTCTCTAGACTTGCTGACAGTCTGGGTGACAGTCTCATTGGTCCTGATGCTATCTAGACTTGCTGACAGTCTGGGTGACAGTCTCTTTGGTCCTGATGCTATCTAGACTTGCTGACAGTCTGGGTGACAGTCTCTTTGGTCCTGATGCTATTTAGACTTGCTGACAGTCTGGTTGACAGTCTCATTGGTCCTGATGCTATCTAGATTTGCTGACAGTCTGGGTGACAGTCTCTTTTTGTCCTGATGCTCTCTAGACTTGCTGACAGTCTAGGTGACAGTCTCATTGGTCCTGATGCTATCTAGACTTGCTCATTGGTCCTTATGCGATCCAAACTTGCTGACAGTCTAGGTGACAGTCTCATTGGTCCTTAGACCTTCTAGACTTGCAGACAGTTTCATGTTACTTAAGCTGTTAAAAAAAAGCTGATTGCATGGTTAATCATCCAATGGCCCCAGTGTCCCTTGAATGCCATAATATAGTGGTTACCTGTCTGATTATAAGTCATCATTGCTAGTACCATCAACTATAGAGTGATGCAGCTGAAAGATTGCAGACTGCATCACTCACTCACTCACTCACTCACTCACTCACTCACTTACTCATAGACAGTGATAGAAACATAATTTGTGTTTTCACTCACTCACTCACACACTTGTTAGCAAGTGTATTGACTACCCACAAGAAACCTTGCTGAAGACATGAGGTTCACCTGCTTCTCCCTCATGGGAAGAGAACCTGATGCTGAATATATAGCTGTGTAATGACTTTATTTATCAGAGGAGAAGATTGAAGCAGCATGTTTTCGTGAACACCAGGTGTCCTCCGTTGTGTGGTAGGCGGTGTATGTCAGAGAGGATATTTGAAGGAGTGTTTATTCAACTGGTCAGATGTGTGGTTGACGCATGTCGGAGCTCTCGTACCTAACACGACATCTGTCAACTCACAACACTACTAGGGGGTAAAACACACACATGCAATTGCCCATACAAGTGTTCTCCAGCTTGGGAAATGAAAGCTTAAAAAGAATAGACCCAAGTGACATGGATAAGAATATTGTCTTTTTGCAACAGTTTATTTTTTCTGCCATGTGGATGTGTATATAAACATGGTAACGAGGCAGCACACAATCTCCATACATTGCCAGATCTTTAAAAAATGGTTAAAAACTCTCCATGCAGCAGTTCCTGATGTGCACAATTAAATGAATTTCTCCTGCGAGGTTGTGGTTGTGATAGCAAGCTTGACATTAATTCCCTTTCCATAGCTATATACCAAAGGTGAGGGTGGGGAAGATATGTAGGTGGGAGCGGCAATATTTACCCACTACCCTAACAATCAGGGACGACCCCCCTCAGCCGTGGTGCTGCGTGGTGCTGCGTCGTTCCTGTCCTGGAACCCATAACAAATACTCCGCAGCTTCTAGTTCGAGAAACCTTTAGACAGGTGTTCGTTCTCATCCAGCCAGATGAGGCCTGAAGATGTAAAGGCAATTGAAAATTCAATTACTTGCATAGGCAGTGTTCTAAACATTGGGCATCCTCGGTGGGGTGGGATGAGCATGCTGCTGGGGAAAAGGCTGATCTCGGGATGAATGTCAACTGAGACGAAATTGATGAGCTGTCAATCATTGTATTTCACACAGAGGAAATCTGCCACTAATTAAGAAGCAAAGAGCAATGTGTCAATCCGGGAGTGTTATGGGGTGTTTAGCTGACCCCAAGCTTCTTTATTTTGTAGATCACAGCGCCCTCTGGCGTAGCCTCATTCTGATCACTGCGTGTGAGCCTGGTTGCACCGGGACACACTACAACACTATCAAATAATTGATCATGATTACGTTCATTGATTTTTATGTCCACTTTCATCAGATAAAATTCAAGTAAATGGATATTTTCGTCTTGAATCAATCTTGTAGAGAATCTTCATCAGATTGCCGATCCAAATTTTTGTCCTCCCAGTGATGTGAAAAACTTAAACAAATGTGAAAATACAAATAGGGAGTATGCGTTCCCATTTCTCACTCACTATCAGCCAAGGTCTTCTTATTGGACGAGATTTGTTTTGTCTTAATCATGAGGTTATGTGAATCGGCGTTCTTTCAGTTTGTCAGGCATGTAGCTCTATTACTCTGCAGTTACAGTGGCCGGATATCTTGTTATTTTCTTACCCAATATGGCCACAAAGGGACATTGCAAACTCTTTTAAAATATTGTAGTCTGTAAAACTGCCTCTGTGTAAATTGCTTTTGTCCAAATGTAATTCTGGGTTAATCTGTCAATAAGATGATGTGAACTAGATAAGTCTTTTAATAACTGATTAACATTCCCACCCCCGCCGGGAAGTTCATCAAAGGGTTTCTACCACTATTTGGGCTGTTCTTCAAGTGGTTTCCGTCCCCATCTGGGCTGTTCTTCACAGGGTTTCCACCCCCATCTGGGCTGTTCTTCACAGGGTTTCCACCCCCATCTGGGCTGTTCTTCAAAGGGTTTCCACCCCATCTGGGTTGTTCAAAGGGTTTCCACCGCCATCTGAGCTGTTCTTCAAAGGGTTTCAACCCCGATCTGAGCTGTCCTTCAAAGGGTTTCCACCTCCATCTGAGCTGTTCTTCAAAGGATTCCACGCCCACCTTGACTGCTCTCCCAACCTTGGCTGTTCTAGAGAGGGTTTCTAATGACCAATTAACCCATTCACCCACCCACCCACCCACCCCACCCAACACGCTTCACCTGGGCTGTTTTCCGAATAGAGACTGGAGTTGGCCACAGATGAGCAGACAGAGAAAATAGTCCCAGATGGCTTGTCAGAATGTTGTCAATGGAACGGACAATGCCAGTGTTATTGGCCAATCACACAATAGGCGGGATAACAAAACACAACTAGTCCAGGGTCACAGGAGGTGATGGAATGACGGGAAGGGTGTGACTAGAAGATTGAGTTGCAGATTACTGGCTAGAAATGCATACACAACCTAAATTGCATTTAATTCATCAGTGTTGATGAGTAATTTGGCTGCACGCTAGGGGATCAGCTGAAGGGGGATTAACTGCAAGTGATATCAAATCTTGAAGCCCCGCAATAAAATTCATGTCATCCATGAGACATTGTGTCTATTCTTAAGTGCTGTGTAAAACTAGGATGTTTTCGTGAAAAGGAAAACGCTCTGGAGAATATCTGTTTCAGAGCTGAAAGCACAGAAATGTTTTCTAAAGTAATTTTGCTTTGAGAAATGTACTTTCGTGATTTGGAGGTGTGAAAGTTTGTCTCTTGAGTAAGGTACAATATCTGGGCACTTGAGTGTCTCCGTGCTGCTGTCAGCGTGTGAAGCCTAGTGCTCCAATGTACGGAGCTCACAGAGCTTGTAGGCTCCAACAGGCAGACATTGATCAAGGCAGAGAAGAAACGTAGTGTTAAAAAAATAATTTTAAAAACTTTATAAAATCATTGGATGTTTTAAAAAAATGTCTTTGTGTTGAAATTAAACGATATTTCAAGAACCTGTTTTTCTCTTTCTGTACAAAAACAAAGAGATATGACTAAGGTCATTAAAGAAATGTCGTTACCGAGAAATTAACTTTACCTTTTGCGAACGTCTATTTCTGTTTTGTGTTTCCAAGCTTGGAAATAAACAGGCTAGGATAAGACTCAAGCAGTTTGAGAATAGACAGATGAACTATAATTCAATTAAGTCTTTCCCACCAATATATTAAAGTGTCATTTCACCAAAAACTACCATTCCAACCTCATTACATTGAGTCTTATACGTGGAATCACTGAGGGGTCATATTGCTTGATCAATGTTCAGATTGTTGTCCAAGTTTGAAGTTACAGGATTTATGTGTCTCGTTCTTCAGGAAATAACTTCTCAAGAAGGAAACATTTACCTCCAAGGCAGTTCAAATGATATCTCTGACATGTTTCTTAAATTTCTTTGTCCGTATTGGCCTTCCTCTGCACAAGTTGGCCTTCCTGTTCCCTGCAACAAGCAGTGTGTTCCGCCCCACTCCCCCAACAGCCTGCCCCTACTCCAATTGTCTCTGCTGAAACCACTCCCCCACCCCCCTGCCCCACTCCCCAACCCCCTGCCCCTACTCCCAGCACCTCTGCTGCACCCACTCCCCCAACCCCCTGCCCCTACTCCCAGCACCTCTGCTGCACCCACTCCCCCAACCCCCTGCCCCTACTCCCAGCACCTCTGCCCCTACTCCCAGCACCTCTGCTGCACCCAACCCCTCAACCCCCTGCCCCACTCGCCCAACCCCCTGCTCCATTCCCCCAACCCCCTGCCCCTACTCCCAGCACCTCTGCTGCACCCACTCCCCCAACCCCCTGCCCCACTCCCCCAACCCCCTGCCCCTACTCCCAGCACCTCTGCTGCACCCACTCCCCCAACCCCTACTCCCAGCACCTCTGTTGCACCCACTCCCCCAACTCCCTGCCCCTGCTCCCATCACGTCTGCTGCACCCACTCCCCCACCCCGAGTGGATCCACTCCCCCAACCCCTTGCCCCTACTCCCAGCACCTCTGTTGCACCCACTCCCCCAACCCCTTGCCCCTACTCCCAGCACCTCTGCTGCACCCACTCCCCCACCCTGAGTGGATCCACTCCCCCACCCCAGTGTCACTTATACCTGGGAATACTGAAGAACATATTTATCATGGAATCACCATTGGAAGAACGTCTCAATGATCACTGCTCCGTCCTTGGAAGATAATGAAGCCTAGTTCATGTTTTGTAGTAAATATTCAGATGTAAGGCACTCTTTTTCTAATTCTCCTTCTTCAAAAAATAAATATTTTAAAAATTTACTGTCACAAAAAATTACTTTTTTGATGTAATCAACCAGGTAATAAAGAGAGGCTCCTTTTTTAATTCTCCTTCCTTAAGCAATAAATATTTTGGAGGTTTTGCTATCACAACAAAATTACTTTTTTCAAATAATGAACCAGGTAACATAGAAATAATCTGCTATCACACTTACAACTTCAAGTAAATTTGAAATACTTATTATAAATAATCTTAGGTTATAACATAATAATCTGTCATGATACTTCGTATTGTTATCTTGACTTATTGTGTATCTGTTAAATAGTTTATAGCATAACATCACTGTTTCTGCATGGAATGTTTTGCACAATAAATTATCTTGTATGTTGTATCTTTTATCATGGGTGTAGTGTGAGTGAGTTTGGTTTAACGCCGCTTTTAACAGTATTCCAGTTATATCGCGGAGTGCGACCAGACCACCAGAATCATAAGCAGGGCGAATCTGGGATTCTGGATTCTGTCTCGCCTTAAGGATGCAATTCTGCACAGAGAAGTGCGGCACCATAGACGACTAGGCCACCTCTGTCCCCTGTTGAAGTTTCGAAGATGAGCAGACCACCTCTGTCCCCTGGTGCAGCACCGTCAACGACCAGACAACCTTTGTCCCATGGTGCGTCACCATCAACGACCAGACCACCTCTGTCCCCTGGTGCAGCACCGTCAACGACCAGACAACCTTTGTCCCATGGTGCGTCACCATCAACGACCAGACCACCTCTGTCCCCTGGTGCAGCACCGTCAACGACCAGACAACCTTTGTCCCATGGTGCGTCACCATCAACGACCAGACAACCGTTGTCCCATGGTGCAGCACCGTCAACGACCAGACAACCTTTGTCCCATGGTGCGTCACCATCAACGACCAGACCACCTCTGTCCCCTGGTGCAGCACCGTCAACGACCAGACAACCGTTGTCCCATGGTGCGTCACCATCAACGACCAGACCACCTTTGTCTCCTGAAGCAGCACCGTCAATGACCAGACAACCTCTGTCCCCTGGTGCGTCACCATCAACGACCAGCCCACCTCTGTCCCCTGGTGCAGCACCGTCAACGACCAGACAACCTTTGTCCCATGGTGCGTCACCATCAACGACCAGACCACCTCTGTCCCCTGGTGCAGCACCGTCAACGACCAGACAACCTTTGTCCCATGGTGCGTCACCATCAACGACCAGACCACCTCTGTCCCCTGGTGCAGCACCGTCAACGACCAGACAACCTTTGTCCCATGGTGCGTCACCATCAACGACCAGACCACCTCTGTCTCCTGGTGCAGCACCGTCAACGACCAGACAACCTTTGTCCCATGGTGCGTCACCATCAACGACCAGACCACCTCTGTCCCCTGGTGCATCACCATCAACGACCAGACAACCTTTGTCCTCTGGTGCATCACCATCAACGACCAGACCACCGCTGTCACATGTTGCAGAACCATCAACGACCAGACCACCGCTGTCACATGTTGCAGAACCATCAACGACCAGACCACCGCTGTCACATGTTCCAGCTCCATCAACGACCAGACCACCTCTGTCCCCTGTTGCAGCACCATCAACGACCAGACCACCTCTGTCCCCTGTTGCAGCACCATCAACGACCAGACCACCTGTGTCTCCTGGTGCAGCACCATCAACGGCCAGACCACCTCTAGCTTATGGTGCGTCACCATCAACGACCAGACCATCGCTGTCCCCTGTTGCAGCACCATCAACGACCAGACCACCTCTGTCCCCTGTTGCAGCTCCATCAACGACCAGACCACCACTGTCACATGTTCCAGCTCCATCAACGACCAGACCACCTCTGCCTCTTGTTGCAGCACCATCAACGACCAGACCACCTCTGTCCCCTGTTGCAGCACCATCAACGACCAGACCATCGCTGTCCCCTGTTGCAGCACCATCAACGACCAGACGACCTCTGTCCCCTGTTGCAGCTCCATCAACGACCAGATCACCTCTGTCCCCTGTTGCAGCACCATCAACGACCAGACCATCGCTGTCCCCTGTTGCAGCACCATCAACGACCAGACCACCTCTGTCCAATGTTAAAGCAGCATCAACAACCAGACCACCTCTGTCCCCTGGTGCGTCACCATCAACGACCAGACCACCTCTGTCCAATGTTGCAGCACCATCAACGACCAGACCACCTCTGTCCCATGGTGCGTCACCATCAACAACCAGACCACCGCTGTCACATGTTGCAGAACCATCAACGACCAGACAACCTCTGCCTCTTGTTGCACCTCTTCCTTCTGTAGCAGCAGCATCAACGACCAGACCATCGCTGTCCCATGTTGCGGCTCCATCAACGACCAGATCATCGCTGTCCCCTGTTGCAGCACCATCAACGACCAGACCACCTCTATCCCCTGTTGCGGCTCCATCAACGACCAGACCACCTCTATCCCCTGTTGCAGCACCATCAACGACCAGACCACCTCTGTTGCAGCACCATCAACGACCAGACCACCTCTATCCCATGTTGCAGCACCATCAACGACCAGACCACCTCTGCCTCTTGTTGCAGCACCATCAATGACCAGACCACCTCTATCCCCTGTTGCAGCACCATCAACGACCAGACCATCGCTGTCCCCTGTTGCAGCACCATCAACGACCAGACCACCTCTGTTGCAGCACCATCAACGACCAGACCACCTCTATCCCCTGTTGCAGCACCATCAACGACCAGACCACCTCTATCCCCTGTTGCAGCACCATCAGCGACCAGACCACCTCTGCCTCTTGTTGCAGCACCATCAACGACCAGACCACCGCTGTCCCCTGTTGCAGCACCATCAACAACCAGACCACCTCTGTTGCAGCACCATCAACGACCAGACCACTTCTGCCCCCTGTTGGTGTTGACTATGCAGCAGCTGACCCATTTGTTAAACATTTACAGTTGGAGGGCTGTTTGTTCCTTAAATATACTTGATTGTTATCATATTTGTTTGATTTTCAATTTTCTTATTGCAGTATGGTCTCAAGTAGATGTTGAGTTTCTGTAAACAATGAAGCAACATGATGGGAGATAGGTTTCAGGTGAGGAACCACCCTGAACTTGACCTTCAGACAAAGGACAGTCAGGCTTTCACCTGACAAGGACAACATCCAGCCAGGAATGTCCTGCATTGTCCAGTAAGCTCAGTGGGTGGGCCCAGTGTGACAGACAGACATGGCCTGTCATGTAGCTAGCCACTTGATGCCGCTGACCTTCAGGACATCCTTGAGGCAGAGCTGAAAGGTCGTCCATGAGGAGGCGTCTGCTGCCACTTGTCTTCTGCCAGGAGGCAGCACCAGATGAAAGGTCGACCCGAGAAGATGTCTGTTAATGTAGAACTGTAGATATGCCACGATGAAGGAGGGTGGCAGACACTTGGCTTGTGGCAGCATGCAACACATGGCTGGGTCACTTCTAAGGAGGACACGGAACCTCCAACATGGCTGCCAGCCATCTGCAGGAACATTACACGCGGTGGTCAAATGTCATACAAATATTGGCAATTGTTCCCAAGGCAACTGAAGAGACTGTAAGATGTTTCTAGTGATCACATGGGGTGGATCAGTATCTTCAGTGTAAACACATCTGCCCCGTGGGGTCCCACCGGAGGAAGTTTACAATGCACTTAAATACAGTTATTCCTGTAAGTTTGTCGTGGCCAGTGTAATTCAATTATCTTTCCATGATTGTTAACATATACATGGAGACATGTTTGTGTGTGGGTCTAGCAGATATGTTTGAGTTGAGTCCACAGTTTCTGGCCTTGAAGCATCTGACTGAATCCTAACATCCTTTGCTGTAGATATTTAATAGGAAAACATGTTTGCATGTGTCAATATTTCCGAAAGATATGTTGGATTTTAGACTTTTAAAAAAATCTATTTTTATCATCATCATCATCATCATCATCATCATCATCATCATCACCACCATCATCACCACCATCATCATCATCATCATCATCATCATCATCCTCATCATCATCACCAGTATCATGACCCAGTCATCTAAAGCACTGCAGTTCTCTTTATACATAAGAAAGCAGGGTGTTATCAAAACTTGAGATTAAATTTGATATGTTTTGTGACAATTTGATTACTGGGAGGACAGCGACTTTTTGTATCTCCCCCTCATCCCAGAGAGTAGAATCGGAGGCCAGTCTGTTTCCATTACAAACATAATGCAGTTTTCCTGCTTTACTGCAATTGAATACACTGTATCATATTTAGCCGTGTTCAGCCAAGTGTGACATGCCAGGAAGGCCAAGCAGAGGCTTGCAGGCACTCAAGTGTGGATGATTTATTACACAATTGTTCAACTTTGTTCAAAATGTTCTCTTTCTAATGGGCTTGTGTCAGGGAGGGGATTTGGCCAATCTAAGCAGGGCCTAGTCAGTGACTGGAGGGATCCCACGAGGAAATGATGTTAAAGTAGTAAGATGCCTAACACTGAGCTCCAGCTTTATAACTTATTGGTATGTTTGTCCCCAGTGTGTGGTGGTCACCTCGCAGAGAGATAGCGACTCCCGACTGGCTTGGCCGTCACACGTACCTGGACATGGCTTGATGCCTTCAGCAGCAGGCTCAACCCTCCTGGTAGCTGGGCATAAGAGGGGGCCATGGAGGCTTACAATCAGCTCTGTCATCGGGACTCCCATTCCTGGTTATGCCAGTGGATGTTTTTACCAATACATGAGTACATGTGTGCATGTCCCTTCCTACAAATGACACATCATAACGGTCATGGTTTACAACTCCTGGTTCATATTTTCTGCAATATCAAGAATCAAGAATTTTATTATACAAAAAGACCCACTTGGGACATGGTACAAAAATAGGGTATTTATATGGTGTAGAGATGACAACATGATGGAAAGGGAAATACAGGTGACAGAGCCGTATCCATACAGGAAACAAACTTAGGACATACAGGATAGTTAAAAATGAAATAAGATTAGAACCCTATCTCAGTCTCTGTAAAGTAAGAAAATATCGAGTGCACTTTTCTAAACTAAGATTAAGTAACCATAAATTAAATTTTGAACTTGGAAGACATACAAAGCCACCAACCCGCTATGCTCTACATGTTCAACCATTGATGACGAAAAACACTACTTACTTCACTGTATTAAACACACTCAAGAAAGAAATATACTCTTTGGAAAATTATCCAGACAAAATGTAAATGTAAATGTCCACAGTCATGAAGACAAATTATTTCGCTACATCCTGTCAAATAATGAAGCAGTCAATATCAACTGCATTTGTTTCCATATCTATCATTTCAAACAATAAATACCCCTTCATAATCAACCGTTGACATTTTATGTTTTATAATATCATCAAATATGTAATATTGATTGTTTTGTTTTTGTATGTGTCTACAGGAATGTAAATTATGTATGTCTGTATATATGTATATATGAATCATAATGTCTTGTCTTTTAAAATTGCATCTGTCCCGTAATGGAACGTTTCTGCAATGAATATTATCTTATCTTATCTTATCTTATCTTATCTATGTAAGAATTTTACAGGTTTTTAAGTTATTGGCAATGTTCATCAGGGTATATTTGGGAGATAAAGGTATCGGATTCTGCTTTGTGCTCAGATTCTAATGCCAGATACAGTCTCAACCGATTTGGGCTCTTATGTTGGTCTGAGCTGAATATGAAAAATAGATAATAAATTGTGACAACTGCAAAAAATATCCTAAGTTTATGTACATGTCAATAAACTCATTAATTTCCTCTCATACTTCTATAGTCTTTGTATTTATGGTGTTGTGTCAACAGTATCTTGTGAGTGTATCTTGTACAGTAACACTTTTCTCAAAACTGTTTTCCCTAAAACTAGCTAAAGTGAGTCTGGATATATCTTGGCAAGGCGTTAAGAATTGTTGAATGGAACCTTGTGTATTTAACACACAAATATTCACAGACCCATGGGATAGTTATTGTCACCCAGCAGCTTGACCTCGTGGTCTGTACGCATATTGGCTTGGCATCAGACATTGGTTGATCAAATCGCTGTTCGGGAAGTATTAATCATAATCTATTTCAGATTAGTAAAACTCTATGGCACTAGGTGTGTCAGTAGTACTCATTCAGTAGGTGTTTCCCAGACCAATGCAATGGACTGCTAGAATGGTGAAAAGATTACTCAAAAGCACTCCTTGGGGCTATCAATTTGACATATAACATCAGACTTATATGAGCGCAGACCTTGTTATGGAAATACATTCAGGTGTTTATGGGTGGTTTTATTGAACGTGTTGCGTGTCAGTTTACAGAAATGTCGACGGAGCGACAGTGTACTGAACAAATACTCTCTAAGCCACTGATGTAAGTCCGAGGAGATGGCTGTGGGATTTCTATACTAAACCTTTCCAATCTCCTACAAGGTGACACTAATCACTTGTATTGATTCCACAACTGGCTAGCATTACTGGCCGCGCTCAGTCGGGACAAGAAGGTGTCGGAACTCTGCCAGTATATCGCTCAGGTAACATGACCGGTGGGTCGTGCCTCTGTTCGTCAAGGATTACATGTCACGGTCATATTTCCGATTATGACAGTTGACATAATGATTGATCGTCTGTCAGTCGCAATGCATTCAGATGTCAAGCCATCCATGTTGCACCTTAGTGCCCTTAGAGCAATGCAGAAAACATTACCCTGTGCAACACAGTAGCAAACTTGGCGGCTGTATTCTCTATTATACCACACTGCACACATGATAAAGCAGTCAAATTCAATTCAATTTCTAGTTGGGATGACTGGCCTTGCATAGGAATGTAGAAGGCACGTATGCCCAGCTAATCATCTGGAAATGATTAAGGTATTATAGCTTCACTTGCCTACTTTGGTACAGCTATTTCATGCATGTGAGTTTAAATTCTGTCAAGCCTAAATCATTACATCAAGTATTTGTTCAATTTGTTTGCGCACTGAGTCGAGTAGATGTCGGGTGAGGGTTTCCACTGTGTTTGTCAGTCTATCAAATACTGACATGTATTGATGTGTTGTGTCATTTCTCGTTGCCGAAGTTGCAGTGATGACAGAGAAAGAACGGCTTACTTCAGGCTGATGTTTTTCATGAATTAACTACAGCGCAAATGAGAAATACATTGGAAGGGCTACATTTGCCTTCCTTTTTCCGATTGGGCCAGTTAAATGTCTAAATTATCTAAGTTTCTCATTAGATTCGCATGGAGAAATAATGGTTGACAATCGTGTGGCTAAAAACTGCATGATAAATAGTCTTCTTCAAAAGTAATTAAGTTTTTGCTGCAAAATGAATATATTTCCCAACTGAATATGTCTACTTGGATGGGAAACTGGAAACCGACAGGTATCGTGGTGAAATGGTAACAGTTACACTAATCATTGCATGGAGAATACACTCTGCAATCGTTTTTTAAATGTTTTTGAGACATTTAGGTGTAACTTTTTCCTTTAATGGTCATTTTTTTCATTTGGTGTTAGGTCTAAAAAAGTGTGGTTCCAGTTTTTTTGGTACCTGAATTTCAGATAGGGTTCATTGACAGGCATTATTAACGCATTTTCTCAAGGAAATTCAGTTTAAATACAGTTAATGTAACTGGGAAGAATCCTTCAGACTTCGAAATTTAGGCTAGGCCACTAGTCCGAGGCTACATAGTCTAGATATGTATACAAAAGCAAGACTAGCCAGCTCTAGCCATCTCTATTCCACATTTGAAATCAGCATCAGGAAAATTATTTGTTTAATTTTAGAGGTGAGAAGAGTATTGTGTAATAAAAGATTTCATAGACTAGATGCTAGTCTAAGGGAAAGTATAAATCCGGTAATGAGAGTCCTCATTTATTTGGAGCATTTTTCTTTAAAAATTTATTATATTTCTATGGCTGGTCCTTTGCATCACCTATCACTGACATACTGTCGATGAAGAAGAAAATGTATTGTACACAAACACCCAGGGGGTGCAGGGTACAGAGCATGAACATGACTAGTTATGAAGGACGCAAGTATATAGACTGTGATCAGGTTATAGACCTGGAGAAGAAGAAGAAGAAGATTTATTGTACACAAACACCCAGGCAGGATACAGAGCATGAACATGACTAGTTATGAAAGAAGCAAGTATATAGACTGTGATCAGGTTATAGACCTGGAGAAGAAGAAGAAGATTTATTGTATATAAACACCCACAGGTTGTAGGATACAGAGCATGAACATGACTAGTTATGAAGGACGCAAGTATATAGACTGTGATCAGGTTATAGACCTGGAGAAGAAGAAGACTTTATTGTATATAAACACCCACAGGTTGTAGGATACAGAGCATGAACATGACTAGTTATGAGGGAAGCAAGTATATAGACTGTGATCAGGTTATAGACCTGGAGAAGAAGAAGAAGATTTATTGTATATAAACACCCACAGGTTGTAGGATACAGAGCATGAACAGGACTAGTTATGAAGGCAGCAAGTATATAAACTTTGATCAGGTTATAGACCTGGAGAAGAAGAAGACTTTATTGTATATAAACACCCACAGGTTGTAGGATACAGAGCATGAACATGACTAGTTATGAAGGACGCAAGTATATAGACTGTGATCAGGTTATAGACCTGGAGAAGAAGAAGACTTCATTGTACACACACACCCAGGCAGGGTACAAAGCATAAACATGACTTGTTATAATAGAAAGATATAAACATTGATATACACAATCAAATACAAATATTGCTATTATGGTCTAGAGAGGAGATGCAGATTTTCTTTGCATGAACATTTTGTAAATGAAACATCAGATAATTTTTGCAGAAGGCGTTGGTGGATTTAGTAGTATTTTAGTGATGTTGGGTACATAGCTATGGCGGGTGATGAATTTAGTTCCAGTCTCAGACCTTTGTA
The DNA here is from genome assembly GCF_022045235.1 of Haliotis cracherodii. Classification (NCBI taxonomy): domain Eukaryota; kingdom Metazoa; phylum Mollusca; class Gastropoda; order Lepetellida; family Haliotidae; genus Haliotis; species Haliotis cracherodii. The sequence goes on from NW_027266286.1 coordinate 67,128,934, forward strand.
GAGAGGGCAGTTCGACAGGAAGTGTTCCTCATCTTCTATTTCATTAATATCACAGAAGGTACATATTCTTTCTGCTGATGGAGTGTCAGAGTATCTTCCTCTCTCAATTTGGAGGTTGTGAGCACTGAGTCTTAGCCTTGTAACTGGTGTCATGTAATGAGGTGGTTACTTTCAGATATAATTTAATTTCGAATTTGTGATGTAATGTTCAATTCTAACTCCCTCCCCCTGGTCTAACCGGCAGGTGTAGAACAACTTTCCATCACATTAGACAAGGCACAAACGTCAGATCCCTGCCAGCTACATCAACTTAACTGCCAAATAAATCTGAAACTGAAAATAAATATGTTCTTATTTCAGACTAAAATCTCCATGTCTATGTTTATGAAACAGGTCGTGTGATACTACATGAACACTGTCACTCTCTAGATATATATTTGCGGCCACATGGCCTGTCTGCCTGATAGAACCCAGTCTCACTGACTGGGGCTTCTGTGTAATCAGATCATTTTTCTGTGGCCTAGCATAGAAGGTTGTGTATCAGATTCTACCCAGCTATCTTGAGCAAGTGCCCACCTGTTAAAATATTATGATTGAGGTGATTATTACAACCCCAGAAGCAGACTGGATGCAGCTAGCATCAGGCCTCTCTCCTGTGCTCCACCGAGATTGAAGGTGTTTTATGTGTTTGGACATCCGTGGCTCGTAGGGTTATGGATTATATGGACTTAGCTAAGTGTGATAAATGAGACCGTAAGATAATTGTCCCACGCTGACAACCTCTTTGGGGTGATTCTACAGCCTTCCAAATTCAAGAGGTATAATTTATCACCGCTATCAAAAATCTATAAGGTTCGCACAACAAAACATGTTAAATTGATGAACACGGCCCAAACAACCAGCCTAGCTGGTGTCAATTACTAGTGAATAATTAGGTTATAACGATTTACTGATGGGATTTTAAAGGTTTTATAGGAAAAGATTTGTTGAGGTTAAAATATGTGGCTAAGCCAATCTGGGCAGTGATGATAATGTTTCCGGCATATGCGCCATTGATACATCGCTATTAAATATGATTAGACCTAGGGGTGACACTGTTATACATCACAGTTTCATCACATCTACATTAAGTCAGAATTAATTTTCCATGACAGGGTCGTCAGTGTTGATGGCAATCCATCATCTGACGCTGTCAGCGATACAATGGGAGGTCAACTCGGTGGAACATTTTTCAATGTAACCTCTCCTTCCTACTCCGTATTCTGGAGACCCCCACGCCCTCTGTATACACGCATTACATATACTGTCAAATACACGTTTCTACCCTTTTCCTAAAAGCTTTTGTTTTAATTCACTCATCTGTGTTTGGGCCGCCAATGTGTATCACTGTTGCATGTAGTTATACTTTAATTTCCTCCAAAAAATCCAAGGATTATGTTCTGACATGAATTGGATTCAGTCTTGCAGAGGACATAAAACAGTCATAAAAGTGTCAGCATTCTTTCAACAAAAGCCTCATCTGAAAAGTCAATGATTTGCCGCAGAGGGAACTTACCCAAGCATTCAGTGACACTTGCCACATGGGAGAATGCTTACTGGTCAAAGGGAGCTAACTCTTCTAGGTGAAAGTTAAGTTCACTCAATCCTGGCGTGATTTATGCAAGATATGGTCATGTGTTTGTAAATATGTATACAACATTATGATGGGTTTCTTTGGGGAAAGAATAGTTTATGCAATCAAGTAGCTGTATATTTTGTATACCATTTAATTGTGATTATGTTTTGAAGATTGTTGTTGAACTAGGAGGACATTTTCTTTCTACTGTCTAGAAAGGTGACGAGCTGGCAATGGGGAAATGGCTGGAAATTGGAGAAAGTGTAAAAAAAGTTGTAAAAAGTTGATGGCAGTTGCAAACAGATATCAGATGTAAATTCCAAGTAACTGTAACATTCCCATTTAACTGTTTAGCCACATGGCCGTACAGGGAGAAATGGACGAGAGTGTCAGCTCGGAGAATTGTGTTTCACTTTGTTTTGTTTTGACGTGGTTTTCGCTGTTGTTTCCTCCAATCAAGTCGGAAGGTGTTGTGTTCAAACTGTTTCCCATACGTGTCTACAGAGGCTTGGTACACTAGCCAAACCTTTTCTTCTTCCCAACACGACATGCCAACTGCACATCAGCTTCAAAGAGTCTTCGCAGGTTGCCACCGCTAGAATTGCCTCCAAGCTCTTTGATGCTTTCAAGTTTGGACATTTATCAACACTCAAATAATGATTCACAACAAAAGCGATTTTTCATTTGTTAAGGTGAAAATATATTTTGCCATCTGTTCCACATACAAAGAGGGCGGGCCAGGTAATATGTGTGTGTTGCACAATCAAGATATTCATTTTTGGCACCAGAAATTCATTTTACATAAAAAAATCCTGTCTCAAATGTTTTAATTTTTTCAATTTGGTAAAAAAAAGATAATTTTGTAAACATTATTTCCGTCACAATTTTGAAGAAAATGAAATTCAAAATTCAAAATGTACCCTTTTTATATTTCTATGTGCATGCGTTGAATCAAAATGTGGGAAATGGTTATTTTATTCCATATTCTTTTGGAATAACCCAATTTGTAGTTTTGTACAATAAACTGAATTGAAATTGAATTTTTGTATTGAGTCCCAAGTGAAGGAGATATCCCTGAAAGGTAGACTGAGGGTTGGTGAATTCAGCCTGTACAGGGAAGGCCAGTTCTTGTCCTCAATCCCTGTGTTGTCCCATATCCTAGGCCTTCTCATCTATCACTGTATATTGTGGTGGTTGTTTTTAACTAAGCGCCATATTCATGATGGGAGTGTGTTGTTGTAGGGGTTGTGGGGTCCCCACTATGGGGCAAGTTCCCTCACAACCCAATATAGAAGCGGCCCCTTTGCCCGGGTGCTCCTATACAACCCTAGTCAGGATGAATGGATAAGTCACTTGCCTCTATCAAACGCCAGCAGAGCTGCTATACACTACCTAAATCTCATCTACATTTGAAAAGAGTCAGGCTTGAGAAATGTTTGGGGCTCTGAGTCTCAATCTCAGGGCTGTCAAAACTGTCAAGGCGGTGTATGGCAAGATGGATGAGGGGCCACTCACAACACCACCATGCATTCCACAGGGAGCCCACCGTTCCTCCACCAGGGGGCGCTTCATACACAGCTGCCCCAACACAATTGGTCATCAATCATTCGTTGACATCATGACCTCCTGCCAACTGATTGACCAATCACTGTGGCTGTAGTAATAGGGCTGGACACAAAGTGACCAATCAGGCAATCCTCAAATGATTAGGAGTCTGTTATTGCCGGGCTCCTGCGGTGTGGAGGGACAATGGGGACAGTGTTATCGTATAACAATTAGCTAGTGGCTGCTTGCAGCTTCAACATATCTACATCTCACACTGTCAGTACATGGCGGTATTCTGACAACAAGCTGTCATTTGGCCATATTGTCCGAAGCTAAGGAGGCAATCAAGCTAGGAGGCAAATTACTGTATCGTGGCATCAGGGCCGTTTCAGAACAACCTGATCGTGCAACTACTGGAAGAACGGTTTCTAAATTAGGAAATGACAAAAAATGAGGAAATATGTTCAACCAGTAATCAGCTTCTAAATGCAATGACAATATGTCTGTTATTTACCTAATCTACAACATGTCCAGAATAACTTATATACAGTAAACTACGGTTATAACGAATTCAAAGGGACCACAAATGTTAATTTGTTATATCCATAGTTCGTTATAAACATTTATAACGTATATGCGGAAAATGAACGGGACCAAGAAACAGTTCATTATATCAGTCAGTTCATTATAAGCATGTTTGTTATAAACATAGTTTACTGTATGTATCCTAATTGTCATAGGAATAAAATAATTCAAGCACTTCCACATCATGACTGTTTTAAAGTTATTTTTTGCAGTATTTAAAGGAACATTTGCGCATGCAAGGCAGCTTTGATAATTTGAATAAAATGACACTTCAATGAGATAAGATAAGATATTTATTGCAAATAACATCCTATATTGGAGACAGATTGCAAAACTTACTACATAACCAGGGGCGCAACTTGGCTGATTTTAAGTGTAAGAAAAAAATAATTTTCCAAGGCCCACTTGATGGTTTGGGGGGCATGTTTACCCAGAAATTTTAGAAAATAAGATGCTTTTAAAAGCTATTTCCCGCATTTGGGGACTGTTTATGTTAGATTTTATTTGTAACAAATATTGGTGATATTTTATCATAATTTTTTATCAGTAATATATATATGTGTGTTTCACCAACACATTTTCAACTTTCATTCAAGAAACATCTATGATGACAAATCAAATTTGAAGATTATAACGAATCGATAATATTCGTTGTATGTGATGGTTATTTATCTTTTCACATCTTAACACAAGCCAAGCTATCATTATAAAGAAAATAATTGGTTGAGCATGGTTTGCTGATGTCACAAACCATGTACCACTGAACTCCTAAAGTGTGTAAAGATTTTGATTTTCAAGTTAGACAATAAATATCACATTCGACCGTGTAGAGGTTGAATTAATAATTTACTGCCCAGATGGTAAATTGAGGTTTACTTACAACAAAAAATCTTTTTGGTGTAGGCAGTTGCTTTTCCGCCCCTGATTACATCAATGAAAACAATAAGAAAGAAGACTAGAGGGAAGTAATAGTGAAGGTTGGTTGTGGCTGATAGGGTGGCATTGCTAGTGTTGTAGACTAACATTCAGTCTCTGAAATCTTATATTCTTGACTCTAAAAATAAAAAAAAATTCCCTATGCTGATTTCAGAATAGAGCTAGCTTGAGCTGGCTAGACTTGCTTTTGTATGCATTTCTAGATTATTATTTTTTCATAAAATAAATATATTCCACGGTCATGGTGCAGGACTACCAGTGTTGTAGAGGTGCATGTTACACCGTGCAGAATTAATGGGATAGATAAGATCGGTGCAGTGTGGAGCATTACGTGACATTCATGCATTCACTTATTGCATTGACATTTCATTCAGGACAGTTTAAGCATCTCAGGGATGGAAGAAATAACAGTGTAGTTAGTGCAAACCACAGATTATAGAAATAATTATTGACTAAATTCAGAAATATGTACAACATGGTGGAGTAAGGCCAATGAGCTTCACTGGAAATAGTTCATGGGTAATTGTTGACAAGTTTGGAATGTGAAAAGACGTGGCAGCATGGAATACATGAACGTTGCCTATGACTTTAAAAACTTGTAAAAAACTCCACATGGTGATTGAGGAGAGAGAGTGCGATTTTACGCCGCGTATAGCAATATTCCAGCAATATCACGGCGTAGGACACCAGAAATGGGCTTCACACATTGTTCCAACATATGGAGGCTTCTATCACCTGTATTTCCATTCCATCATGTTGTCATGCAGTAATGTTATGGGTATCTTACACCCAATCTGTGCAACTGCCCAGTGTGTGCAATAGGCAATACAGCTTGCCCAATGCATGCAAGGGACAGTGACGTGTAGAAGTCAAAAGGACAAAGTTATTTTATAAGGATTTATTCACCAAGTTATTTTACAAAGATCTGATTACTGAATTGTTTTCACATTCGGATGCATCAACATTAAATCATGAATGACTATTTATGTGGTTTCTTAACGACTGTAAAACAAAAATAAAATACAGCTCGAAAATACATGCACACAATAGGCAGTTGCACAGATTGGCTTTTACATATAAATATATCATGTTCTCATCTCCACCATATAAATACTCTATTTTTGTACGAGGCCCCAAGTGGTCATTTTTGTACAAAAAAATAATCTTGATTTTCGTTGTAAGGCTGAACTTTTGTCATGAAAGAACAAAACATGTGTTTTCGTGAAAAAATAAGACATGCGGGTGGGGGTGCCAGAGTATTGTTTTCACATACACACACTTTTTCGGTCTTTCTTCATGACGTAATGGTTTAGCTGTACTGCATGCTATCAGGTTTTTATGTATGACATAATGATCCAATGTTGATGAGGAACCAAGGTGCAAATAACCAACATCTGTGTCAGATGAAACAGGCGGTTGCACTCGACTAACATATAGTCCATGAAATCTTTTGTTACACAATACAGGTACATTTCTCTCCTCTAAATTCAAACATTTAATTTTCCCGATGCTGATTTCATAGAGGTGGCTGGACTTGCTTTTATATCAATCTCGATTGTTTTTATTTCATAAAATCCATACATTACACAGTCATGGTGTAGGACTAGCTGTTGCACATGCAGTCCGAGATATCTTGGGTTCAAAATTTGATGCAGGTGGTAAATGAGTCTCTTAGATATGCGGAATGACAATGGAATAGTTCATCTTGACTGATGAGATGAATCTCTCGGTATAGCCACGTACTAACTATATGTTAAGTAATGGTAAGAACTTATGGATGAACAACTTCTTTATTACAATTAAGAGCGACGTTTCGGAGTAGGTTCTCACACCGTTATCAAGCAAGTGATTGTCCTTATCAGCAATGACAGTCAGAGTAACGGGACTTGACTGTATATAGTTAATATGTCATGGTCATATTCCTGCTGTATGACGCAGCATGGAAATAATTGAGTCTGGAGCAGACAAAACAGTTGTTGATATAGTGAGCAATCGTCGCCGGACAATCATCCAAGTCACAGAGCCTGACCATAGGATCCATTAAATCAACTCTTACGACCAGCATAGGTTGCTAGGGTCCAATTCTAATATAATACTTCCCCCACAACTCATCTTATTTACCGGCAGGATTCATACAAATGTTCAATGAATACAAAATTGTTTTGAAAAACAAGTCAAACATCAATTTAAAAAAGATTCAATGTCACAAGCACTGTTCTTGCAATTTTCATTAAAAAGAATTTTAGTTACAGATTTATTTTCTGATATGGCTGACATATTCTTTTGTTTTTTTCCAAAGAATGTATGTCACAGTAATAAGATGTCAGGCAATCTCGAGGGGTATATGGTGTGAAATACCCTGTGTGAGAGCCTATGTTTAGACTCACACACAGGGTACATCACACCATATGCCCCAAGAGATTGGTTATTGATAATGAATTTATCTCACTTACATTCATTCATACAGACCCGGTATATAAGTCCGAAGTTTCACAGAGTAAAACCAAGTTACTTCCCTTTACCCATTGCTTTTGGATAAACATCGGTTCATTTCAGCTCAACAATACTTAAGGGGCGGTCGGGTAGCCTAGTGGTAAAAGCGTTGGATCGTCACGCCGAAGACCCGGGTTCGATTCCCGGTATGGGTACAATGTGTGAAGTCCATTTCTGGTGTCACCCGCCGTGATATTGCTGGAATATTGCTAGAAGCGGCGTAAAACCATACTCACTCACTCAATACTTAAGCTTGATAAGAGATTACCTATAGCGTTATGATTCATTTCTCAGCATGGTACATGAGCTACGTGAAAAAATAATTGCCTACTCCTCAACCAATCAGAAGCTGGTATTTAAATGTAAAGGGAGATTGTATCTTGTGTCTTATTTTAAAGAATGTAAGTCACAGACATATTAAATCAGTTATTGGCCTAAGAATATTACAATTTTGTTTTGTCTGTTTATTAGTCCAATGTATGAACTTTGAATGAAACAAACAATGATCTTATATCCATCCGGATGTTTTAACTGCTGTTGGCCTAAAGATATTGCACTTTTGTGAGTAACAAAGTTTTAAATCTAGCGTTGTACAAGCAAGCTTCAACAATGATAAAGCAGCCAGCGCTTGACCATCAGTGCAGATATTCTGATCCGTTAGCTGGATGTAATCTCTTGACATATTCCCCTTTACTAACATCATCATCACCACAAACCCCTGTGGACATTTTACATGCATAATCTCACTCAAACCACAGGTTGATGAGGTAAAAACTATTGCTATTCATACAGTTTTGGAATATTTGTCATTGTTTCTGGTTTAGCTGCATGCAAATAGAAGAGAATTACTCCAAGGGCTTTGTTTCTTTTGCAGACGCGAGTCGAGTCTGCCCCAGTCCACAATCTCCGGCCTCCAGTGAGTACCACACATTTACATGATGAGGCACTGCAGTGTCATATTTGCTTCACAGAGAGTGCCCTCACAGTGTCGCACATAGAGTGCTAAAAGCAGCATCACTTTGCTTACAATGTGTTGTCAGGCGATAGTTTTTAATCAAATTGGTTTTCAAAGTTGCTCTGGCGAAAAGTGGGAAAAAGTTTATCTGAATTGCAAACGTGGTTGTTGACTGAAACGACTGTGCCTATAGTTCGACTGTAATGAAGACGAGACCAGTTTGACAGATATGGCGCACAAAGCTTACGAGTAACTTTTGAAGAACACACTATTTGAAATTTCATTATTTTGGCTTCACTTTCCAACCAGGATTTTTCACTCCCAAAATTCAAAAAACCACTATATCAATTGTCTAGATTGGTGGAATTTGGTTTTCTTGGCTGCAAATTCAAACATGTCAAAATAACCTGAATAATGAAATAAGTCCTTCCACTTTATTTGTTTTTTTAAAGTTACATAACAAAGTTGGCTAACTTTTAACTCAAACAAATTTCAGGAGCAATTGCTACTATATAGTTTTCGTGTAGCAAAACATTGAGATACTAATTGCTTTCATTAATTTCATGCTTGACAATTTGTACTGACAAGGTTTTCAGAGAATAGCCTCAGATGACAATATATATACTTTGAAGTTATTGACATAGTATCCTTTACATGACACAGATAGTGACTTTGATGTGATTCTTGTATATAATAATTTAACCTTGACATGTTTGTTTGTTGTTTAATGCCGCGCTCAGCAATATTCCATCCATATGACGGCGGTCTGTAAATAATCAAAATCTGGTTCAGACAATACAGTGATTGATATCATGAGCATCGATCCACTCAATTTGGATACGATGACATGCATGAACCAAGTCAGCGAGTCTGACCACCCGATCCTGTTTGTCGCCTCTTATGACAAACATAGTCGCCTTTTACGGCAAGCATGGGTTGCTGAAGACCTATTCAACCTTGACATGACATGACACAGATAGAGACCTCAGTATAATTCTGAGATGAGTAGCCTTGGTGTAATTCTTTGATTTTAACCATGATGTGACACAGAGTGACCTTGTTATATAATTCTTAAAAAATTTAACCTAACATGACAGACTACTCTTAGGTAACAATTACATGACACAGATCGAGTGACTTTGATACGATTCTTAGACGGTAGATTAACCTTGACATGACACAGATGGTAACATGGAGTACGGTCATTCTTGAATAGTGACCTTGATCTGAAAGAGTGACCTTATGTAATTCTTAAATAATGACCTTTGTGTAATTATTTGATAATAAACTTGATGTGACAGAGTCATCTTCATGTAATTCTTAGACAGTAACTTTGACATGACACAGATAGTAACTTTGACATGACACAGATAGTAACCTTGACATGACACAGATCGTAACCTTGACTTGACACAGTAACTTTGACTTGACACAGATAGTAACTTTGACTTGACACAGATAGTAACCTTGACATGACAGATAGTAACTTTGACATGACTCAGATCGTAACCTTGACTTGACACAGTAACTTTGACTTGACACAGATAGTAACTTTGACTTGACACAGATAGTAACCTTGATGTGACAAGATAGTAACCTTGACATGACAGATATTGACCTTGACATGACACACATTGAGAAACTTGACCTTGATTGTTTCAGAGATTACTGGTTCACGGGTTAGCAATAAAAACCATAATGGAAGTTAACTTGGATCACATTTACCAAATCCTTTCTGGTATCATATTTTAACAAAATACAATACTAAAGACAACAAATCTTTCATTGTTGACTATTCAACGTATGCGTCCTTGTGTGTGATTGGTCCTGAAGTAATTTCAGAAATGAGAAACGTAAAGTCAGTTATGGAAGGCCTAAAGCTTCAATCTGACTTGCATGTACCAACTCAACTGATTAAAATTCATTGAATTTTTGTTCCCAGTAATTACCATGCTAGTGTGGTGAGCAGCGGTCTCGCAGAGCGTATTTTGGGATCAGGATAAGGGCTGCTATCGGAATGAGGCTGCTTGCAGGCTGACCTGTTAGGATGGAAATTACTGGGTGTTGTGTTTTTTTGTCTGAATTACCAGAATAGTGCATGATGGGAAGGGCCGGGGTCAGCGGTCCTGTTTGCATGTGGCATCATATAGGATTAATCTTGCAGATTGGAGATGGCGCAATTGCATGAATACATTAGTGTCAGTGTTTTGTGCAAGATGGCACCGAGGCGAATTTAATGCTTATTTAAAGTGACAATCAGGGCCTCATCGATACCATCAGCCCCGGTTATTTCCTGGTTGAAATTCAAACCCATTCATTACACTTGGTTTCCTCACTAATCAATTTGAAGAAATTTCTGTTTCACCTCGTGAAAATGGAATTAATATTGCTCAGTCATTTATCTCTATACATTCCAGGAACCAGATAAAAACATTTCATTTTGGTTTCGACTGAAATGGCCTAATCAAGTACTCAGTGTGTAACACTAAAAAAGGCCTGACAATTTGATGACGGAAAAAGCCAAAAATACTCTGATAAATGGAATGTTTTTGTATGAAAGTAAGTGTCGTAATTATTGCTTGGCAACACTAAATTGGGAATTTGTACTTAAAAAGAAATAGTCTCCAGCAACATTGTCTGCTGAGGGAATATATTTCCTTTATCACTGCATATGGGATAAGGTTTTGCTCTTTTCGGGAAATAGTACTCAATAGTAGCAGCATTATGTTGCCTGGTTTCGGTTTTGAAACATATAAATTCCTAGTCTTTTAATTTTGACAAACACTATTATTGATAACTTCTTTATTTACTCTTGAGCCTCACACAAAACTTTGCATATAAGTATTGATAATTAATATGAATTCATGCCATTGTTTTGTCCTTATTATCCTACATCATCTTCTGAAATAAAAATGAGTCCTTTCCTTCTGCTTATGGGAACATTGTCGGATACAGGGCAGAATAGTACCTCATGCTTGTCTCTCCCTGTGGTCCAGGGCAGAATAGGTCCCTAGCACCTCATGCTTGTGTCTCCCTCTGGTCCAAGGCAGAATAGGTCCCTAGTACCTCATGCTTGTCTCTCCCTGTGGTCCAAGGCAGAATAGGTCCCTAGCATCCCATGCTTGTCTCTCCCTCTGGTCCAAGGCAGAATAGGTCCCTAGTACCTCATGCTTGTCTCTCCCTGTGGTCCAGGGCAGAATAGGTCCCTAGTACCTCATGCTTGTCTCAACCTGGTGTCCAGGGCAGAATAGGTCCCTAGTACCTCATGCTTGTCTCTCCCTGTGGTCCAGGGCAGAATAGGTCCCTAGTACCTCATGCTTGTCTCTCCCTGTGGTCCAGGGCAGAATAGGTCCCTAGTACCTCATGCTTGTCTCTCCCTGTGGTCCAGGGCACAATAGGTCCCTAGTACCTCATGCTTGTCTCTCCCTCTGGTCCAGGGCAGAATAGGTCCCTAGTACCTCATGCTTGTCTCTCCCTGGGTCCAGGGCACAATAGGTCCCTAGTACCTCATGCTTGTCTCTCCCTCTGGTCCAGGGCAGAATAGGTCCCTAGTACCTCATGCTTGTCTCTCCCTCTGGTCCAAGGCAGAATAGGTCCCTAGCACCCCATGCTTGTCTCTCCCTCTGGTCCAGGGCAGAATAGGTCCCTAGTACCTCATGCTTGTCTCTCCCTCTGGTCCAGGGCAGAATAGGTCCCTAGTACCTCATGCTTGTCTATCCCTGTGGTCCAGGGCAGAATAGGTCCCTAGTACCTCATGCTTGTCTCTCCCTCTGGTCCAGGGCACAATAGGTCCCTAGTACCTCATGCTTGTCTCTCCCTGTGGTCCAGGGCAGAATAGGTCCCTAGCACCTCATGCTTGTGTCTCCCTCTGGTCCAAGGCAGAATAGGTCCCTAGTACCTCATGCTTGTCTCTCCCTGTGGTCCAAGGCAGAATAGGTCCCTAGCATCCCATGCTTGTCTCTCCCTCTGGTCCAAGGCAGAATAGGTCCCTAGTACCTCATGCTTGTCTCTCCCTGTGGTCCAGGGCAGAATAGGTCCCTAGTACCTCATGCTTGTCTCAACCTGGTGTCCAGGGCAGAATAGGTCCCTAGTACCTCATGCTTGTCTCTCCCTGTGGTCCAGGGCAGAATAGGTCCCTAGTACCTCATGCTTGTCTCTCCCTGTGGTCCAGGGCAGAATAGGTCCCTAGTACCTCATGCTTGTCTCTCCCTCTGGTCCAGGGCAGAATAGGTCCCTAGTACCTCATGCTTGTCTCTCCCTCTGGTCCAAGGCAGAATAGGTCCCTAGCACCCCATGCTTGTCTCTCCCTCTGGTCCAAGGCAGAATAGGTCCCTAGCACCCCATGCTTGTCTCTCCCTCTGGTCCAGGGCAGAATAGGTCCCTAGTACCTCATGCTTGTCTCTCCCTCTGGTCCAGGGCACAATAGGTCCCTAGTACCTCATGCTTGTCTCTCCCTGTGGTCCAGGGCAGAATAGGTCCCTAGTACCTCATGCTTGTCTCTCCTTGTGGTCCAGGGCAGAATAGGTCCCTAGTACCTCATGCTTGTCTCTCCCTGGGTCCAGGGCACAATAGGTCCCTAGTACCTCATGCTTGTCTCTCCCTCTGGTCCAGGGCAGAATAGGTCCCTAGTACCTCATGCTTGTCTCTCCCTCTGGTCCAAGGCAGAATAGGTCCCTAGCACCCCATGCTTGTCTCTCCCTCTGGTCCAGGGCAGAATAGGTCCCTAGTACCTCATGCTTGTCTCTCCCTCTGGTCCAGGGCAGAATAGGTCCCTAGTACCTCATGCTTGTCTATCCCTGTGGTCCAGGGCAGAATAGGTCCCTAGTACCTCATGCTTGTCTCTCCCTCTGGTCCAGGGCACAATAGGTCCCTAGTACCTCATGCTTGTCTCTCCCTGTGGTCCAGGGCAGAATAGGTCCCTAGTACCTCATGCTTGTCTCTCCCTGGGTCCATGTTTGCATCCAAGTTCACCCCATTGTGATTCTAGGTTTGTCAGCACCATACCCATTCTCATGGATTTCGCCATAGTGGTAAACGTCTGAGACCTGCATCACTTGGGGCTTTCCTCCCACAATAAGCTGACACTCAGTGATACAGCTGGAATACTGTTCAGAGCGGCAGTAAACCCAACTCACTCCTTTTAAAGGCATGTGTTTTTTATTTCATATGTAGACTTTCATTTTCATATGTTCCAGTAGTATAAATCACTCACTCCTAGATTTAACAAGAGTCATCAGGAGATGACATATCCCCCCGGTCTGGACACTGGCTACTTATACCCCACTTTTGGTTCTTTGCCATTGGATACTTTAAGTTCAGTGGAGATAAAAAAAAAATGCTTTTCATTATTTTTCAAAATCCCAGATCTGTATACCAAGTTTCATCTGGAAATATTCAACAGTTTTGGAGTTCTGCTCTGGAAACGAGCACTACTCTCATTTTCAGTAAAAGGCCAACTTGTCGTCATGAAAAAACAACAAAAACAAACAAATCATTGAAAGGCACCAGTTCCCAAATAGACTGATCTACATAGCAAGTTTCAACAAGAAATATTAAACCGTTTTGGAGTTCTACTCCAGAAATGGAAAACATATTGTTTTCATCATTAAAAATCATGAAAACAAGCAAAATCAAAAGAATCAAAATCCCAAATCATCAAAAGGCACCAGTTCCCCACCAGTTTCAACCAAATATATTTAACGGTTTTTTTAGTTCTGCTCCCGTAACAAACACGGACGGCTGGTGGACAGACAGACATGGTGATTGATAAAACTTTAACCATAATACTCAAAGACCTGATCCCCAGGATATAGTCCATATATAAGGCATCTTTATGCAGACACAGTTCAGGTTAAACTACGAGACACTGACACTACTGTTTACTATCTTTATGACAATAGCAGCAGTCAGGTTAATCCTAGAAACTGATTTCAGTGAACTCTACCATGTTACTGTGGTAGTGAGATAACACAGACATTCCACTCCTGGACATGGTATATCTGGAGATATTCACATCAGACACATACCTCAGTGTAATCCTTTTGTGGCACAGGGATGATGAGATTAAACCTGAGAGACACTTTAATAGCAGCAGTAGCAACACGGAGGGAGTAGAGACTGGGAGATGGAGGAGGCTGCGATGCCGCTACGCTGTCCCTGACATTGCTCAGTGTCATTGGTCGGATGATGTTACCCACAAGTGCAAGACAAACCTGACATGACATAAATGTGAATATGTATGATGTGGGTTAACGCTGTTACTCAGAGTCTGTGACTCTTGAAACTTTCTCACTGACACCTGGAAGCACTGATCTCTTACAATGTATGACAAGTGCAGCCAAGCTTTCAATTTCTTATCTTGCTCGTTGACGTCAATCCTGTTCACATGTAAATGTAATGGTGTTTGTCAGGGCTTGTGGAAGTCTTAGCATCTTTCAGGAGTTCAGCATGTTTGATTGAACAATATGTATATTAGTTTCGTCAATTTGTTCTTTGGTGTCAATCCTGCTTAGCAACCTTTGAGACTAAATTGTTGATTGCAGATACATCGTAGGCTCGGCAGAGTGCCCTCGATCTGCCACATCACCTGGGCGCAGCTCTAACAACAATGAGGAACCAGAGAGGTCAAGGTCGAGGACTGGTCTGGCTGTGCTGGACAAGATGGTGGCCCGCCTGGAGGCCAGTCCTCGACACGGGATGTGTCAGCATCGGGGTGGATGTGTCCTGTATGTTCTCAAGGTAAGTGTCATGTCCTCAGTGATGGTGTCATGCTTGTCCTCATGTATTTTCATGTCGGTCCTTACTCTTTGTGGATGCCATGTCCTCAATGTGGGTGTCATGTCCTCAATGTGGATGCCATGTCCTCAATGTGGGTGTCATGTCCTCAATGTGGATGTCATGTCCTCAATGTGGATGTCATGTCCTCAATGTGGACAACATGTCCTCAATCTGGGTGGCATATCCTCAATGTGCCAGGTCCTCAATGTAGATGTCATGTCCTCAATGTGGGCGTCATGTTATCAATCTGGGCGTCATGTTCTCAATGTGGACATCATACCCTCAATGTGCCATGTCCTCAATATAGATGTCATGTCCTCAGCGTGCCATGTCCTCAATGTGGGGGGCTTCATGTCCTCAATGAAGGACATCGTGTGCCCAGATTGAAAGTCTGGTGAGTGTTGAGTGCCAGTTTAGCTGATGCTTGTGCTTCATGATCAGTACCGGAGAGATTACAGGTATTGCTTGCAGTTTAAACTCAGAGCGATGGCATGCACTGAAATGCTTCTAATACAGATGCTGAAAGAGGAGATTGATTAATTACAATAACATAGCCCACAAATCTTAGCTTAGAAAATATTTTCTGTGGCTGTACACAGCAATGGGATGGGGGACAAGGGTTTCCCCCAGGGGTGGGTATAAGTATGGCCTGTACACTGGAGGGGGATGGGGGACTAGGGTTTCCCCCAGGGGTGGGTATAAGTATGGCCTGTACACTGGAGGGGGATAGGGGACTAGGGTTCCCCCCAGGGGTGGGTATAAGTATGGCCTGTACAGTGTAGGGGGATGGGGGACTAGGGTTCCCCCCAGGGGTGGGTATAAGTATGGCCTGTACACTGTAGGGGGATGGGGGACTAATGTTCCCCCCAGGGGTGTGTAGAAGCACAGCCTGTACAGCAGGGGGATGGGGGACTTGGCTTCTCCAGGGGAGGGGTATAGCATAGCTGGTACACAGCATGCAGGGATGTGAGGAAAGATCAGACAAGGGGCCTGACTGACTGCCTTCATCCTAATCCATCATTCCTGACAAGTCTCACACTGACACTGATAGTTCCACCATAATCACAACCGGACTGGCTGACTCCAGTAGACTTGCTGCATGGCTCCCTAAACTTTATTTCCTTGTCTTTAACTTACTGGGGTGGTGTGGGAGGTTGGTTGAGTTTGTTCCAAATGCAGGAGAAATGGAGGCAAAATCTTATTGCTTTGGGGCAATATTATTTAGTGCAGTACTGTTATTACACTTTAATATGATGTATAAGGTTATATATATATATAAAATATTTAAAGTTTTTTTGTTTTTGTTTTTTTATAAGTTTTCTTCGCTGTTTGTACTCAACCCTTAGTGAGTGTGTTTGGACAAGAAAATGTCCATTATCTAAAGTTATTTTACGGATGCAACTACACAACTTCGTCCGTGATAGAAGATCTGTCCTTTGGGTAGGTTGCAATAGAACTATCATCGGGATCTGTCCTTTGGGTAAGGAGCAATGGAACTATCATCGGAATCTGTCCTTTGACTAGGGTGCAATGGAACTATCATTGGGATCTATCCTTTGAGTAGGGTGCAATGGAACTGTTATTGGGATCTGTCCTTTGAGTAGGGTGCAATGGAACTGTTATTGGGATCTGTCCTTTGGGTAGGGTGCAATGGAACTATCATTGGGATCTGTCCTTTGGGTAGGGTGCAATGGAACTATCATCGGGATCTGTCCTTTGGGTAGGGTGCAATGGAACTATCATCGGGATCTGTCCTTTGGGTAGGGTGCAATGACACTATCATCGGAATCTATCCCTTGGGTAGGGTGCAATGGAACTATCATTGGGATCTGTCCCTTGGGTAGGGTGCAATGGAACTATCATCGGGATCTGTCCTTTGGGTAGGGTGCAATGGAACTGTCATTGGGATCTGTCCTTTGGGTAGGGTGCAATGGAACTGTCATTGGGATCTGTCCCTTGGGTAGGGTGCAATGGAACTATTATTGGGATCTGTCCCTTGGGTAGGGTGCAATGGAACTATCATTGGGATCTGTCCTTTGGGTAGGGTGCAATGGAACTGTCATTGGGATCTGTCCTGTGGGTAGGGTGCAATGGAACTGTCATTGGGATCTGTCCCTTGGGTAGGGTGCAATGGAACTATCATTGGGATCTGTCCCTTGGGTAGGGTGCAATGGAACTGTCATCGGGATCTGTCCCTTGGGTAGGGTGCAATGGAACTATCATCGGGATCTGTCCTTTGGGTAGGGTGCAATGGAACTATTATTGGGATCTGTCCTTTAGGTAGGGTGCAATAGAATTATCATCGGGATCTGTCCTTTGGGTAGGGTGCAATAGAATTATCATCGGGATCTGTCCCTTGGGTAGGGTGCAATAGAATTATCATCGGGATCTGTCCCTTGGGTAGGGTGCAATGGAACTATCATTGAGATCTGTCCTTTGGGTACGGTGCAATAGAACTATCATCGGGATCTGTCCTTTGGGTAGGGTGCAATAGAACTATCATTGGGATCTGTCCTTTGGGTAGGGTGCAATAGAACTATCATTGGGATCTGTCCTTTGGGTAGGGTGCAATAGAACTATCATTGGGATCTGTCCTTTGGGTAGGGTGCAATAGAACTATCATTGGGATCTGTCCTTTGGGTACGGTGCAATAGAACTATCATCGGAATCTGTCCTTTGAGTAGGGTGCAATGGAACTATCATCGGGATCTGTCCTTTAGGTAGGGTGCAATGGAACTATCATCGGGATCTGTCCTTTGGGTAGGGTGCAATAGAACTATCATCGGGATCTGTCCTTTAGGTAGGGTGCAATGGAACTATCATCGGGATCTGTCCTTTGGGTAGGGTGCAGTGGAACTATCATTGGGATCTGTCCTTTAGGTAGGGTGCAATAGAATTATCATCGGGATCTGTCCTTTGGGTACGGTGCAATGGAACTATCATTGGGATCTGTCCTTTGGGTAGGGTGCAATAGAATTATCATCGGGATCTGTCCTTTGGGTAGGGTGCAATGGAACTATCATTGGGATCTGTCCTTTGGGTAGGGTGCAATAGAATTATCATCGGGATCTGTCCTTTGGGTAGGGTGCAATGGAACTATCATCGGGATCTGTCCTTTGGGTAGGGTGCAATGGAACTATCATCGGGATCTGTCCCTTGGGTAGGGTGCAATGGAACTATCATCGGGATCTGTCCTTTGGGTAGGGTGCAATAGAACTATCATCGGGATCTGTCCTTTGGGTAGTGTGCAATGGAACTATCATCGGGATCTGTCCTTTGGGTAGGGTGCAATGGAACTATCATCGGGATCTGTCCTTTGGGTAGGGTGCAATAGAACTATCATTGGGATCTGTCCTTTAGGTAGGGTGCAATGGAACTATCATCGGGATCTGTCCTTTGGGTAGGGTGCAGTGGAACTATCATTGGGATCTGTCCTTTGGGTAGGGTGCAATGGAACTATCATCGGGATCTGTCCTTTGGGTAGGGTGCAATGGAACTATCATCGGGATCTGTCCCTTGGGTAGGGTGCAATGGAACTATCATCGGGATCTGTCCTTTGGGTAGGGTGCAATAGAACTATCATCGGGATCTGTCCTTTGGGTAGGGTGCAATAGAACTATCATCGGGATCTGTCCTTTGGGTAGGGTGCAATGGAACTATCATCGGGACCTGTCCTTTGGGTAGGGTGCAGTGGAACTTTCATTTGGAAAATTTTACCAAGAAACATTTTGAAATGAAGGTCATGAAAATAAAGACAATTTTCGGAGGATCTTGATATCTAAAAAAATATAAAAAAAAACATTTGTTTTTTAGAAAAGTAGACTAGTGGATGATTGGAACTGATCTGAGTTCCATGGTTTCGTTACCTGAACCAACAAGGTGCCTCTTTAACTGACATACAGTCTATGAAATATTTTATTTTGATACAATTCTCTCTACTAATCCATTTATCCTTATGCTGATTTCATAGAGCTGGGTAGACTAGCTTTTTGTGATCTAGATTGGTTTTAAGTCTTTGAAAGGCATTTAGAAGTTATAAACATCAGGAAGAGAATTTATGGATGTCAACTTCTTTATTATGAGGAACACAACATTTTGGAGTATATACATACTCCTTCATCAGATGATGAATAAGGAGTAGGCATATACTCCGAAACGTTGTGTTCCTCATAATAAAGAAGTTGACATCCATAATAAATTTCTCTTGCTTAGATTGGTTTGGATTTCATGAAATACATATATTCCACAGTGATGCGTGCAGGTCTAGGTTCTACTGTGAAGGTGCTGTTCTGCCTCTTCTGCAACTAAAACATTACCCTGTGACCCTGGGACACTCATGTGATTCATGAGAGGATGCTAATGTCCCGTTGTTCTGTATTCATTGGAACCATACAGCCCCATCCCAGTGCTACTTCAAGCACCAGTATGTGATACATGTACATCAGTATTCATGTTGTAGGCGTATGTACGTCCCTGACTTCTACCTGAACTTGTGTGTGTTTTGTATGTTTTGTCATGGTGCAGCTTTTCGCAATGAAACATTACCACAATTAGATGTTATCTCAGACGATTTCATCCGAATAGCAAAATAAATTTCTTATGTCATATCTGCCTTGTCAGGTCCCAGACTGACATGAATTTAATGGTGTAATTTTCTTGGCAATATGATCTGCAGCATAGTCATCATAGAACCATATATCCAACACTTTGTAGATCTTTCATGACGTCTGCTCCCACTAGGACTGAAAGGCACTACAGTGCAAGGGAGGTAACTCTGTCATGATTGATGTACAAGGAGTTAGTACAAGGCGGAATGGTGTTAACAAGTCATAAATCTAGTCCAGCAAACATTTGCCCACCGTCAATCAGCACATGTCTCAATTTGAGGTAGTTTACACATTCTTGGCCGCTATTTGAGAAGAAGGCAATTACAGGCTGGACTCGTGACTTTGATGGCCAACCGAGGCTGTGTTATGGGTGGTTTGTATGTATAAAATAACAATTGTCTTCGGAGCAGTTGAATACAATACATAGTATATTTGTGTCGTGGATATGTTTTAAAAGCAACTAGTTATATTTTAATGCATACTGAATTATGCTTTGTCCTCTATTTTCTATTTGATTAGGAATTTCAAGTCAGCCCTTTCACCTAAAATGTCCAGTCCAATATCTTGAAGGTAGCCTAGTGGTTAAAGCATTCGCTCGTCACGACGAAAACCCGGGTTCAATTCCCGACGTGTGAAGCCCATTTCTGGTGTCCCCCGCCGTGATATTGCTGGAATATTGCTAAAAGTGGCGTAAAACCATGTTCACTCACTCCCCAATGTCTTGCAGATGCAGTTGCAAACAATTCCTTGATTCTTTACCTGGAACAAGACCGACATGCATACTGTCAGTCGTCAAATTTATTGAATTACAAAACTGTTCATTTTCCTCACTTTGAAGATGAAAATGAAAGAAAAACTCCCGACATCTCCTCCCACACTACACCCACTTCCTGACATCTCCTCCCACACCACACCCACTTCCTTACATCTCCTCCCACACCACACCCACTTCCTTACATCTCCTCCCGCACCACACCCACTTCCTGACATCTCCTCCCACACCACACCCACGTCCTGACATCTCCTCCCACACCACACCCACGTCCTGACATCTCCTCCAACACCACACCCACGTCCTGACATCTCCCTTACCACACCACACCCACTTCCTTACATCTCCCTTACCACACCTACTTCCTGACATCTCCTCCCACACTACACCCACTTCCTGACATCTCCTCCCACACCACACCCACTTCCTTACATCTCCTCCCACACCACACCCACTTCCTGACATCTCCTCCCACACCACACCTACGTCCTGACATCTCCCTTACCACACCTCACCCACTTCCTGACATCTCCTCCCACATCACACCCACTTCCTGACATCTCCTCCCACACCACACCCACTTCCTGACATCTCCCACACCACACCCACTTCCTGACATCTCCCTTATCACACCCTCGTCCTGACATCTCCTTCCACACAACATCTACTTCCCTACATCTCCCACACCACACCCACTTCCTGACATCTCCCTTATCACACCCTCGTCCTGACATCTCCTTCCACACAACATCTACTTCCTTACATCTCCCACACCACACCACACCACACCACACCCACTTCCTGACATCTCCTCCCACACCACACCCACTTCCTTACATCTCCCACACCACACCCACTTCCTTACATCTCCCACACCACACCACACCACACCACACCACACCACACCACACCACACCCACTTCCTGACATCTCCCTTACCACACCACACCCACCTCCTTACATCTCCCTTATCACACCCACTTCCTGACATCTCCTTCCACACCACACCCACTTCCTGACATCTCCCACACCACACCCAGTTTCTGACATCTTCCACACCACACCCACTTCCTGACATCTCCTCCCACACCACACTCACTTCCTGACATCTCCTCCCACACCACACTCTCTTCCTGACATCTCCTCCCACACCTCACCCACTTCCTGACATCTCCTCCCACACCACACCCACTTCCTGACATCTCCTCCCACACCACACTCACTTCCTGACATCTCCTCCCACACCACACTCACTTCCTGACATCTCCTCCCACACCACATTCACTTCCTTACATCTTCTCCCACACCACACCCACTTCCTTACATCTCCTCCCACACCACACCCACTTCCTGACCTCTCCTCCCTAACCTCACCCACTTCCTGACATCTCCTCCCACACCATACCCACTTCCTGACATCTCCTCCCACACCACACCCACTTCCTGACGTATCCTCCCACACCACACCCACTTCCTGACATCTCCTCCCACACCACACCCACTTCCTGACCTCTCCTCCCACACCACACCAACTTCCTGACATCTCCTCCCACATCACACCCACTTCCTGACATCTCATCCCACACCACACCCACTTCCGGACATCTCCTCCCACACCACACCCACTTCCTGACATATCCTCCCACACCACACCCACTTCATTACATCTCCACCCACACCACACTCACTTCCTGACAGGAGCGGTCGGGTAGCCTAGTGGTTAAAGCGTTCGCTTGTCACGCCGAAGACCCGGGTTCGATTCCCAAAATGGGTACAATGTGTGGAGCCCATTTCTGGTGTCCCCCGCCATGATATTGCTGGAATATTGCTAAAAGCAGTGTAAAACCAAACACACTCACTGACATCTCCTCCCACAGCACACCCACTTCCTGACATCTCCTCCCACATCACACCCACTTCCGGACATCTCCTCCCTTACCACACTCACTTCCTGACATCTCCCACGCCACACCTACTTCCTGATATCTCCTCCCTTTCCTATGAAGCATGAAATCACTGCCTGCCTGTATATTGCAATAACAGCAGGAATGTCATGTTTGGCAGGAACCAACATGTGACGGTGCCTTTTTCCCAGACTAATGGAGATCACAGCAGTATAGGTTGCCAGTTTTCTGTCTGTCACCTTGTCAGTCCATCTACTGTAGCTGTCTGTCTGTGTTGTCTGCTGGGCAGTCTGTTGGTCTTCTCTGTGCCGTCTGCTGGAGCTGTCTGTCTGTGCCGTCTGTTGGTCTTCTCTGTGCCGTCTGCTGGAGCTGTCTGTCTGTGCCGTCTGCTGGAGCTGTCTGTCTGTGCCATCTGTTGGTCTTCTCTGTGCCATCTGCTGGAGCTGTCTGTCTGGGCCGTCTGCTGGTCTTCTCTGTGCTGTCTGTCTGTGTCGTCTGCGCAGTCTGTTGGTCTTCTCTGTGCAGTCTGCTGGACCTGTCTGTCTGTGCCATCTGCTGGTCTTCTCTGTCTGTGCTGTCAGCTGGAGCTGTCTGTCAGTGCTGTCTGTCTATGCTGTCTGCTGGTCTTCTCTGTGCTGTCTGTCTATGCCGTCTGCTGGTCTTCTCTGTGCTGTCTGTCTGTGTCGTCTGCGTTGTCTGCTGGACCTGTCTGTGCCGTCTGCTGGACCTGTCTGTCGGGGCCATCTGCAGGACCTGCCTGTCTGGGCCGTCTCCTGACCTGTCTGTCGGGGCCATCTGCAGGACCTGTCTGTCTGGGCCGTCTCCTGACCTGTCTGTCTGTTCTGTCTGCTGGTCTTCTCTGTGCCGTCTGCTGGACCTGTCTGTCTGGGCCATCTGCTTATACCACCCTGATGAATGAGCTGCCTAATGATTTCACTTGGAAGGAGGCGAATTAGGGAAAGTACAACACTTACGGAGTACTTATCTCCCACTTAGCCTCCTCCTCCCTGCAGTGGGTGTCAGTCATGGTGGATGTAGGAGCCAGGGAGTCCACGCTGCAAATGTCATCCTCCAGTCAAGCTGTCATATGGAGACATACGCTAGATTTATGAAGCACCCAGGCAGACAGTAAATGAGATGGCAATTGCTTTGAATTTATAATTTGTTTTTTCCACATGTTGTTTGGAAGCGCCCCCTGCTGGTGATGTGTGAAACTAGAGAAGGACAGTGCTGCCACCTATAGGTCAACAGGTCCCGCTGAAAGTGACTTATTGTCCCTATCAGTGTTACATGGTGTGAACTCACAGTCATCTGTCAAAGCCTTGCATTAGCATAGGCCATGGTGAAGGTTGATTCAGTGAAAACTACTGTTACTTCCAACAGGTGGCAACAGTGTGATGTGTTTGTTTGGTAGCAAGAATCAAGAATCAAGAATGTTATTGTACAAAACACCCTCGTAGGGTAGGGTACAAACTATCTACATATGGACATGTGTATAATTATAGACATCACTATCAATATGATACTAGGCTCTATAGAGCCTAAACCCGGGCAGATAAGTGTCTTTTTTTAGTCTTTTTTTTTTAATTGCATTTGTCCCATAATGGAATGTTTCTGCCATAAATATTATCTTCTCTTATCTTATCTTGGTGCACAGTACCAAACAACGAAAGTTTACACACTGATGTTACTGGATGGATCTTAAATGAGTTCAAAAATTGGTGCCGTAAAATAATTTTGTTACAGTGTTAAGACCTTTGCTCCATGCTTATCAACTTAGTGCATATATAGTGTCTGGGGATAAGTTTTAACAGAAACTACTTAAATTACAAGAATGAAAGTATGCAAGCTTATCTAAGACATACTTGTCAAGATTTCGAAAATCTGATTTTCTCGTGACATAAAGCCACCCTATCTCTTCTTTAGGATATAAAGGATTTTTTTTTTTGTAGTTAATATTAACTTCCATGTTTTTCATTACTATATGAACAAACAAATTTCTTATGTGCCTCATGGTGGAGGGAGGGGGTGGGGGGGGGAAATAGTGATACCACTGTTTCCTTGTTAATTATGTGTCTAGTCCGAGTCAGAACATGGTGCAGTCAATGTGTTCATGTAAAGTCACTCAAGATGAAGGAAAAACCTGTCATCTGGCATTTCTGTTTAAATGTTGAAGCTATTAGGAGTCAGACAAACTCCGACAACACATGAATCAGCTTGGGCTGAGTCTCGATCCATGTTTACTAGCGAGGTAGAATCGGCTCAACAACAGTGCTGAATTAATCTCAGAAGTTGTCAGGGATAACAGTTAATGACTGCTGTATTGAAGACACGGAAATGCCACCTTTAAATCTGTTCTGCTGTCTGAGACGTTAATGGAAGAGAATTTCGCCTGCTCACTTCACCAGGACTTGCTGATTTGCTGGTCGTGACAAACTGACCACAACTCACCAGCTATAGTCTGTCTCCCAGACCCTCGAGAATAAATCAAAATAAAATCATGTGGCAAGTCTAGATTGCCTCTGCTCTAAATTAAGCATTGTTCTGGGCTCCATTTGGATTTTAATGTATATTTTGTATATATATTATATAACTTTATTTTTGAGACTAAATGTTAATTTACACCAGCCACTACACACAAAGATAGCAGATTTATCTAGAAAACATTTCCAACAGATTTGGGTTTTACTGCAATGAAATTATAACATTTCTGAAACATTGATACTGAAAACAACATTGCAGCATGTAGATTGACATATTATGCATTGCTGTGCTGGACGTATTCTTGTTTTCCTACGTAATATAGGTTGGCCACAGATTGTAACACAGGTCTGTATGGGCTCAGTTGACTTGGCTTCTATACCTACCTATACAAGCTGTGACCAGTTTCTCATAGCGCTGCAATCATAGCATTCACTGGTCCTCAGTATCGATTGAGAACAAATAGCAGACTATGTGAAGTTTGTTTGTGAAGTAAAATTGGCATTGCAAATACAGTGATCGCTCGCTATTGCGCTCTTCGATAAAGCGCTACTTCGGTTACTACGCGCGGTAACGCATGGCTCCCAAAATTTATGTACACTTTTATTACTGATAGTTTTACACAGACATAATTGTATTGTTGTTCGTTGTTCATTTGCACATAACGCTTCTCATTGCATAATCAACCGTTTATCGCTGAATGGAGTTCTAATAATCTGTTTGAAAACATCCGCGGCAAGTCCCGGAAATACGATTGTTCAACTAGTTAACTTTTCACACTATCGACCTTTGATCTTAGAAGCGCATGCATGCAATAAAAGAGAACCACAAGCGAAGTTTATATTCTTAATTAGTGGGCAATCCAATTTGAGGCGACACTGTCACACACATGTAGTTGCTGTCACAACACGGCGGTCATTCATTTCGTAATCGCGCTTTCGTAACATCGCCTGGTTTTTTCCGTAGTTATAACAAGCGATTTCATTGGATTAAAATTTGTTTCTAATGACGCTTTCTTGCCGAAATCTACTACAAGTTTCGTGATTGGTCAATTTTGAGCACGTGACCTCAGGCAGCCAATCAAATTATGGCTGTGATACCAAGCTCGTGTTTGATAAATTTCAGAAGTTGGCGAAAGATTTTTTGTTAAATCGTGTTAATCTGAACGTTTTAAGCAGGAAATCACGATATATATTAAAAATATGGAACTTCGCGAATGTATCGTGCTAGGTTACGAGCTGTGACAAAGATTTTTCATGCATATATTTTTTGCATTAAACCATGTGTCCGAGCCGAGAATTCAAGGCGACGAAAGCCGAGATGTCATTTGACTTACATTACACGCGATCACACGAAACGATGGAAATAATAACTTAGATGTAAGTTTGATTACTTTTAGATATATTTTTGTTGATTTTATTTATCACTTTGTATAATATATTTAAAGATTTGTTTAAAACGTCTTTATTTTGCTCTTTGATGTGGACCCGTTGTCGAAATGTGTGTCCGAGAATTTTATTTTCAATAACATCGCGCGAAATAGTGAACAATTTTTTAATTTATCGATTAAAAATGATAAATTGAAATGGAATACGTATTTCAGACATTGTGAAATGTGACAGATTTAATAATGATATTACAGGTAGATCTAGGTCCATAAAAATATATACTATTTTGATGTGACGTGAGATAAACACATATTGATGATTTGAGATTTTCCGAGCGCGCGCCTCGGCCTCGGTTAAACGGCTCATCGTCTATAACGCCCACCAATTATTTGGACCCCAATGGTAGCGTTATAGCGAGCGATCACTGTATTACCATTAGCAGTGCAGTTTGTAGTCTTTCTCACTGTCTCTGAACCATATTATTTTCCCTTCTGCCCAGCCCTTACTGTAATGCAATAGCCCAAAATGAAGCAAGTCTACATTATCCACATGTTCAGAATCTCCAAGACGAACACTTATTCAATGAAAACATTTATATCTTTATATTAATTTTTTTTTTCGAGAGTGAGAGAGAACCTTCCTCTTCTGCTGTGTGGAATCAAGCAAGTTTGACTTGGTTAGTTTGATCTAGACTTGCCAAGGCTTTTAGTGAAAAACAATGCCTAAAAAATATAAATTCCACAATCATGGTGCAGGACTAAGAATCTCCCATCTCACTGGAGCTACTTGTTATTTCAAATGTAGACCTGTGAAGATCCAGGGTAGAATAGGTCTTCAGCAACCATTGCTTGCTCTAAAAAGCAACTATGCTTGTCGTAAGAGGCGGCTAACGGGATCGAGTGATCATGCTCACTGACATGGTCAATGCGCATAATGCTTGATTATTTACAGACTGCCATCAAATAGCCGGAATATTGCTGAGTGCGGCGTTAAACAGGAAACAAACAAACAAGTAGATGCCTGTTTCCAAGATAATATATTTTCAGAAACTAAGCGTAAGATTATTTGTTTTTCGGTTATCACCGCCTGTTGTCTAATATTGCTGAGCATTCGAGAGGGGGGGGTTGGGATGGGGATCAACAATAGAGCCAGTTTATGGGCACTGGAAGGTGCTGTATACTCAAGGACTAACACTTCTACCACCATATTATACCGAGGGTCTTATGTACAATATTATCACCGGAATTTGACAAGATTAATGATGCATGAAAATTGATGGTTTTAAGGTAAAGCTGTGCTTTTGTCCTTCCATAATTTGTAACTCCCTCTGGAATTGTGTGCTCCACCCCACTGGGCACAAAGTAGGCAATCAGCTGATTTAGTGGGTATAACCTGCCGGGGGAGCAGTGTGGGTATTAGGTTCAACAGGGGTCAGAGGTCAGCAGATAGGGGAGGGGAATAATCAGTTGGTGCCTGTCGTCTGATGCAAGTCTGTCTCCCAGACTCTAGAGAATAAATTAATAATTGTATCTAACTCAAGTCAAGACAGTATGATTTGGCAAGTCCTGAAATTAAGCATTGTTCTGGGCTTCATTTGGATATTGTTTTTTATTTTGTAAATATAATTTTTTGGAATAAAATAACTTATTTCAGGGACTCAATGTTAGTCTATCTGATGGTCGCAGCAATGTTACAGGGAGACTATGATCCACGATCTGACAACCATGTCCTGTGAATATTCATTAACTGCTAGATTGATTACCATATAATGTTTGTCTTGTGTTTCTGTAAGTGAAAAACCTGATACTGTGCATGTTAATTCTAATGTGTTTATGTGCAATTACTTATAGATCAAAGGATTGGTTGGACATTTCAATTAAGACATATCAAATGCAATTGTGTGTTGCCAATCAATGATTTCTTTCGATCAATCATTGAAACATCACTTATTAGGAGTGAACATTGATTATAGGTATTGACCAAAAGAAATTCCTTCCGTTATTCTACCTTCCCACAAAGAAAATTTCCTTCTATTATTCTACCTTCCCACATTGAAGATTTCCTTCCACTATTCTACCTCCCCACAATAAAGATTTCCTTCCATTATTCTACTTTCCCACATTGAAGATTTCCTTCCACTATTCTACCTCCTCACAATAAATATTTCCTTCCATTATTCTACCTTCCCACATTGAAGATTTCCTTCCACTATTCTACCTCCCCACAATAAAGATTTCCTTCTATTATTCTACCTTCCCACATTGAAGATTTCCTTCCACTATTCTACCTCCTCACAATAAAGATTTCCTTCCATTATTCTACCTTCCCACATTGAAGATTTCCTTCCATTATTCTACCTTCCCACAATGTAGATCTCCTTCCATTATTCTACCTTCCCACAATAAAGATTTCCAACCATTATTCTACCTTGTCACAATGTAGATCTCCTTCCATTATTCTACCTTTCCACATTGAAGATTTCCTTCCATTATTCTACCTTCCCACATTGAAGATTTCCTACCATTATTCTACCTTCCCACAATGTAGATCTCCTTCCATTATTCTACCTTCCCACAATAAAGATTTCCAACCATTATTCTACCTTGTCACAATGAAGATTTCCTTCCATTATTCTACCTTCCCACTATGAAAATTTCCTTCTGTTTTTCTACCTTCCCACAATGAAGATTTCCTTCCATTATTCTACCTTCCCACTATGAAAATTTTCTTCTTTTATTCTGCCTAACTACAATGAAGATTTCTTTCCATTTTTCAACCCCATGTCAGAGCCTAACATGTCGGCCAATTCTTAGGTTCAGGAAATGGTCAGATTTCTGTAGCAACTCACTCAGCAATGTGTCAGATTCATGACAATGACCTGTAAAATAATCAAGTCTCAACCACCATCCAGTGATTGTAATCATGAACAACACCCCATGCCATATGAGACACACAATCAACCAAGTCACAGAGCCTGACAACCCAATCCATTTAGTCACATCTTACGAACAGCATCGGTTGCTAAGGGCTTTTTCTAACCCGGAAAACCTCTTGATATTGTATACTATTAATTTATGAACATGTTCTTAATGGATATTCCTTGTCACCTGACACAAGGTATACGATAAAAGTGAAATAATTATTTTTTCTGTTTTATTCCTTCTACTGAAACACCCAATTTAGTTGTTAATGCTTATGTTATCTGTTTGTATTTCTATTCGTTATCAGTGTGTTACCATCATGACACCCTACCTATCCTATTCTGTCTTACAGAGCCAAGAGAAAAAATTAAATAATATATCTAACTCAAGTCTAGAGTAATGTGGCAAGTCTAGGTTAAGCAGTGTTCTGGGCTCCATTGGGATTTTACGTTTAATTTTGTATATATATATTTTTAAATAAGATAACCTTATTTCTGAGACTAAGTATTAGTCTATAACGACCCTGTGCCTGCTGGACCGAGCTGTTACGTGTGTGGTCAGTCTGTCATGGCCGCAAAGACCTTCCGTCCTGGGTTAATCCTCATAAGGCAAGGTTTGATGGCCATGTTCACTGTGGGTACAGCGTTAAAGGGGCACTGATCTAACGCAATTCCCCGGGACTGGTTGTTGCCTTTGTTATTGTTTTTTCCCAGTGAGTACCCGGATGTATAGCAGAAATCTAGACTAGTTCGCGACCTCTGCTGCGCCATTCGTAAGCGCATTAGTCACTTTTATGGGTAGTAATAAGGGCGTATGGTCACATTGATCAACAAAATGAAATACAATTTTCGAGATAATAAGGAAATGTAGGTGTCTTTGTGGGTAGCATCGGTAATGGTGACGAAGTTTTGATAAGTCACTTGCTTGGTAATTTTGTGATTTTCGTTTACACTATTTTGACTTGCAACACAAAGTATATATTTCACATGAGCATATGCTTTTTTTATAGTGTGTATATTTTTTTACTGTAAAATGTGTAACAAATATATCAAACGTCTAAATATTCAGTTATTTTACAAAGTGACTGAAAAACATTTCCATCTGTATTATTATGACAACGAATTCCAAACATTTTGATGTTTAATGTCATCACCAAGAGACTGAAAATGTTACGTTGAAAAGTACATTTCTAAGTTGTTTGGCTTTTAATCCTACATAATAATCTGTTGTGATGTTTGTAGGCCCTTTTGATCGTCTTGATCAATCTGGACAGATTGTTTAGCCAAAATGACGGATATATTTACACATTTCATAAATTGCCTGAGAGAATCACATTTTACAAATTGACGGTAATATATACACGCTTACAAAGGAAAAGACCTGTGACAACAACGTCTATCGCACCTTGAAGAATTTCCCAACCAAGACGTAGAGAAACAAGAACGAATCGGTTCAAATGAAGGAAAAAAATGCAGATATCATAATTACAACCTACCAAATTTATGCGGATAAGTTTTAGGCAGCTTCCTTGTTCGAGGAATGTATCCGTGAATATCCACACATAGGAACAATATCTCACTCGTCTGCAGCTGTACAAAGAAACTTATTCGATGTCACGTGTCTCAGTAACAATCAAATATTTTAAAAGATATATATCGTTTCGGGATATTATAACCCGTTTTCGTTTCTCAACTGATCGCTTGGATTGTTTCAGGTGTTTTACATAGGTGTCAAGTCTCAATGGTCGGCTGAGAAAGCCCACGTGACAAGTATTTTCATAACGTCCACGGTTCCTATAAATTCCATTGAGTGATAGATAACAATGATCAATCAATCAACGTATTATGAGTTAACCCTTTGAACAAAGTATGTTGTTTATACATCGGCACTTCGCGCCATGATATGAGTGTATTCCCTTTGTTTTAGTAAAACCTAGACATGTAAACACTCACTCTTGACATATCCACTGCGCAAGATAACAGTGATTAATCAATCAACGTATTTTCTGTTAATCCTTTGATGACTAAGAACGATCCGTTGATTTACAAAAATAAGTAAATCAACTGATCATTCATCTCTTGCTGGGCTGCCACATGCATATTACATAACACACATTTCACCTCACTTCAAACCTGGATTTAGATTGAATAATTACCCCAGACACAATAAATGCCAAATGGGAACCTTTGTCAGGTAATCTAAGTGGTGCTACCACTAATTGTACCTGTAATAAATTCATTAACTGAGCATCAAGTGAATGACGACAAATACACAAGTGTAGGGTTATTATACGAGAAAACGTGGATGACAACAAGGGAGTAGTAATCGTATTATCGACGCAAGCCGAAATTGCTTTCACTGCATAGATACTTATTTTAGTATTAAACTATAACCATCTGGGGTATTTCCAAATGACGACATCCGATGAGCTCCCTTGTTCTTTTTGTCTGTTTGTTTAGGCTGAAGAAATTAATTAACATGCGCCATTTGTCGAAATCTTTATAGATCACAGTTAACCAATCAGTGTTCAATCATGCGTAAACCAAATATTGCCTCCAGCCTCCAAGTTTATTTAGCTGTCCTTGCAGACGGTACCCCAGTCTCTGGTCACGCTCAGTTGCGTTGCGTATCATTCGGGTACTCACGGGGGAAAAACAATAACAAAGGCAACAACCAGTCCGTTAGATCAGTGCCCCTTTAAATGGAAATTTTATTCATGAAATATTCAGATTCAAGTAATAATTAAGGTTTGGTCTTCTGGTAGACACCCGTTATTGACTGTTTACTTCTAATGGTATGGATCCTGCCAGTTTAATGTCAACAAACAGTGGATGAAATCCATGTCATCTTCACATGTCACATGATGTTGTTATAAAGTAGTGCTTATAGTGACACACGACCCATGAAGATCCGGGGTAGAATAGGTCTTCAGCAACCCATGCTTGTCGCAAGAGGCGACTAACGGGATCGGGTGGTTAGGCTCGCTGACTTGGTTGATGCATGTCATTGATCCCAATTGCGTGGATCAATACTCATGATATTAATCACTGGATTGTCTGGTTCAGACTCGATTATTTTCAGACTGCTGTCATATAGTTGGAATATTGCTAAGTGCAGCGTTAAACAACAAACAAACAAACAAATAGATGCCTGTTTCCAAGATAATGTATTTTCAAAGGATGTATAGTGTGAAAAGTTAACTAGTAGAACAATCGTATTTCCGGGACTTGTTGGGGATGTTTTCAAACAGATGATTAGAACTCTATTCAGCGATAAACGGTTGATTATGCAATGAGAAGCGTTATGTGCAAATGAATAACGAACAACAATACATTCATGTCTGTGTAAAACTCTTAGTATTAAAAGTGTACATAAATTTTGGGAGCCATGCGTTACAGCTCGTAGTAACCACGCGTAGTAACCGAGGTAGCGCTTTATCGAAGAGCACAATAGCGAGGGATCACTGTAGTAACACATAGATCTAGTGCACTAATGTGTGGTATGGTATTGCCTCTGGTATTGCAGTTAGGATGCCATGGTGAGTGAGTGAGTGAGTTTGGTTTAACGCCGCTTTTAACAGTATTCCAGTTATATCACGGCGTGTCAGCTTAATGTGGGAGGAAAGCCCGAAGTGATGCAGGTCTCAGACGTTTACCACTTCGGTGAAACCCACGAGCACGGGTATGGTGCTGACAAACCTAGAAACATAATCGGGGCGAACCAGGATTCGAACCCACAATCATAGGTTTCTGGCGTGCCTAAGGGACGCAATGTCTTTAATCCCTAGCCTGTAAAATTAAACTGACTTGTTGTAGGTTGGGGTTTTTTTGTATTGCAAATGATTTTGATATTCCCTAGTTCTTTATCATATTATGAAAAAATAAGTTTTCTTTGTGTATAAACATGAGTTTTAGATAAATTAGGACTGATAACTATCTCTTAAGTGGATGCAGAACATACTCTCATTGACATGTGCCAACAAGTGTCTCATCCCATTTCTGTTGTGCACACAGAATTCCCCGTGCTCCTAAAGGCCTATCAAGGACCATGCTACAAGGACATGAAGGCCTAGCTCTTATAAACAGCATTCTTGCAAGAAAGCATACAACTTTAAAGATAACATCTTATGGTTTATTGCATAAGCGATGTTCTGATGTAGATTCTTACACCGTTATCAAGCTTGAGTGGTTTCTTGCGGTCTCTGTGCCATCACAGTTTTACGAAATATGGAGACATCTTTTGTTATGATCGATTCCAGTGAATCTATTTTTACTGATACTAATGCTGGGAGTGCCCTTCTGATTAATGGCCGATGTGTTTGTAGAGCTGCTTCAGTAGAGCACACTGCCATGTTGTCTCCAGGTGAGTTGAAACGGGGTTTAACGTCACGTTCAAGATTATTGCACTAATATAGCGACGTGCATGTAACGTATGTGTTTGTGTGTGGCTTCTTGAACATGTCCGGACCCTTGACAGCTTTATCTTGCTAGCCCATTGAGAACCATACCACACTATAGTTTAACATAGATACCCCACTCAAACACAGAATACTGACTCTGAGTCGACCAGTCCTTGCCATATGCAGGCAGGGTAACAACAAGTGTCATCTTTTAACATCTTTTGGTATGACATCAGAACACTGACATACACCTCGCTCCGGGCAGACACTCTATCCACAAGACCACAAAGGCCGTCTCGTCACCACCGAGATAAATGGTCAATTTTTATGAAGGAATGTCTGGTGTGACATATGCAAATATGTGCACAGATAACAAATGACCATGACAGTCTAATGGAGATCGATGTGGTATATTTATGCACCGGCACTAACGACCACAGCCTGTCCCACCTCAGCCCAGCAGCTTGGCATTTAAGAATGCTAATATTTATGTTCTCAGTGGGAGTCAGGCCTACATAGGTCAGATTTAATAACCGTGATGTTTATTGTGATACCTGTCAAGGAATCTCGTAATGTGGGATTACTTTTAAGGAGTTTGTGTTGTAATAAATGTAAATCTGGCTACTGTTGTAGCTTTCTGAAGTTGTAATTAGTATGCAGGGGAGTTAATGAGCAGTGTTTGTACATGAACGCTGCACGCCCACCTGTCCCCCACCTGTCCCCCACCTGGGACGTTCTGGAAGGTTTGTCATCAGGGTCCTCTCTGTCTCGTTATCGTTCTGTGTTTTAGGAATCTGTCATTTACATGTATTATGGGGGGAGTGAGCCAGATCAGTGAGTGTCACAAGAAACCTTAGTTCTAGGGGAGAGGATATTGATTTATCATCCAAAACAGGAGATATCCTTGGATGAGATCAAGCAATATCTACACTGTAGATATTGCTGCAATGAAATTACATCACAATGCTTTGCAGACCATTGTGACGTCACTGGTTACCATGACATCACAATCAAATTACATGTACATCACCAATGGCTCTGTACTGAAGCTGTTTGCAGTACTTTTTACACTGAAGACACTGCTAATTACTGTCTACAAATTAAAAAAGTTGAAAGAATGATGTTGGATGATAAATAAAATCTCACCCTCGTGTCTTTTGATATCAAATATATCAACACTCGTTGATAAAAGTGGCAAAAATCCTCAGCAAGCCTCGGAATTTTTCCACTTTTATCAACTCGTGTTGATATATTTGATATCAAAAGACACTCGGATGAGATTCTCTATATAAAAACATACTATTTTAGGGACCTCCATGTATCACTGGCTAATGTGTGGATGGGGATTGGAAATGGAATATGAGTGTTGTAGGGGTGATTCATTACGAAAAATGACAAGCTGCGGTTGTGTTTGTTGAGGTGACATTTATTCCAGTATGAATCACTTCCTCAATCAATCACCCTGTAATAAAGTATAACATTATATACTATACATAGAATAGCATTCAAAGATACGGCTGCTTATTAATTATATCCTTGTTTGAGCAGTCACATTAATACAGACATGCAACACATACAGTTACACATCACTAGTACGTTGTAGATAACTTATATTAAATACAATTTACAGAACTTTCAAATAGTAATACATATATTAAATGTCTCTTATCATAACTGAATATATCAGTTACACACTATATAGTTAGAAGAATACTAGTAGCCGTGTGGTGTCATAAATGTATACTTATTATCTCTAAGAGTAGGATATATAAAATGCTACTACATTGTGTTAAATTATAACACATTGATAATACATAGAAATTCATTCATAAGTGAGTAATATAAATAAAGGATTTATACATACCCTGTGGGTGACACCGGGGTGTGTCTATAAACCCACATCATATAGGATTATGGCATTCCTATAAAAAGAAAATATAACATAACTATCATTCTTCATATATTAAGTTTTTGAAAGGCATTTAGAAGTGATGCACATAAGGAAGTGAATATATGGATGTCAACTTCTTTATTATGAGGAACACAATGTTTCGGAGTATATGCTTACTCCTCCATGAGGCAGAGAACATGTATATGTACATGTAAGGACAATAAAATTAATATCAGCGCCAATCATCTGTTGGTTTCCCTTGTTAGATTCTACCCTTTGTTATTTTCGACCTTTTGTTATCTTATTAATTTTGTTATCCTTACATGTACATATCTCTCTGCCTCATGGCATTCATTCACCCGATGAAGGAATAAGCATATACTCCGAAACGTTGTGATCATAATAAAGAAATTGACATTCATATATTCTTTTCCTTATCTTCATATATTAACTAACATGTATGGTATACATGTTTTTTTTGCTGGTGAGTATAGTTAGGCTCGAACTTTTCAGCCACCCCTCAAAGTTGGGAATCCTTGATAAACCCCTGTTGGATACGTACTGCAGATGATGAGGCACCACACTGTGGCAAGTTGATGGTTTAATTTGACAGGAAATTGTTACATCATGGTCCTCTAATGCATCACTACTGGTTTCTAGTTAGCAAATTAGCTTATCAACATAACCAGATAACAAGTGGATGTTGACACTAATTGATAATTGCTGTATAAAATATCTATTAATCAATTAATATGCTGTTGATGGTGTTTATAAGCCTGTGAAATTATTAGGCTATAATTTGGGGTGGGGTGGGGTGGGGTGGGGTGGGGTGGGGTGGGGGGTTATTTCACATGGTGCCTGTATCTTGGTAGGATCATGTGACATGTTTTTCACAAGGTTAGCTTCTACTAAGTTTGATAGAATTTAGAATAAGTCAAGTGTTGCATAGACACCCATCACTCACTCCTTGTCATCTCTCTCATCTCTCTTACTGTTTGGGATGTGCCACTCAATACAGGCTTGTGTGAAACAGCTGTCTTAATACCCCAGGTACGTTTCTGTATACAGGAAGGTACCCCAGCCAACCTCTGAATACAGAAAGGTACCCTAGGATGAGTCTAGTGCTGGGACGAGTCCAAATTTACTACCCGGGTACCCAAGTACCCGACCCCCTATTACCTGACCCTACCCATGTACCCGACCCCCCTATTTCCCCACCCTACCAGGGTACCCGACCCCCCTATTACCTAACCCTACCCAGGTACCTGACCCCCTATTACCCGACCCTACCCGGGTACCCACTGACCCCAAGTCTCAAGAGTAGGGAACAAAATGTCTGATTGGTAATTGTTTTACCACAGCCCTGGCTAAAACTATTTACATACATGTATCAAACAATCAGATCATGCATTCACTGAAATTGACTGAAGCTTTATCTTTACTCAAACATATACAAGTCAAAAGGAATGTGTGCATCGTCAGAAAGAAATGCGAACATTAGCGACTTGTAGTGTAACCACTGAGCTATAGTGAGTTTTTGTCATTAAACAATATATCATGTGACTAAGCACGGGTCCGGGTAGTCCTGTGGGTACCCGGGTCCTACTCAGGAGCACCCGACCCGAGTACCCGAATACCCGAACCCGTCCCAGCCCTAGGTGGGTCCACTCCACCGCGGGCTGTATTGCGCAATGTACTTAACCGGTTCCTTAAATGCTTATGTATAAGACACCTCCTGGATCCCAAGCTGAGGTAAAATTCAACATGGGAGTACACATTGTATATTTCTCTCTCCGTATTTCCTTTCCATAAATGGATCGGAACTGTCATTCTGTTTTATGAGATGCATTCCAGTGTGCTATGTAATAAATGAGCAAACACAGTGACGTACGTACATTTGCTCAAATATTCCAAGATGCACAGCATTATCCAGTATGAACTCGTCATCAGACGAATGAGAACTACAACATGAACTGGTTTTGGTTTCAGGTTGAGAAATATGGACTCGTCTACCGTTTTGGGTGCCTTTCTGTATTTTCATCTTGGCTATGGTTTATTTCTGTATAGAAAACAACCCCTTCAGCCTCACTCACTCACTCTGTTACAGGGCTGTTACAGACTGTTCGGGATGAACTACTCGATACAGGCTGGTGTGAAACTGCTATCATCTCTCACTCGCTCACTCGCTCACTTACTCACTCTGTTACAGGGCTGTTTCAGACTGTTCGGGATGAACTACTCGATACAGGCTGGTGTGAAACTGCTATCATCTCTCACTCACTCACTCACTCACTCACTCACTCACTCACTCCATCTATGTTACAGGGCTGTTACAGACTGTTCGGGATGAACTACTCGATACAGGCTGGTGTGAAACTGCTATCATCTCTCACTCGCTCACTCGCTCACTTACTCACTCTGTTACAGGGCTGTTTCAGACTGTTCGGGATGAACTACTCGATACAGGCTGGTGTGAAACTGCTATCATCTCTCACTCACTCACTCACTCACTCACTCACTCACTCACTCACTCCATCTATGTTACAGGGCTGTTACAGACTGTTCGGGATGGGCTACTCGATACAGGCTGGTGTCAAACTGCTGTCATCTCTCTCAAGACTCCACAAGCAGCCCCGGCTACTGTTTGATGCTCTGTTCAATAAAGACAACTTCAGACTCGGAGCCTTCCTAGGATCTTTCTCAGGGTTATTTAGGGTAAGTAGATCTATGCCTGCTTGTTTACAAGTAGGTTATTAAATACCTGACAAAAGCATTTCTTGTTCTTGATATCTTCATGTAATAGTGTCTGTGAATAATGCAACAGTCAAATGCTTATCACTGACAATGATTGGGTGAAAAGTTTCCACAGTAACAACATAGTGTGGATAATATGCCAAGGTGCCTTTGGTCAAAGGGAGATAACTTTTGTCAGAACTCACAACCGAGCCATAGAGTTTACAGTTATTACTAGGTCTAACATGTGTTCAAGTTTTGATAGTCAGGATTAACTTTTATTATTTTTTTGCACATTTTTTTGGACAATATTTTTGTTGTCAACAGTAATAGATATATAGAGGTTATCACGCGAGTGTGTTTGGGGATGGTTAATATCCTGCATTAGGAATAAACATTGTATTAAAGCAAGCCTTACAGGATATTTACCATCCCCAAACACACAAGCGTGATAACCTCTTTATCATATAATGTCATTCTTTAATTCTGTGCTTGAAAATGGCTTTCCCTCGCTCACAAATATTACCAAAACATTGCCAGTTTTCATGGAATGCGCACATGAATACTTATTATATCACAGGGTAATTGATGTGTCAGTTGGACAGTGACAGTAGCCAATATAGTTCCAACTGAAATATGTTTCTTATGTCTTAGCAACATATACGCAAAACAACAATTGTTTTTACTTGCCTTTCGTGGCAATCCATCGGTCTGTCCGCTAGAGTAACTGCCCTTTGTCAAAGGAAAGCTACTCTAACTCTAGTCTATGAGATATCACGTTCAAAATTGTTTCGAAATTTTTATCTCCAAAGTTGCCAAAACTTATAAAATGCTTTAGCTACATCACAGTTAGACACTGATTTTCCGTATATTAGCCTGTTCTTTTGATAATGATAGCAATTATCCCTGTAGTTTATCCAGATTCCCGATGGTTAATTCTGACTCGATCGCCGAAAGACAAGGGCGAGGCCATGTTTGTTTATAAACACCTATAGTAGTCCTATTTTACCTTTGATATTTGCATCTCTATCCCCATATGACCCCAACGGATATCGTTTTTATCCGTTGGCTTTATCCTACCGATTATATGATAAAAATATTTATCGTATTTGTCACTAGGGTAAAATCAAACGATCTCTCCTAGGAGATATCTCTGCAATGAATCGCTTTTCAGACCATTTGATGTCATCAGTTACCATGACATCACAGTCAAATGACATCACTAATCTCTCTGCCATTGAAGCCCGTTAGCTGTACACTTAGTACTGATTACAAACTGAAAAACTTTGAAGAATGATGAAGGATAAATAGAATCTCACTAATAAATACTCATCGATAAACATTTTAAAAAATGTGGCAAGCTTGAGTTTTATACTTTTAGGGACTCGTTTTGATATACATGTTTGTACTTTCCAAAGACACTAGGTGAGACTGTGTATGTATTCTTGCAGCTGGTAAACTGTGTGTTGCGATGGGTTCGTAACCGTGACAGCAGCTTCCACGGTCTACTGTCTGGGTTTGTCGCAGGATGGTCCATGCTGTGGTACAAGAGTTCAACCATCGCCCTCTACACCGCCACCAAGATGGCTGAGGTATGCCAGGGGCTCAGGGTTAATACAAGCTGACATTGAAAGCATCATTGTCGTAACAGAACTCTGGATACTTAGAAGTCAAACATGGGATAATCCCAGTTAATATTTTTGTCATGTGAATAGCATTACAAGGTATACATGGATTTATCTAGACCTTTTCAGAGGCGGGTATCAGATCCATGTCTGCAGCAATTGTCAGTAGAAATTCCTAAATTGACATTAATATTTTCCCAATCGAATTAATATGGTTATAATTGGTGTGATGGCTTGGTCAAGGCGACTTTTATTTCCCTGATAACAGGACCAATAAACCATTTTAATTTTAATGTATTGCATGGAATGCAATGTTTAAATACAATGTTAATATATCTCTGAAATTAAGAAAATAAGAACTTTAAATAATACCAATTTTGAACAATTTTTTCCCAATTTTCCCAAAGTCACTTAGTTTTTAATCCAAGATGAATTTCTGTTATAACAAGCTGTTGTTGAAGGTCCCGTAGAGGTTGTTATTTGGAGAGGGGTTTCGGGGGGATGGGGGATCGTTGTTTTTTTTGTTTTTTGGTTATTTTTTCATAATTTGTTTATTTACCTGACAATATATTCAGAGAAATAAAGCATGACAACTTGACCAAAGCTTATTATAGTAATCTTTATTACAATTATTGACGAAAGTATGCTTTGTTAAGTTATATAATTCAGTGAGCTCCTTCTGTATCAACTGTTATGTTGGTGAATAGTTATTATTTCTTAAGTTGGAAATGATTCGTTTTGATAAAATAAGGATGAGGTTTAAAGGATTGTTATTTTTCGAGAAATTACCAAAAAGAACATTTTCTTTGGATATTGTTACGGGGTTTTGCGTTTTGTGCGATATCCAAATTTCCATGTGTACTATGTGGAGAGTTGACTGCACGTGTTGCCTTGATGCCTGGAGCTTGTATGTGTGTACTATGTGGAGAGTTGACTGCACGTATTGCCTTGATGCCTGGAGCTTGTATGTGTGTACTATGTGGAGAGTTGACTGCACGTATTGCCTTGATGCCTGGAGCTTGTATGTGTGTACTATGTGGAGAGTTGACTGCACGTATTGCCTTGATGCCTGGAGCTTGTATGTGTGTACTATGTGGAGAGTTGACTGCACGTATTGCCTTGATGCCTGGAGCTTGTATGTGTGTACTATGTGGAGAGTTGACTGCACGTGTTGCCTTGATGCCTGGAGCTTGTATGTGTGTACTATGTGGAGAGTTGACTGCACGTGTTGCCTTGATGCCTGGAGCTTGTATGTGTGTACTATGTGGAGAGTTGACTGCACGTGTTGCCTTGATGCCTGGAGCTTGTATGTGTGTACTATGTGGAGAGTTGACTGCACGTGTTGCCTTGATGCCTGGAGCTTGTATGTGTGTACTATGTGGAGAGTTGACTGCACGTGTTGCCTTGATGCCTGGAGCTTGTATGTGTGTACTATGTGGAGAGTTGACTGCACGTGTTGCCTTGATGCCTGGAGCTTGTTTGTGTGTACTATGTGGAGAGTTGACTGCACGTGTTGCCTTGATGCCTGGAGCTTGTATGTGTGTACTATGTGGAGAGTTGACTGCACGTGTTGCCTTGATGCCTGGAGCTTGTATGTGTGTACTATGTGGAGAGTTGACTGCACGTGTTGCCTTGATGCCTGGAGCTTGTTTGTGTGTACAAGGAAGTTGTGTTGCAGATGCTGTACTTCAAGGGGATTGATGCTGGTTATCTCCCTTACATCAAGTGTGCCGATGTTCTCATCTACTCCGTGTCCACTGCTGTTGCCTTTCATGCTGTGAGTTATGGCTGTAGGAACAAGTCATTGTTGTCATTAGAAGTCATTGTTGTCATTGTTGTCAATGTTGTCATTAGAAGTCAATGTTGTCATAAGAAGTCAATGTTGTCATAAGAAGTCAATGTTGTCATAAGAAGTCAATGTTGTCATAAGAAGTCATTGTTGTCATAAGAAGTCAATGTTGTCATAAGAAGTCATTGTTGTCATAAGAAGTCAATGTTGTCATAAGAAGTCAATGTTGTCATAAGAAGTCAATGTTGTCATTAGAAGTCAATGTTGTCATAAGAAGTCAATGTTGTCATAAGAAGTCAATGTTGTCATAAGAAGTCAATGTTGTCATAAGAAGTCAATGTTGTCATAAGAAGTCAATGTTGTCATAAGAAGTCATTGTTGTCATTTTTGCCTTTAGAAGTCATTGTTGTCATTAGAAGTCATTGTTGTCATTAGAAGTCATTGTTGTCATTAGAAGTCATTGTTGACATTAGAAGTCATTGTTGACATTTGAAATCATTGTGGTTATAAGAAGTCCTTTTTGACAATTGAAGTCATTTTTGTCATTAGAAGTCATTGATGTCATGAGAAGCTGTTGTCATTAGAAGTCATTGGTGTCATTAAGCGTGTCAACAAACTTGTGAATGGTTTTAATAAGTTCCCCCATTTGTCAACTTACTATTTGCCCAGGGTCCACTTGCACAAAGGGATCTTAGCACGACTGCCTTAAGTCTGTGTTAAAGTATGAAAGTTTCTGGCTTTGTGCAAATGGACTCTGACAACTTTTTATGGTGAGTACAATGAATCAGGCAAACTAATGTTGTTAGTTAGAAGTATGATTTAACCCAAATCCTCATTAACTCTGCATGTCTTGCAGATATTTCCCTCCCCAGCTG
This sequence comes from Haliotis cracherodii, assembly GCF_022045235.1. Taxonomy (NCBI): domain Eukaryota; kingdom Metazoa; phylum Mollusca; class Gastropoda; order Lepetellida; family Haliotidae; genus Haliotis; species Haliotis cracherodii. The sequence continues at coordinate 67,171,225 of NW_027266286.1, forward strand.
TTTCGTGACCCTGTGTAAATGTGTCTGTTTTTGTGTAGGCTGTGCTGGAACCCCATACACTGCGGCCAGCATACTGGAAGTTCCTGATACGGGTCACCCACGAAAAGTAAGTACTCACTCATGCTGCACAATGAGAGTAGGTAAGACATCCGCCCGTATCCCCCCTAAAAAATATATGTAATCAAAAGGATTGAGCGCCAATGCGTACATATATAAATTGTGGAGGGGGGATAGGGGCAGAAGTCTTTTTGAGAGTAATACAACATTCACTCACTCATGAGGGGGCATCTGTTATTCACAGTACAGAGTTGTCTCCCTTAGTTAGATCTGCTGATCATTGTTTTTGATTTCATATTTGTCCTTGTGTGGTGAAATGGGACTGCTTTTAGGTTTTGTTGAAATTTGACCACCACCACTGCAGTGATGTTTCTAATGCCTACTACGTGACATTAGAGATTATTTTTCCAAGGATTACTTCCAACAGGCCGTGGGAAATTTTTGGTCATGAAAAGGTCAACGATCAAGGTCGCAAGATAGAAAAACTATAAAAAAAAGCTTCTGGTTACACTTTTTAAAGACATACTCATGAAACAAACTTTGTATATCGTAGGATCATATGTTTTCTGTACTCCCGCTATAATGAGGGTTGTTGCATCACACAGACATTGTAAATAAGCAGGTGATGGCTTGATTTTAAGATAAAGTTGTCAAGTTGTCAAGTGAGTGACATGTTTTACAGTTGTTCTTATGACTTTTCAATCCTTCATTTGTGTTGTCCAAGTTAAACCGTCAGTGTTTGTCAATGTTCACAGATTCCGCCATATGAACCGGAGACTGCTGGATGTGTTTGGGGTCCAGTCCTCCCTGATGTTCCCGGACGACTGGCCGAACTATGACCCCAGGTTCACAAACATCACACCTCCCAGTTGATGATTGGACCCCACAGAATCACGTAGTGACAAAGGAATTGATATATCAGGACAATGTTTCACATCAGCGTTGACACATCAGGACACCATATGACATGCAGTCACATTAAGACACCAATATTTTACGTGTCGAAATCACTATTGACGCATCAGGGGACGGCAATGTCACTCAAGAAGCCATTGTTTACACGTATCGATGCATGTTTTTAACAGGTGTCGACACATCTAGAAGTCAATGTTAACAAGTTTCGTTTCATTGAGAGACCAATGTTTTCAACAGGTGTCGACACATCTAGAAGCCATTGTTTGGCTATTGACTACTTTGCCACCAGCAGATTAATAATTATACCTTTTTTTATGTTTTGTTACCGATTCTACCATTTCCATTGCACATTATTGTATCTAACTTATTCTTCGGTTCTTTTATAATAATTAGTGCTGTTCTTATTTAGTGCCTATTATTATAAATAATATAATTTAATAATTACACAGTATTTATTATCTCCTATGCATTGTACTAAGACAGACAGCACTGTTTGAAACTCTATGTAGAACATGAATCTGTACAATACCTGTGCCTTGAATTAATGACAGCTAGCTCTTATGGTAAACCTGACTTATATATATATATATGCTGACAGAATAGAATTAGGGAACTCGGATCAATATGGCAGAAGAAAGTTTTCTCAGGAGGGATGTTTCATATGAGACAGGTGAAAGGTGTTGGGTTTGCTGGCTATGTTGTTAAGCAAGCTCAAGTTATGTTCAGGGTACATACAGATGCCAAAGGTCATCACGTTTCTCTGTAACTTTTTTAACATGGAGATTTAGCATCAGGACATGCCATGTTCGTGTCATAATACATGCATACCAGAGTGCATCGTATTGTCATAATTGGTCACAGTAACTGTTGGACGTAATGTGTAAGAGCACTTGAGCTGTGAAGTTATTCAACAAACCTGGCCAGTTGTTTATGGTGGCACAATTAGCTGCAGAGTTGTGTCCCTTAGGTACACCAGGAACCTGTTATAGTGGATTTGAGTGAGTATGGTTTTACGACGCTTTTAGCAATATTCCAGCAATATCACGGCAGGGGACACCAGAAATGGGCTTCACACATTGTACAAATGTCGTGAATCAAACTCTGGTCCCCGTTGGACGAGCAAACGCTTTAACCAGTAGGCCACCCGGCCACCCGGCCACCCGGCCACCCAACCGCCCTCATGGATTTGAATCCTGGTTCACCCTGTTGTATGTTCCTCGGTTTGTCAGTGCCAATACCTGTGCTTGTGGGCTTCCTCAAAGTAGTAAATGTTGAAAACCTCCATCTGTTCTTCCCATCAAGCTGACATTTCAAAGCAGCGTTAAACCAGACTCACTCACTGTTCAACACCAGACTCACTCACTGTTCAACACCAGACTCACTCACTGTTCAACACCAGACTCACTCACTGTTCAACACCAGACTCATGCACTCACTGTTCAACACCAGACTCACTCACTGTTCAACACCAGACTCACTCACTGTTCAACACCAGACCCACTCACTGTTCAACACCAGACTCACTCACTGTTCAACACCAGACTCACTCACTGTTCAACACCAGACTCACTCACTGTTCAACACCAGACTCACTCACTGTTCAACACCAGACCCACTCACTGTTCAACACCAGACTCACTCACTGTTCAACACCAGACTCACTCACTGTTCAACACCAGACTCACTCACTGTTCAACACCAGACTCACTCACTGTTCAACACCAGACTCACTCACTGTTCAACACCAGACCCACTCACTGTTCAACACCAGACTCACTCACTGTTCAACACCAGACTCACTCACTGTTCAACACCAGACTCACTCACTGTTCAACACCAGACTCACTCACTGTTCAACACCAGACTCACTCACTGTTCAACACCAGACTCACTCACTGTTCAACACCAGACTCACTCACTGTTCAACACCAGACTCACTCACTGTTCAACACCAGACTCACTCACTGTTCAACACCAGACTCACTCACTGTTCAACACCAGACCCACTCACTGTTCAACACCAGACTCACTCACTGTTCAACACCAGACTCACTCACTGTTCAACACCAGACTCACTCACTGTTCAACACCAGACTCACTCACTGTTCAACACCAGACTCACTCACTGTTCAACACAGTGTTCTCATCATTAAAGAAAGTAAATCTAGAGGACACAAACAACTGAAGTCAACAGTCAGTCAGTGCAGGTGTAGTCAGTGTAGGTGTAGTCAGGGCAGGTGTAGTCAGGGCAGGTGTAGTCAGGGCAGGTGAAGTCAGGGCAGGTGTAGTCGGGACAGGTGTAGTCAGGGCAGGTGTAGTCAGGGCAGGTGAAGTCAGGGCAGGTGTAGTCAGGGCAGGTGTAGTCAGGGCAGGTGTAGTCAGGGCAGGTGTAGTCAGGGCAGGTGTAGACAGGGAAGGTGAAGTCAGGGCAGGTGTAGTCAGGGCAGGTTTAGTCAGGGCAGGTGTAGTCAGGGCAGGTGTAGTCAGGACAGATGTGTAGGTGTAGTCAGGGCAGGTGTAGTCAGGGCAGGTGTAGTCAGGACAAGTGTAGTCAGGGCAGGTGTAGTCAGGGCAGGTGTAGTCAAGGCAGGTGTAGTCAGGACAGGTGTAGTCAGGGCAGGTTTAGTCAGGAAAGATGTAGTCGGTGTAGGTGTATTCAGGGCAGGTTTAGTCAGGACAGATGTAGTCAGGGCAGGTGTAGTCAGGGCAGGTTTAGTCAGGGCAGGTGTAGTCAGGGCAGGTTTAGTCAGGAAAGATGTAGTCGGTGTAGGTGTAGTCAGGGCAGGTGTAGTCAGGGCAGGTGTAGTCAGGGCAGGTGTAGTCAGGGCAGGTTTAGTCAGGACAGATGTAGTCGGTGTAGGTGTATTCAGGGCAGGTTTAGTCAGGGCAGGTGTAGTCAGGGCAGGTGTAGTCAGGACAGGTGTAGTCAGGGCAGGTGTAGTCAGGACAGGTGTAGTCAGGGCAGGTTTAGTCAGGACAGATGTAGTCGGTGTAGGTGTATTCAGGGCAGGTTTAGTCAGGGCAGGTGAAGTCAGGACAGGTGTAGTCAGGGCAGGTGTAGTCAGGGCAGGTTTAGTCAGGGCAGGTGTAGTCAGGGCAGGTGTAGTCAGGACAGGTGTAGTCAGGGCAGGTGTAGTCAGGGCAGGTGTAGTCAGGGCAGGTGTAGTCAGGACAGGTGTAGTCAAGGCAGGTTTAGTCAGGAAAGATGTAGTCGGTGTAGGTGTATTCAGGGCAGGTTTAGTCAGGGCAGGTGAAGTCAGGACAGGTGTAGTCAGGGCAGGTGTAGTCAGGGCAGGTTTAGTCAGGGCAGGTGTAGTCAGGGCAGGTGTAGTCAGGGCAGGTTTAGTCAGGACAGATGTAGTCGGTGTAGGTGTAGTCAGGGCAGGTGTAGTCAGGGCAGGTGTAGTCAGGGCAGGTGTAGTCAGGGCAGGTGTATTGGACGCAGGTATAAACATGACAGGTGTATTCAGGGAGCCATATTTGCCACATCGACAGATGTCCTTCACAAAGATCAACAAGTTATTTTGCCAAATTCCTATTGCCAAGTATTTTGTTTGTTATTCTGTAGTGTTTGTGGGTATGTCAGAGTGTAGTGGATCTGTTGTGTTGCTGGATGTTATTGCCTGTGGTTATTGGGGTACTCTATGTGTATGCTTGTTAATACTTTTCGGAACACCTTAACCAATATTTGTGTGAGCGTAAGACCTAACTAAATGATTTGTGAACTAGTGTTGTAATGATTACTTTACACCACAATCACGGCCATTGTGAAATTATATTTATCCATTACTGCATGTTTCAGATATCTATAAGCAGTGGAAAGTGCACTACAGCTGTCCTGTGTAGGCCCATCTCTAAGCACCAGCTCACCCCTGTTTTATCGCATGTCATCAAAAAATACCCACTGAATTCCATAGAAATTCTAATCATGGTCATCATGGCAGCCATATTTAATTGTAATTATTTCCGTTACTCCTCCAAATCTACATGTATCATAGTGAGGGTTGATGTGGCTTTGGCCTTCCCTACCCCCATAACACTAATACCGGTAATACTGTATCATCAACAGCTCCTTGAAAGCACTAGTGTCTTATAGAAAAAAATATTTGTTTCTAATAACTTGTTATGAATAATTTCCTATATAGAAATGTTGAAGCTATTTTAAATATGCTGTGACCCTGTTCATCAGTTCCTGCATCCCAGGCCTATTTTGGAACACGAAGACATGTACAAAGGGACATAACTCTTACTCCTGGTTCTTTTATCTTGAAATTTGTTTATCTGGGTTGTTCACAGAAAATGGTACTGTCACAAATACTGGGGAATGTATGTCTCTCCTACTTACTCTGGTCCCCCTAACTCTGTAACTGTGAGGAGAACTTGTCCCAGGAAAGGAACACAGACTGGTGGTTTCATGGCTTCCAGTGCTTCTGGTCCAGCTTTCTATGTGAGTGAGGTGGGCTTCGCTGTATGCAATATGCCAGCAATATCACAGCAGGGGAACACCAGAAATGGGCTTCACACCTTGTAGGTTTCTAAGACATGAGTTCAAATCCAACCACACTGCCTAAGGTCTTCCACCTGTGTCAATCAGGGATTTCCTTACACATCGCATGACTTACTGTTACATTACTGAAATCCTGAGGCATTGACCTCCCTAACTCACTCACTCACTCACTCACTCACTCACTCACTTCCCATACATTTCTGTTTGATTCCTATGTTATAAATCTCTTTCTCACAAAGGTATGTCACTGTACTTATTAACAGCTGCAGTAGTTGTGTTTCATATAGGACAGGGACGAGTCCAAATTTACTACCCGGGTACCAACCACCCTATTATCTGACCCTACCCTGATACCAACCACCCTATTATCTGACCCTACCCGGGTACCAACCACCCTATTATCTGACCCTACCCGGGTACCAACCACCCTATTATCTGACCCTACCCGGGTACCAACCACCCTATTATCTGACCCTACCCGGGTACCAACCACCCTATTATCTGACCCTACCTGGGTACCAGCCACCCTATTATCTGACCCTACCTGGGTACCAACCACCCTATTATCTGACCCTACCCTGATACCAACCACCCTATTATCTGACCCTACCCTGATACCAACCACCCTGTTATCTGACCCTACCCGGGTACCAACCACCCTATTATCTGACCCTACCCGGGTACCAACCACCCTATTATCTGACCCTACCCGGGTACCAACCACCCTATTATCTGACCCTACCCGGGTACCAACCACCCTATTATCTGACCCTACCCGGGTACCAACCACCCTATTATCTGACCCAACCCGGGTACCAACCACCCTATTATCTGACCCTACCCGGGTACCAACCACCCTATTATCTGACCCTACCCGGGTACCAACCACCCTATTATCTGACCCTATCCAGGAACCAACCACCCTATTATCTGACCCTACCCGGGTACCAACCACCCTATTATCTGACCCTACCCGGGTACCAACCACCCTATTATCTGACCCTACCTGGGTACCAACCACCCTATTATCTGACCCTACCCGGGTACCAACCACCCTATTACCTGACCCTACCCGGGTACCAACCACCCTATTATCTGACCCTACCTGGGTACCAACCACCCTATTATCTGACCCTACCTGGGTACCCAGGAGATAGGTACAAAATGTCCGATGGGAAGAGTTTGACCATACTCCTGTCAAAATGTATTTAGATACACGTATAAACCGATCGGGTCATGCATGCACTGAAGGTGACTGAAGTTTTATCTTTTTGCAAATATATAAAGGTCGGAAGGAATGGGTGTGTAGTCAGAAAGAAATGTGAATTTGTCACTTATAGTGTAACCATAGAATTCTGGATAATTTTTGCCCCATTATACAATATAACCATGTGTCTAACCATGGGTCTGGGTCATCTTGTGGGTACCAGGGTCCTGCTCAGTACCCGTCCGACCTGCGTTACCCGTCCCAGCCCTACTGGTATGAATGATACAATGTTGTGCATGATGTTTATTTTTGTGTTTTCATGAAGTCAAAACTTTGTAAAATATTGATTTTTATATATCCTTTTTGAAGTATTTACCTACCAACCTGTCACATCTCTCTGACCTTGTGTATTGTTACTGCTGTTTCGGTATTGCCGAGATCTGTGATGTCACATTGGGCCCACAGAGTCACTGATTGCTTAACATCAACTTCTGAATGTGTATATAGTCCTTATATTGTGGACTCATGAATATCCAGGGTAGAATAGGTCTTCAGCAACCCATGCTTGCCGTAAAAGGTGACTATGCTTGTCGTAAAAGGTAACTAACGGGATCGGGTGGTCAGACTCGCTGACTTCGTTGATGCATGTCATCGTATCCCAATTGCGTGGATCGATGCTCATGATTTCAATCACTGGATTGTCTGGTTCAGACTCGATTATTTACAGACCACATAGCTGGAATATTGCTGAGTGCGGCGTAAAACAACCGACCAACCAACCTTATATTGTGTATTAAGAAAGATATGATATTTATACAGTTTTATAGCATTGCTGGTGTATCTAGATGAGCAGGTACTAGGAAATAGTTGTGCTCTCTTGTTTTGTGGATGTTGACCATGACCATACATAGTTTTGTTGAAAGTAGTTTCTCTAGATCATGTAGGCACATAGCTTTGAGATTAGTGGTTTATTTATTGTCTTTATTGTGATTTTTATTTGGGGTGAAACGATACATCGGTGCACTGCTGCATCGTGACTTTTCATGTGACACGATACACGGTATGTTTTTTCTGTATAGATAAAAGACGATACACTTGCTGAAATAAATTTCTACTCATTTAATTACCTCTGGTGTTTTTGTCAGTCAGCTATTGCAAAATGTGTTGTAATTTGCGTTTGAAGTTCACTACTAAAAATAGCCGCAACGAACATGCGTTGACAGCTAGCTTTTCCTTTTGAACCTGCTCTAAGATATTTATTGTCAAGAAGATTCCATGTGATTTGATGTAAATATGCGTATCACGATACGTATCGTATCATGACCTTGCTGTATCGTTTCACCCCCAGTGTTTATATATTTGACAACATGCAAGGATGTGGCACAATAGCAGCACAATATTTCTCCTATGTGTCAAGGTGTTAGTGTGGGGGTGGGGTGAAAGGGGGTTTAATGTCGCGTTCAGAATTATTGCACTTATGTGGCGACGTGCACTCACATGTGTCTGTGTGTGTGTGAAGCTAGTACTTCTTGCACTTTCTCTGTTTTCATCGTGCTAGCCAACTGAGATACTGTTCTGCAATTTAATTTTACCCGACAGAGACAAGTATTTGTTTTATCCCCTTAATGCTGAGTGCCAGGGAAGGCAACAACAAGTACCATCTATTGACTTTGTGAAGTTGTGAGGGTTAACCTGATGTCTGTATGTCATGTCGAACCTCCTTTCATGCTGAACCTCAATGGGGTTTTTTCTCTTTGTGTGTCACTGTGTGGTCAATATGCTGAGAATCATGATTTGATTGGTTTTTTGTTATTAGCATCACACTCAACAACAATCTAACTATATGCCAGTCATTGAATACTGTAATCTGGATCAGACAATGCAGTGATTGACATCATGAGCATCAATCTATGCAATTTGGATATGATAACATGCCAATCTCATTAAAATCAGATCTTAGTTCTCGCTATCGCTAAACAAAGGTCTGAGGACATCCCATTACAGGTCACTTCAGAACGACCTTTCATCCGACCAATCAAAGCATCACTTACCAGATCATGAAAGTGACAGACGGAATATTTTTTCTCATCATGTAACCTCAAAAATGTTAGCACGGGGTATTCCAAACGAACAGTTACAGCCCTTTAGACTGATTCCGTCAAAATCATCATCTATCTCTCGCTTCCGTGGTATAAACATTTGAACGGAGGAGGCATTGCACAGTATGTGGGAAGCACTGCTTCACAATCTCAACCATATATTAGACGTTCCGGAATGTTCATTTGTTCAGTTTTCAAATTTTTAATCAAGAACTGTGTCAAAATATTTTTCAAGCGTAGTCTGAAATGGAAATCGCCAGGTTGAAACGAGTGCAGGAGAGCTTGAGAAAGCTGTTTTCTAATAAGCTGATGTCGACTTCTTCTTAGTCATTTCAGTGGTCGGTCAAAGTTCTTGAAGGGTTGTTCTGACATGACCCGTAATGGGATGTCCTCAGATCTTTGTTTAGCAGCAGCGAGAACTTAGATCTAATTTTAATTAGATTGAATGACGTGCATACTGATCATATAAGTCACCTCTGTCAACAACAGAAGACCAATTCTGGCCCAAAGGGGCAGAGAATGATGAGGCAAAATGAAACAAATGTTGTCAGGGTTGATCTTATGTTAATTTTCTTCAAGAATCAAATAGAATATTTTCATTTTTTAACTCAATTTTAACTCAAAATTACAACATAGAAAGCATAAGGACTCCAAGGTCAAAGAAGGCTCCAAGGTCACAGAAAGCTCCACACACAAATATTATCTCTACAACCGACATAGATACTTTAATGTAGACTTGTGAGGGTGAAGGTAATACTACAGTCATTTAGTTAAGATTACTTTGTGAAACATGGTTGAAAAGTGTCAAGTACAATCTAACACCAAGTTGAAGGGACCTACTGAAATACTTCTAGTTATCCAAAGTTCGACACAACTGAAAATGATTAATAAGAATGAATACGCAGGGACCAAACCTTTACTTCGAAACAACCTCAAGTTTGACCCATCAAAGTTTGACACAACAGTGTTTTACTGAAGTTGGATGTTTGGAGGATAAGAGCCAAAGTTGCCAAGCCATTTAGCATCACAAGTATTGAACCTCAGAGCTTAATGTAGTGGTCATTACAAAATAAGGGTTCAATTCATTACTGTGTGATCATGAGGTCACATCCTTTGATAGACCTGTGAAGATACAGGGTAGTTTAGGTCTTCAGCAACGTGGAATTGCATGGATTGATGCTCCTGTTACATTCACTGGATTGTCTGGTCCAGACTTGATTATTTACAGACCGCCATCATAAAGCAGGAATATTGCTGAGTGCCGCGTTAAACAACAAACAAAGAAACAAACAAACACATGCTTTGATAATGGCATTTCATGGTTTCATCATGGCATCACCTGCTTTGATCACGATTGTGGTGGCACATGCTTTGATCATCGCATCACATGCTTTTATCATGAAATCAGTTGCTTTGATTATGGCATAACATGCTTTGATCATGAAATCAGATGCTTTGATTATGGCATCACATGCTTTGATCATGAAATCAGATGCTTTGATAATGGCATCACATGGTTTGATCATGAAATCACATGCTTTGATTATGACATCACATGCTTTGATCATGAAATCAGATGCTTCGATGATGGCATCACATGGTTTGATCAGAAATCACACGATTTGATTATGGCTGACATAGTTGGATCATGAAATCACATTCTTTGATAATGGCATCACATGGTTTGATCATGTGCTGCTTTATAATAATGTTTGGTGTGGTCATGGCATCACATGTATATACACAGTGAAACAGTTGTGAAATCTATGTAACTGGAGCTATCTCACATTGCTTCAGTCTGTTTGTCACAGTCATGTTCTGTGCCCCAGATATGTTATGTTATGTTATAAACTTCAACAATGGATATTTCTCTTTGCTATATGACCCGGGAAAACATCAGTTGATGCTCAATTCTAATCATATTTGTGAGTGATAATGCATATGCTGTCTGTACATGGAATACCGGTACTACACAAGTCCTGTTCCTTATTGGCGATACCATCCTGGTATATATAGTATGATATAGTATAATATGGTATAATATCGTATAATATCGTATAATATAGTATATATAGTATATTTGTGTGGTAGACTGCCTGGAAGTGGGACTAGTTCGGCCATTACATCTCCAGCGAGTTCATCTAGTCCAGTTTGTGTCTTGTTCAGAGTGTTTTAAATGACCTGTATTCATCAATCAGAATAATAATCTGTTCATGAGCAATCTCGTTACAAGATCTTTTACTCTGCTACAATACATCTCTTCATGAAGATCTGAGGATACCTCCAAGGAGGTCGTGTTGGTTAACTGTTTAATCAGCCAATCAGCATCATAGCTTCTGAAATGTTGGTAGGAGTGAGCAAAACATCCTATATCTCAAAAACTAATATAATCGGGACATCTGACAGGTCAAAAACAAAGCTGCACCATTATGTTGTTGTGGACATCGGAGTTGCCTCGGACAGCCAAGGCATCACACCTAAAAGGGACTGCGGTCAAAGGAATATTGTGTTATTTCAGCATTTTTATTTGTACAGATCAGAATCTCTGAGTCAGGATGGTAAGGAAATGAAGCCAAATTATTTTAGATAGCTCAAGAACCCATACATCCTTAATTTAGATCCAGATGGTCCAATTGACGCGACCTTCTATTGAGGTATTGTATCAGAGGAAAAGGTCTAATGCTGATGAGATTGATTCCTGAGCCCATTTTACAGTGATATGCATGTATGAACTGAAAGTTTGTGTACTATTTTTCTAAGAGTAAATGCATTTCATAACTTCTGTGTTTTTTGGTTTGTTCAGGAGTTCCTACATTTCCTCAAATAAACAGGGCAATAATGAAGTGTCCTTCACATTATCAGTAGATGGGAAGAAGTAGATGGGAATAGATGGAAGATACATCTCACCTTCAGTCATGGGGTCAGAACAGGATACATCTCACCTTCCCCATGGGGTCAGGACAGGATGCATCTCACCATCAGTCATGGGGTCAGAACAGGATGCATCTCAGCTTCAGTCATGGGGTCAGAACAGGATGCATCTCACCTTCAGTCATGGGGTCAGAACAGGATGCATCTCACCTTCAGTCATGGGGACAGAACAGGATGCATCTCACCTTCAGTCATGGGGACAGAACAGGATGCATCTCACCTTCAGTCATGGGGACAGAACTGGATGTATCACACCTTCAGTCATGGGGTCAGGACAGGACGCATCTCACCGTCAGTCATGGGGTCAGGACAGGATGCATCTCACCTTCATCATGGGGTCAAAACAGGACGCATCTCAGCTTCAGTCATGGGGTAAGGACAGGATGCATCTCAGCTTCATCATGGGGTCAGGACAGGACGCATCTCAGCTTCAGTCATGGGGTCAGAACAGGATGCATCTCACCTTCATCATGGGGTCAGGACAGGACGCATCTCACCTTCAGTCATGGGGTCAGAACAGGGCGCATCTCACCTTCAGTCATGGGGTCAGAACAGGATGCATCTCACCTTCAGTCTTTGGGACAGAACAGGATGCATCTCACCTTCAGTCATGGGGTCAGAACAGGACGCATCTCAGCTTCAGTCATGGGGTCAGGACAGGATGCATCTCACCTTCATCATGGGGTCAGGACAGGATGCATCTCAGCTTCAGTCATGGGGTCAGAACAGGATGCATCTCAGCTTCATCATGGGTTCAGGACAGGACGCATCTCACCTTCAGTCATGGGGTCAGAACAGGGCGCATCTCACCTTCAGTCATGGGGTCAGAACAGGATGCATCTCACCTTCAGTCATGGGGTCAGAACAGGATGCATCTCACCTTCAGTCTTTGGGACAACAGGATGCATCTCACCTTCAGTCATGGGGTCAGAACAGGACGCATCTCAGCTTCAGTCATGGGGTCAGGACAGGATGCATCTCACCTTCAGTCATGGGGACAGAACAGGATGCATCTCACCTTCAGTCATGGGGACAGAACAGGATGCATCTCACCTTCAGCCATGGGGTCAGGACAGGATGCATCTCACCTTCAGTCATGGGGACAGAACAAGACGCATCTCACCTTCAGTCATGGGGTCAGAACAGGATGCATCTCACCTTCAGTCATGGGGCCAGAACAGGGTGCATCTCACCCTCAGTCATGGGGTCAGGACAGGATGCATCTTACCTTCAGTCATGGGGTCAGGACAGGATGCATCTCACCTTCAGTCATGGGGTCAAGACAGGATGCATCTTACCTTCAGTCATGGGGTCAGGACAGGGCGCATCTCACCTTCAGTCATGGGGACAGAACAGGATGCATCTCACCTTCAGTCATGAGGTCAGAACAGGACGCATCTCACCTTCAGTCATTGGGACACATTAACTGTTACGGGGGGACCAACTGAGGCCGGGTGGTCATAGACACAGCTCACTGTGCAAAGTGGAAGGATCAACACGTCATGCATGAGTTCAGGTACAACATGTGTGCCCTTTCATGATACTTGGCATACCAGCCTCGTACCCTTGAATGTCAGTGAATGACCACACAAGATCAATGAATAACCATTAAACTATATTGAAACACACGTTTGGTTTACAATCACAAAAGGTAATACAGTGGGTCAAATAGGTGGCAGCAATAAGTAACAGGCCCGAGAAGAAATGTGAGTGAATCCACGAGTGTCCAGAATTTGTCTTGCATCCAGAGCAGTGTTGGAAACAGGCAGGAATTCGGTGTTTTCAGATAGTTTCCAATCCGCAGTTGCAAGTCAATTAGACGCTAGTCAGGTCGTAAAAGGCCTCCAATCGCCCTCGTGTCGCTGTTTTATACGCACAACCATCCTTCTAGAAGCTCTCACCTCCTGGAACTTCTCAAATGATCAAGTCCGTTCTGTCAACAATTAGGGGCGGTAACTCTAATTTGCTGATGTCTGCCACTAAAATCTGTCCACGACAGCACTCGAACATTTTACCAGCGCTGCAATCGTTAACTGCCACTGACACTCACGACATATCAACTTACAACAACCTCTACTTACACTAGGCTATGCCCCAAAGCAGTAAACGTCTAAGATCTACATCGCTTTTGTCTTGTCTTGCGACCGCCTCCGTGACCACCTGGTAGAGCGTCTGCTCGGAGAGCGTAAGTCGGGGGTTCGATCCCCGGTCACGTCATACCTAAAGACGTAAAAAGATGGTACTTTTTGTTACCCTGCCTGTCACTCGGCATTATGAGGCTAAAACAAGGTCTAGTTGGCTCGGGGTCGGATTACCTTGTCTGAGTGGGAAATCCATGTCAAACAGGCATGGTATCTCAGTGGGCTAGCATTATAAAATCGGCATTAGTCCGGACAAGCAGCCACACACGTATTGTTCAAAGTAACGTCAAACCCAACTCACTTCCTCGCTCATTCATTATGGGAGATCACTCAAACAGCATGGCCCCTGCCACGATGGGGAAGCCAGCAGGTTCAGACTGTTCGTCCCACCGGGAAATATCTCAATGGGCTTGTCACAAATAAAGAAATGTATAACATGCCGTTACAGTTGGACAAACGGCAAGATGAGTGCTTAACCAGGACTGAAGTTCCAAGTGAATGCATGCCATTGCTTGCCTATCCTTTCATCACCGACCACTTTACGTTCATCTTTCACGGAACAAAACTGGCATTTTCGGAGAACCTGCATCCTTGTCAGGGTTCATATGTTTCTAGGTTTGTCAGCACCATACCCGTGCTCGTGGGTTTCACCGAAGTGGTAAACGTCTGAGACCTGCATCACTTCGGGCTTTCCTCCCACATTAAGCTGACACGCCGCGATATAACTGGAATACTGTTAAAAGCGGCGTTAAACCTAACTCACTCACTCACTCACTTGATAGGGTTCATGCCTGTGTAAGAGCAAATATTTTCGCAACAATCACAAATTTAAAGATTTTCACCGTCTGAAGGATATGTAGCACTACACTGGTACTCTGGGATATTCATGGCATAAAAGTGAAAAACGGTAACTATTTACCTCGACCCTTTCACTAATACATGGGGCGGTTGGGCAGCTGAGTGGTTAAAGTGTTCACACGGGTCCTATTCCCCACATTGGTACCGTGTAGGATAGCATGTAGTCCTCGCCGCTTGAAATAGAATCAGGAAATATCGCGATTATTAATTAACGAAGATAGCCGAAGTGTGCTAATACTTATGAATGGAAACCAAGCAATTCCGCCGACAAGAATGTTACTTACAGTAATGGCAAAAATTGCAAAGTGTGTTTTTCAAGAAATGTCCGTTTTGCTCGCGATAAACGTCATCGAGTTTTAATCACGTGGTTAGGTGACTACAAGCGACATTATTCTGCAGCCTGCAGCCTGCAGCCTGCAGCGTGCGTACATTACCAGCATGAACTGAACTGAAAAAGCGTGCAGATGTGGCATTTAAAGCGTTATTTACCAAGTTCACTGCTAGATATAACCGTTCTCAGTCACCTGAATCTTACCTGGTATTAAAGTGGTCGCCCACTGAGATACCATGTTTAACATTTATACACCACTTGACACAAAATATTGACTCCAAACCGATCAGGCCTTGTTTTATCCCCGTAATGCCGAGAGCCAGGCAGGGTAACAACAATTACCACCGTTAGCCTATTTTTTGTATGATTGTTTGTTTGTTTGTTGCTTAACGCCGCACTCAGCAATATTCCATATGCGGTCTGTACATTATCGAGTCTGGACCAGACAATCCAGTGATTGACATCATGAGCATCGATCCACGCAATTGGGATACTATGACATGCATCAACCAATTCAGCGAGCCTAACCATCCCGTTAGTCGCCTCTTACGACAAGCAAAGTCGCTTTTTACGGCAAGTATGGGTTGCTGAAGACCTATTCTACGGCGGATCGTCACAGGTATATGACGAAGACGAGGATCGAACTACTGAACTTCCACTCCCCGGGCAGACACTCTATCCACTAGACCATGGAGGCGGAGAAAGTCTGGATGGCTTATTTGAACCTAATACCCATGTCCTACAATCAACATTGCATGGATTAAAATATCAAGGATTGCCGTGTGCCTTTGTCAGATTCTAAGCTCATATAAGTATGGCTTACCCCCTGACCTTGAATGCCGGATACCTGTTTATGAATGGAGATCAACACCTTATGAGTTGTAAGTAGGTGTCAACATAACACCGTTCATAGTGTTACCTTGAGCTCACGTCTGTGGATGATGAGGGCTGCAGTGAGGTTTTAACTTTTAATTCATGGCCTCATTAGCCATTGATACTCCGTGATGCCTCCACGGTATGAATGTGGTACAAATTTGTGACATGTATGGTTTAAGACAAGAGTGAGTGAGTGAGTGAGTTGGGTTTAACGCCGCTTTTAACAGTATTCCAGTTATATCACGGCGTGTCAGCTTAATGTGGGAGGAAAGCCCGAAGTGATGCAGGTCTCAGACGTTTACCACTTCGGTGAAACCCACGAGCACGGGTATGGTGCTGACAAACCTAGAAACATAATCGGGGCGAACTGGGATTCGAACCCACAATCATAGGTTTCTGGCGTGCCCAAGGGACGCAACTCTGCACAGCGAATCGCGGCGCCTTAGACGACTGGGTCACCCGTGCCCCCTTAAGACAAGAAACGTATATACATGCTTTCACGGAACAGACAGTCAATTGTGTCAAATGTAGTGGGGTAGCCTAGTGGTTAAAGTGTTCGCTTGTCATGCTAAGGCTCGGCTTCGATTCCCCACTTGGGTACAATACGTGAAGCCCGTTTCTTGTAACACTCTACACGTGAAGATCCGGGTTAGAAAAGGTTTTCAGCATACCATGCTTTCCGTAAGAGGCGACTATGCTTTTCGTAAGACAATCCATTGATTGATATCACGAGCATCGATCTACGCAATTGGGAAACGATGACATCCATCAACCAAGTCAGCGAGCCTGACCACCCGATCCCGTTTATAGTCGCCTCTTGTGGCAAGCATAGTCGCCTCTTATGGCAAACATGGGTTACTGGAGATGTATTCTATACCCCGGATCTTCACGGGTCTCCATCGAAAGAGAAATTACTTGAATTCAACATCAATAAATTGACAGACGTTTTTTATCGGTTTGAAACTTAATTAACGCTGTCTATTTTTTGTTATTCTTAGCTGATATTGTGAACCTTTTGCATCATTCCTCAAATACTTTGATGGAATCATGGACGTGTTGCGTGTTGAAGTCCGACTGCCACATTCAACTAATCATACAAACACTTGACGTGACCAACTCTTAACCTCAGCCTCAGCCTCAGCCTGTGTGGGATGCACGGATTGCGCGAGAATAGAAAGTTGTGTGTGAATAAATAATACCGGTGAGATTAGAATTACTCCTGATTGAGCAGTCAGCGGCAAGTGCATCCTACCCTGTCCAGGATATTAATTGTGAGGTAGCGTGAGTGCATTCAAGAAATATGACCCTCTCGAAACGCTGATTTCTAACCACCCACCCTCGGTTTGGCGCCTACATGGCAGTGCCCGTGGTTTCACCAAAGTGTAAAAGTCTGAGAGTGTCTCAATTATATAGATATCTGAGATCCTAGATATAACACAATCTCATTCAAATCATTTTTTTTTTAACGGTAGCGAGAACAAAGATACGATTTTAGTTAGATTGCGACATAACAAATACTTTTTGAAACAGTTTAATCGAACCAACACACCCATCGCCGGTCTTTGATCCCAAATTATCGTAAAATGACACGACAATATGAATACTGTATCAGAAGAATTACCCCCGCCAATCACAACACCCGCCGATCCTCGTGGGGCGAACACCTGGTTTCATCACTATTTGATAGTGATTCATAAACACATGGTTATGATAAAGTCGGAATCGATTTCTTGTATTTGTAGAAAGAGTTTTGTCTCTGATATTTACAACTTCACAGCTATGACATATTTTGCCATATACCACTTTCTTGTCTTGACTTGCATAATTATAAATAACCGTCCCGTGAAGACCCGGGTTAGAAAAGGTCTTCAGCAACCCATGCTTGACGTAAGAGGTGACTATAGGGATCGGATGGTCAGGCTCGCTGACTAGGTTGATGCGTATCATCGTATCCCAATTGCGTAGACCGATGCTCATGATATCAATCACTGGATTGTCTGGACCAGACTCAATTATCTACAGACCGCCGTCATATAGCTGGAATATTGCCGAGTGCGGCGTTAAATAACAAACAAACAAATATAAATAACCATTTACTGAGCGTTAATAAGGGTTTATTTGCGCCAACTGGATGTTAACGTGTTGGGCAGAGTTATGTCCCTTATGTACCAGGATCCAAAAGTTTATTCGAATCCAAGATTGCCAGTTATGAACCTTGGTTTGTAAGTACAATACCCGTGCTGGTATTAACAAAGTAGCAGATTCCAAAACCACATTGATCTAACACGCCGAGATATAGCCGAAACTCTCTCAAACTGGACCTTAACCTAAAATCACCTTTGCGAATGTGTTAATTTGAGACGAGAACCGTGACTGACTTTTTACCCATGTTGCGGAAAATGGCGCATAATGATATAAATATGTGAATATCAAATTATATGGGAATATTGTTATAGGACCAAATATGTTACCTTAACATGACCCCGTGAACGTAAAATTAATTAAGATACCTTCACCACTTTTGTAGTGGACAACATCAAAGGGTTTGTTGATAAGCCGCCGGGCGTCGGTATAATGGTTATGAGCCCCTGTCACCTACAGGTGAGATAAACTCAGCTTATAATCACCAGCTTACCTTCGTTAACGCGCAATTGTCCGCTGATATCTTCCTTTCACCTGGAGTTTCAGGTGTAAATAAACAGGTGTGTCCCCAACAGAGGTAGGTTCAATTTGTATGACGTTATGCTTGTCTTATAACACTTTGACACGAGGTAATGATAACAGTCTTGATACAACATTCCAGCTCTATGAACAGGTAAGCAAACGTTTAGCTTCATCAAATCGTACCGCCTAAATGGTGCTCATAATTTAAGAAATATGTGTATCAGTTGTCCAAGAGATCGGAAACAAATTGTATAAAAAAATATTATCGTTGGTCCTTTAGTATATCATAGATTTTCGATATAGAGCAGATTAAAAGGAAAGTATATCCCATTGTGATATAGAGGGTAGTTGTATTACCTGCGAAATATATCAACTTGTTTTTCACTGATGTATCTTTAAGGGATAAAGAGGGCTCACTATCATTAATACATGCTCTGAAACATATATCAATGCGAGTTCATTAAAGTACATAAATACTTTGCTTTGTGTTTGACAATAAACATCCGAATCTTTAATTACACACACTTGTTGTAATTATATAATGATAGCTACTTGAACTTTTTAAGGCGCAACACGTGTAGTTCTTTACGTTTGATTGAAAGTCTGAGTCCTGAACATTTTTTGTACAATTATATGTAAAATCAGTTCTATACATCACTACACGCGGCCTCCGTTAGGTGCCGTCTTTATTCCCGGATCACAGTATCCATAAAGACTTACCAGATATCAAGTCTATCTAATGTCGCTGGACATATTGTGACATTATAAACATTTCTCGTTACACGGCAGTGATATTGATATATTTCACGGGGCGTGAGTTTGGTATAACGCCACTTTGACGGCGTGTCAGTTTTATGTGGGAGAAACCACCATGTGGTATCCCCATGTATCAGACATTTACCACCTTGGTGAAAAATACGAGCACGGGTGTGGTGCCGACAAACCTAGAAACAAAATCAGGGCGAACCGGGATTCGAACCTACGTTCATGGGTTCGTGGCATGCGACTCAACACAGAGAATTGCCTCCCTTGACGGGAAGAATGCCATGTAATACAAGTTATTTGTTTGTTGTTTAAAGCCGCACTCAGCAATATTATAGCTATATGACGGCGCTCTGTAAGTAATCGAGTCTGGACCAGACAATCCAGTGATTGAACATCGATCAAGGTAACTGGGATACGATGACATGCATCAACCAAGTCAGCGAGCTTGACCACCCGATCCCGTTAGTCGACTCTTACGACAAGCATGGGTTGCTGAAGACCTTTTCTCTACCCGGATCTTCACGGGTCTACACTCTAATGGTTAACACCAGTCAGTTAGTTAGTTAGTTAGAAGCTGACATATACTGACGGACAAAAGAAAGTATACACCCCTGTTTATAGGTGGTTAAAAATGAGCGAGTTAGTGAGTATGCTTTTACGCCGCTTTTAGCAATATTCCAGCAATATCACGGCGGTGGACACCAGAAATGGGCTTCACACATTGTACCCATGTCGGGAATCGAACCCAGGTCTTCGGCGTGACGAGCGAACGCTTTAACCACTAGGCTATCCGACCGCCCCTGGTTAAAAATGAAACAAACAAGCAGGAAATGTTTCTCGATGGTGATGTATTTGATACGAGTATCATAGTTGTGTTTTGGACCTTTAGTCTCCAGTGGTTTGTCGACTGTTTTCAGCCAGGTAACGTTTTGATAAAAAAAAAACACAAAAAAAACCCTGTGTAATTCTTTGATCAATTCCAATTTTAAAGTGTATACTTTCTTTTGCCCATCAGTATATAATGTTTTTGAAGACAATTCAATCTTTCTTTAAGTGTATTGCCTCGAAGGTCGGTGTATTTTCATATCTTACTCAGTTACCTCCTAAGGCTCACTTCAATCTGACTTACTGACCCAATATATATGAAATACAATATGTCAGCAACCTTAGGTAAATATGTGCAGCAATATTCAACACTTACATCCACTACAATTATACACGAAGACATGCCCGCCAAACACAGACCGACCTGGACAACATTCACCACAGCATAATGAACAGTCCCTCTCTTGTATGCAAACAGACATGACAAAATGTTTTATACTTCTCCAACCCTGATATACACGTCTGGGGTTAAACTAAGCGTTATTAGAACCTTGTACATTTCTTTGACTTCTAGACCGGCAATAAATAAAACGCCGGTAGGCACCGACTTGAAAGAAATCCGAAAGCGAGTGTGTGTGTTTGACCTGGGCTTGGCGCGACATTATGCTTCAGACGCTTTTATCAGGAATCGAATTATTTATAAATGAATAACAAAGACAACATGCACAGGATAGATTAAACGAAGGTAAATGACTCGTTCGGGGTCATTTGTCTGTCAAAACATGGCGTTTGGTGGGAAAGGATTTACTAGAATGGAAGAACAAGTTTTCCTGGAACGGTTTATTGTAGGTACAATATGAGTTATTGCGGTCAACGGAAGCGTACAGTGTTAGTTCAGATTAAAAGATATTTTCAGTATTGCACACATTATTAAACACGTTCAGACAAAACAATCCGTTAAATAAAAGCAGGACAAACAAAAGGGGGTATTATTGTAACGGTTGAATGTGTAATACAGTAAATGTTTCGGTAGAGTGACTGATCTTGATGTTAACGAATAAAATTCTTCTTCTCGAGCTTCTGATTTTCTCACATGGTGGCGCCATACTCAAAGGGCCATAAGTTGTCTAATCTCGCGTTCTGGGAGATTTTCTACTTACAATTCTCATAATGATATAGCCCCTTTATCTATTAAGAAGCCCGAATGTGGAAGCACTGGAGTGTGATGCTTGTTTATGTATTGATCATGTAGCCTGAAGATATTAAGCAAACAAGGTGATAAAATATATTTATTACATGGTCACATTGTCAAGCTGGTGTTTGATTGGTCGTACTCCGACGAAGTGTTTACCGCACGAAGTAGTGAGACGCTATACCTCTCGACCAGCTCGACCAGAGTAGGGTAACAAGTGGACATAAATACCCACGTATTGGTTAATTACTAGGACCCGTCTCCTTAAGCCACTGTGAGAGATGGAGACCTTGGTTCGTGAAACTAACCTCACAGAGCACGGTGAAGACTGTTAAATTGGTTATATGCGTTTACGACGACACACCACGGACGCAACCTCAAGTCATTAAAGTTTAACTTGGGGAGAACTGTGTGGATGGAGAGGAGAAGCCGTGTGTTTAAGGTAGGTGCAGTCGGCAGGAGAATAGTTTTATACCGCGTAATATATAACACTTCATTTTTATTGAAATGCAGTAATTCTGCAAAAATATAAATTTATTTATTAGGTTCAGTCCAATATATGTCAGTCGAGGACATTTAAACAATAACAGGTCGATCCATTACAAAAGTTAAAATAGATTGTTAAATGTTCTGATAAATTATTTTTTGTGGAATTAAAATTTATTTCTTGTTATTCATTTCGACGTTTTAAGATTTGTAAAAGTACTAATACGATTTTGTAATTCAATCCTACGTCGCCACTCCGGGTTTTGCGGTGTACATTGGCCAGGACAGGCCTTCTGCAAACACCGTCTCTGGGGTGCAAACGTCTTTGAAAGTCATTAATCAGTGCCTCTGTATCACTTATGTGATTACACATATGAGATAGGACGTATAAGAAATGCCGTGGAGGGTTTCCGCTCACAAGATTGGAGTCATATATCAGTCGAGGGATTAACCTGTTCTGAAGAGAGAGACACTGAACTCCGTACAGGGTGGGAGACGGACGATGTACGGAGTGTACATGCCGACTTTGTGTACTGAAAGTTTAATCTGAATATTTTGATAGGCGCAGTTGATGTTTTTTATATTAACATCTAGTTTTCCATTTCAGGTATTATATTGATATGTTGTGAGTTAAAGCAACGTGTCTCCGAGGTTCTCGTATCGGAAGTTTCAGGAGCGTTGCCACTTCATCTAGGTTTGTCTTTGCACGAGAATTGGATATATAATACACGTGTTTGGGATATATTATCCCCTCAGGACTGAGGTATTGAAAGTTAGGAATACTACTTCTCGTGTCACGTGCTTTCTGGGATTCGAGTGATGTTGTGGACGATGTCGCTATAGCTAACGTGCCCAGACAAGCAGCCACCAATACCCTGAATCCGATACGTATATACATAACTTGTGCTTCCTTGACACGATGGAGATGACAACGTGGTGAAAGACGACGACAACGTTTGTATGTGAATACACAGCGGTGGATACTGAATTAACGCCCCAACAGCAGCATCATGGAGGACACCGACGTCGACCGATACCTTAAGGAGAGTTGTCGCAGCTTCCGGGAGGCGAAGGTGAAGAACTCGGCCAGGCGGAACTCTCTGATGAAGAAGACTCTCGGGATTGAAAACGAACGCAAGATGGTGACTGTAAAGATGAGCAGGGAGGAGAAACAGCTGAGAGAACAGCTGCGACAGATGCAGATGGGAAAGAAGGTCGTCACTGGCAACGCACACAAAGGTAGGTGGCATGTAATGCTGTAGAAGCAGGTTGGTTGGTTGGTTTGTTGTTTAACGCCGCACTCAGCAATATTCCAGCTATATGACGGCGGTCTGTAAATAATCGAGTCTGGACCAGACAATCCAGTGATTAATATCATGAGCATTGATCCGTGCAATTGGGATCGATGACATGCATCAACCAAGTCAGCGAGCCTGACCAGCCGATCCCGTTAGTCGACTTTTACGACAAGCATAGTCACCTTTTACGGCAAGCATGGTAGAAGCAGGTAACAACCAGTCTGTATAAAACATCTATCATGGAGTAAGGTACTTGGTGGTTGACACTGAGAGTACAGATCTAAATATACTGCCGGTCAAAAGAAAGTATACACCCATATTTGATAGTGGCTAAAAATAAAACAAACAAGAAATGTTTTTTCAATCGAGATGTATTTGACGGGTAGCATAGGGCTGTTTTCAGTGTAGACCTAATAACGTTTTTATACCGTTTGTAATTGTTTGGTCAAAATCCAATTTTCACTCAAATATTCAAATATCAAGAATATATTCAGTTAATCATTTGATGAATGTCCAAGCCAAATTTGAGAATTTTATCCTTTGATTGTGGGTTTGAATCCAAGATTCGCCCTCATAATGTTTCTAGGTTTGTCAATACCATTCCTGTGCTCATGGGTTTCACCAAAATTATAAACGTCTGGGATTTGCATCACTTCGGGCTTTCCTTCCACATTAAGCTGGCACGCCGTGATATAACTGGAATACTGTTTAAAGCTGCGTTAAACACTCATTCTCTTGCGATGAAAAGCATTCGTTGAGAGTGACGTCTTTACAGTACACTGCAATCAGTTACGGCTGTTAACACCAGTGCAGTCACGATATGGCTGAAACATTGCCGAAGTGACTTAAAACTTAACTCACTAACACCAGTGCTGTTCTTCCCTCAAGATGAGTCAGTGAGTGAGTTGGGTTTAACGCCGCTTTTTACAGTATTCCAGTTATATCACGGCGTGTCCCTCAGGATGAAGGAGACCCGTGAAGATCCGGGGTAGAATAGGTCTTCAGGAACCCATGCTTGCCGTAAAAGGCGACAATGCTTGTCGTAAAAGGCGACTAACGGGATCAGGCGGTCAGGCTCGCTGACTTGGTTGATGCATGTCATCGATCCCAGTTGCGTTGATCGGTGTTCATGATGTAAATCACTGGATTGTCTGGTCCAGACTCGATTATTTACAGACCGCCGTCATATAGCTGGAATATTGCTGAGTGCGGCGTAACACAACAAACCAAACCACAGAAACTAAGATGAAGGACATTGTCAGCAGTCGAGCACATCACTGATTTTGTACCCATTGTGAAGATGGGGGAGATTGACGGGATCGTGCAGTCAGATCCGCTGATTTGGTTGATGCATGTAGATGGATACTCATGACGTCAATCACAGGATTGCCTGGTCCAGACTTGATGATTTACAGACCGCCGTCGCGTAGCTGGAATATTGCCGTGTGCGGTGTTGAACAACAAACAAACTGTTTATGTAAACGAATATATTAATTTATGGCTCATGTTTATTTGTGTGTTGTGTTATGGTCACCGGCTGGAATGAATCAGAAGCCACTGACACGCCCAAGAACCATTCTTGTCAGTTTTGAAAAGACAACGTATTGTTTGTGACGCTGTGGTTTTGTTTGAAGGCCTTGACAAGAAGACGAAATCCAAGTCCGACACCAAGAAGCGCCCGATCCCTTCTTGTGATGTCGATCCCTACCCCGTCACCTTCGCCGACAGGACACCCTCGCCTCTCCGGAAGGGCAAGTTTGAAGAAAAGGGTAGGTTGCCTCTATATTAAACCGTCATGTGGGACGAAAAGCTGACTGATTTGTTGTGAGTGCGGCGCGATCCACTGGTTGTCTGACATAGTCCCAGTATTGGAGCCGCAATTCGCTTTGAAGAGTAGCGTCCCTTTTTCGTGTCGGGATATGCTGGTCGTGGGTTCAAATCCCAAATTCGGAAAATTGACCGTGCCTATGGATTTCACCAAGGTGTTAAACGTCTAACTTGGACGTGACATTAGACTAACTAGCTGACATAACCTTTAAACCCCCCGTTGCAGGATAAGCATTGGTACGAACAGTATAAGCACAAGCACTGCTGGCTGTGATTGTGCATTTGCAAATATACCAGCGGAAACAGTAATTGTGCTTCGTATAAAGTTGTGAAAATGTTATGTTATTGAAAATAACAACACAGTATTTGGTTATTCATCTGATCAATGTTTTATCAAAACAAATCTATTGACAAAAGAAATACCTTGGAACAGAAGACAGGGCTACACACCCTAAAGGATGGGTTCGTGACAACTCAATTAACAGTGTCAATATCGGATGTCACCACCACTTGAGTTGATACAGAACACATCAGAACAATGTTTATTTCTCAAAAATTACTCAGTGATGTGGAGAACATACATTTTACAGATAATCAAATACAAATAATATATACACGGGGGAATAAATATGATACTGAATACATACATCGGTGCGCGGTATACTTACAAACATGTGGAGGCGAATGTATACATTTTGACTGGAACATATTCAGATAACAATCAACATCATCAGAAAACATACACACATTCATCATAATAACAAATTTTATCTCGCATATTTCTGTAATGACAATCCACTTTTGATATATTTACAAAACTTTATAATTAATGGCTGGTATTGACATTTCATGAGATAAGTTTTGTGTCCAGTTGGATATTGAAAAAAAAAATAGTTAGGTAATAAAGTTGGTTGGTTGGTTGGTTTGTTGTTTAACCCCGCACTCAGCAATAGTCCAGCTATATGACGGCGGTCTGTAAATAATCGAGTCTGGACCAGACAATCCAGTGATTGATATCATGAACATCGATCCACGCAATTGGGATCGATGACATGCATAAACCAAGTCAGCGAGCCGGACCACCCGATCCTGTTAGTCGCCTCTTATGACAAGTATAGTCGCCTTTTACGACAAGCATGGGTTGCTTAAGACCTATTCTACCCCGGATCTTCACGGGTCTTAAGTAATTAAGATTTCGGGAGATCCTGTAATTCATTGCAACATTATACAAAGTGAAATTCATCCCAAATTGCAGTGTTACAAAGTGAGCACAGTCTGTCATTTTATAGACCTTATTCCGTCTTCCAGTTTCATTGGCTAGCTCGTGATTTGTTGTTCTTAACCGAGTCAGCCAAGTGCGGAGATTGTAGGGGAGTGTTAATAGATATGGTTCTTAATGAGATCATGTTTAAACCGTAAATAAGTATCCACATTCGAGGATATACAGGCGAGGCGAGGTGCATTGAAGAGGCCAGATGATTGAAAACAGCCTGGGGGATGTTGTTCCAAATGCCAACAAAAGACTGGTTCAGCTGAGCTTGCGATACCGGCTGTTACTGGTCCTGTTGTAGGCGTCGTCCCATCTCCGACATGTTCTATGGGGGATCCAGAGAATCAAAAAGTCAGTTACAACATGTGCAACGTGATAGCTGGCATTATGCTGCTCAAACGCAACTTTACGTCCCAGCATTACGTCCCTGCATTTGCACAAAGGGTAGAATATGATCTCGAACGACGTCGTCCGGGTAGCGTACGCCATTCAAATTGCTATTAACAGTGGTGAGTTGTGTTCTCCCATGAGTTGTGATGACACCCCATACCATTACACCACCACACCTAAACTAACGACATTAAGTAACGCAAGCGTCGCTGAAACGTTCTACTGGGCACCCATATAGACCCCTGACGACCATCAGAGATGTCCAGATAAAAACCTGGTCTCCTCTGTGCTAAGTATACTTATTACTGTCCCAGTCTTGTCCTCTGATCCTTATATGCTGTCTGCACCAAAATAGGCGTGGCTGACGATGACGTTGAAGCAAGCTGGGGCGTATCGCTGGACGTCGGGGCCGGATGTTGTGCTCCCTCAACCGGTTGCATACGGTTCTGCCACTTAATGGTTTCAAACCAGGAATTGTCTCAGCTGCCAATGTGGCAGTTTGGTATCGATTCCTCAGATGCACCAACCGAATATGGTTGTCTTGTTGACATGACGTCACACGTGGACGACCGGCCCGTGGCAATTGCAAGACATGAGTTTTGACCTGCTGTAGATAACGTCTCCCAAGAGATAATGTTGTGCTTCGATGAACATTAAAATGTCCGGCAACTTCGTTTGCGCCATTCCTGTTTGCAGCATAACCACAGCGCGTAGACGTGGAATTTCGGCAAGCCGTGGCACTGAGTAAGCGTTATTTACGGTTAAACGGCGGACCCGATAGCTTATCTTTCAATGTGTGTAGTTCACATTCACTAACCACGTGTGGACATAAACACCCAAATTGTCCGCCGTGCATTAACATGCATATGCAAACTGTGAATCACGACCTCAAAGTGGCGATGCATTCATGAATATGTAATGAAAGATGCATTGTTTAATTTCAGAATAAATTTATATTTTATTGAACTATGAAGCACAGTTATTATTTTCCGTAAGTATATGTTATGCTGCTCGCCATTACAACCAAATGGCGTGATATTCAACATTTAATGCGAGCCTGTTTTATATGTGAAGCAGGATCAGCGTATGTTCCATAATAAAGGTATCCATCGTACTAAGTCGAATTTTGCCTTTTAAAGTTAGAGTGAGCATGGTTTTACGACGCTTTTAGCAATATTCCTGCAATATCACGGCGGGGGACACCAGAAATGGGCTCCACACATTGTACCCATGTCGGGAATCGAACCCGGGTCTTTGGCGTGACGAGCGCACACTTACCCACTTGGCTACCCGACCGCCCTTTTTTGAAGTTAGAAATATCAACGAATCAAATTTGGATTTGTTATAAGCAACACCATCTAGCGAACAACATTAACGTTGATATGACTCATTCGACGTAGTGTCTTCCTGTCATGTTTCTCTCTTCATGGGCCGCCTCTGTGGTCTGCCCGGAGAGCGGAAGGTCGGGGTTCGATCCCCGGCCGCGTCATCCCAAAAGACATCAAAAGATGGTACGTGTTGTCACCCTGTCTGGCACTCGGCATCAAAGGGATAAAACAAGGACGGGTCGGCTCAGAGTCAGTATACTAAATCTGGGTGGGGTATTCATGTTAAACTTCGCATGGTATCTCGGTGTGCTAGCACTATAAAACCGGCATTAGTCTGGACCAGCATAAACAACCACACAGACATGCCTGTAAGTCGCTATATCAGCGCAATAATCTTGAACGCGACGCTAAACCCCATTTAACCTCCTCTTTCCTCATGACGATAGTGACTATGACGAGCCAATAGGTGCAACTCATGTTATTCATATGTTTTATAAATTACGTGGTTAGTTTTCAGAAATCTGTTTGTAGGAGAATATATCGACAGTCTCCAGTAAAGTTGAGATTGACGTGACATGGTGTCGTCTCGTGTTATCTCTGCAGTGCTGTTCAGGGCACGGTCTCATCGATCGCCTGTCAGATGATGTGTTTAGTCAATATCACCAGTCAACTTCCGACTTATTTAATCAAACACGGCGCCCAGTTTACCCCGGCATCAGACAAATGAAATATTTGTTTGGATATAGGCAAGTCTTTACATTGGTGATCGGTCTTAATGATAACCGGAACCAGGCTCTTGGTATCCATGTGCCTTTCTGAAATTGTGTGTATATGTGTGAACTCATATCAGTCATAGGATTTTACTGTAGACGTAAGGCTTCCCACCGATGCTCAGTGGTTAAAGTCATTTTACAAGACATTAAGGAAATCGCAGCTAAAAATGTCCTTTATTCTGAATTCACATTCACACATGCGCGCGGACACACACACACACACACACACACACACACACACACACACACACACACACACACACACACACACACACACACGCACACACACACACGCACACACACACATGGTGAGTTTGTGTTGAGTTGATACATTAGTGAGGACCACCTTGTTGGAAGATCACCAGTTATTAGCTCACCTGACTTAAGCTTTAGTCGCTCTACAGTTTCATAATAATTTATCGGTATTTTAGTAGCTACAGTATCAATGAAGAAAGGGCTGATATGATTTCTTTTTCTATCTTTGCTGCGTTTCGGTAAAGTTTTTTTCTCCCGCATAATCAGCTCGACGGTCCTAGGTTTCTGGCACATCTAAGGAAAATAACTGTAAACAGCGATTTACGTCGACTTATACGATTGGGCCACTCGTGCCCACTTCACATATATGGTTGCCCTCTATAAGCATATACATAAGTATAGAAGTCTTTGCAAAATGATACAATTTGACATTTTTCAATGAAGTCTTCAAGCTCGACAGAGTTGCGCCCCAAGCCGGTCTTGAGTCAAGGACAACCGTTCCACAAAGCGATCTTAGCGCTACGACTATCGTAAGCCAGTGTTAAAGTATGGGAGTTACGATCACCTTAGTGCTAAGATGGCTTTGAGGAACGGGGCCCAGGTCTTGCTAGTGCTAATTTGCCGTATACCTGAGTTCGAATCCTAAAATGGGTGAAAGTGAATGATTTCGTGGCGGGTCTACCAGATCAAAAGCCTACTCCTCTATTATAACGGAACCATTCGTTCACAATCCTATTTTCTCTACATCCTTTCAGGTCGACTTCACGCTGCCAGACGACAGAGAAGAACTTCGCGAGAGTTTGAGGATCTCCGCGTGAACACGACGACGGGAAAGCTCCTTGCAGCGAAGACTCACAGCTCCAAACTGCTCATCCCATCTAGCCTCTCGCCCTCCATAGCTAGGAGGGCTCATAGGATCACAAAATAGCATGTCTTCCAGCGATGACCTCACTGGATCTGATGACCCGGAAGTACTTGGGTCAGAAAGGAGGTCGAAGGAGTCTGGGAGCCAACAGGATCTCCGAACCACCAAGGGGAAAGACGGTTAAGCGGAGAAGTGATCAGGACACTAAATGCAGTTAATCTAAACGTGTTTTTCGTAAATGCTGTGACGGGTAGATAAAATGGACTGGTGTATGCGTGTCTCAAAAGTGAGGTTGACTCGAGTGCCCGATTTCAACGGTAATATGCCACACAAACGACATTTTGTCATTTTGTCTATAAAACATCATCGATTTTAAGATGCGTCAACATAGTGCATGCAACATGCGATTGAGAAGTGAAGATGTAAGTTACATCACCTGGTCGGGCACTAGAGTCCTTTACGTAGGACGCGATTCCATCTGATCACGACCCGTGCTAAAGTACTCGAGTACCCGTCAGGGCCGTGCTTAACAGTATTGACTTGTTGAAGGATACTTGATGCATTTGTAGATTCCACAAACAAGCATGTATTCCCCTACCTTATCATTATCATGGGCGGATACATGGGGGTGGTGGTGGTGGTGGTGGTGTGTGTGTGTGTGGGGGGGGGGGGGGGGGGGGGGGGGTGCACAAACCCCATTTTTATTTCGAAAAAAATCTTTATTTCTGTATAAATTACCACCAAAGACAATAAATAGATCTTAATTGTGCACACACACACACACACACACACACACACACACACACACACACACACACCTTTTCAAAAAAGGTGTATCCGCCCATGCTTATGTTTGTTTCAGCTATTTGATTGTAGTGACTGTTGTGTTGATTGTGCATAATGCCATTAGCTGAGGCTGATCTCCCGATAAAGTTAATCACACTGACATCTGTGGTCACAGAAAGTGACCACACATCCATATATGGGCATACACTCGCGAATGAATGATTTACACTGATGACACCGAGTGCTTGTGAAAACGGTCTTCATGAAACGGCCATGGATAGTTTGTCCTGCGCAGTGACTAGAATTTATACTTTTTAGGATTTCTTTTTACTAAAAGCCAAGGCAAATCTAGATCAAACTAACCAAATCTCACTTCTTTGATAGGCATTTAGAAGTTGGAGTACTAAGTAAGGATAAGAATTTATGGATGAACAACTTCTGTATTACAAATAAGAGCGACGTTTCGGTGTAGGTTCTAATACCGCTATCAAGCAAGTTATCCTTACTTAACCAAGTCTAGTTTGCTTGATGGAAACAGCAGAAGATGAAAGGTTCTTTCGAAGAAATTTTATTTTAAAGACATGTTTTCATTGACTAAGTGTTAGTCTATTGTATAGTTTGTGAACTGAGACATGAACCAGTAGCTGTACATGGTAAACAGACAAACAACCTGCTACCTTAGGAATGTTGTGATACACATTATGCCAGGCCATTATGCATTGTGGTAGTTGGGACAATGATGAGTGATTGGGAAAGATAAACCTCAATGAGTCCGTCCTCGATAATCCAGTGTATTATATCCCCATTCTGTTAAGATACACACCCTGGGCCCATTCGTCACAATACTTTCGTTTCGGGATTTGCGTTACACCTCCGCCGTTCCTATTCCTAGCTTTACAAAAACCCACAGAATTTATCCCGCTCGTTAGAGTAATTTGACTGGACAGCTGTTTTGAGCGTTGTGCTTTTCGAATCGGGCTCAGAACGAAGCTGTGGTGGCGAACGGCTCCAGGGTATGTATCACATTTGAATGGAAATTAAATGCATTGGATCATCGAGCATGTAAGGAGTCAAATATTCCAAGGTATAGCGACTGCACAGTCTTCAACAACGAAAGTACTATAATAACTATACACATTTTTAACATCATTTTTACGAAGTCCAGGTGTTGCGACTACAAGTAGTTCTATAGATGATTTAGGGTTCTGCCAAGGTTTGCCCTGGGAGTCTTTATAGCCTTGAATAGTCGCCCTGGTTTGTTAGTAAATGTCGATGTTGTTTCCAACTTGCGTTATGCGCATGGGATATCGTTCCCAGCCTTAAACCGGTTCAAGGAAAAGCTAGTTCCTTTCACCAGTGAATTAATGTGGTTTCGTCGTTTGCAGATTACTTGAGTAGTTTAGTGAAGCAACCCAGTACCATCCGTCCGCTGCTCTGTATATATACTCATATATCCGAACATTTAGCTTGTGTTGATTGAAAGTTGCTGTGTTCGATCTATAGCTGGAAGCACGGGTGGCCCAGTCGTCTAAGGCGACGCGATTGGCAGAGTTGCGTCCCTTGGACACGTGGGTTGTGGGTTCGAATCCCGGTTCGCCCCGAACATGTTTCTAGGTTTGTCAGCACCATACGTGCTCGTGGGTTTCACCGAAGTAGTAAACGTCTGAGACCTGCATCACTTCGGGCTTTTCTCCCACATTAAGCTGACACGCCGTGATATAACTGGAATACTGTTAAAAGTGGCGTTAAACCCAACTCACTCACTCGATCTGTACCTGGTACCGATAGTACAAATTTTCTGTAGAGTAAGTGTCATAGGAAAACGGACACTATGTATTATAGACTGTCGACAAAAGCTATAGGTGTGATATCTTTACGACCAATCAATAGTCGTATCTCAGAGATTTCATTTGATTCTGGATTCTGTGTCCGCTGGTCGCGGGTTTGAACCCTCTTCTGTACTCCCAAGTTATGAGACATGGCCTTGTTGTTTCAGTGTGAGCTCTCCTCCCACTTCAGCGAGTGAATGAGGTTTAACGCCACCGTGAACAGTATTCCAGTTATATCACTGTGTGTCAGCTTAATGTGGGAGGAAAGGCGGTCTCAGACTTTTACCACTTTGATGAAACCCGCGCGCAGCACGTGTATAGATCGGGGCGAACCGGGATTCGATCATAGGTTCCCGCCTCTTTAAGCTGACCTAATTGTTCAAAAAGACCACTTTATCATTATGTATATGTCTTCATAAAGTTTACTTGGTGTTAGATTTGACCTTACCTTACCGTTTAAAAAGGTTAAATAGGTTAAATATTTGAAATGGCAATGAAGGCCTAAATTTGCTGATAATGAATATCTGTTCATATATGATTAATAAATAAAATATACTATTTAATTGCCAGAATTTGTACTTTATATCTGTAACCATCACACAAGAGAGTCCGAAGACCACCTGGATGTAATGGAAGACAATGGTTCCTCGCTGCTACAGTTTAAAATTTGTTTCGATCTTAAACACAAACCTGAAAAACTTTCTTTGCCTCATGATAATGCGCTTAGAACCCTTGTATCCTTATACGAGGGCTGGTCAAAAAGTTCTAAGCCTAACAAACAAAAACAACAATTGTGAAAGTGTTAATAATCTACCTGCTTTTCAATACACTTCTTCGAACCACCCACATTGCAGCTTTTGCAAGTCGAGAGGTGTGTGAAAGAGGCATTGTCATGAAAAAGTTGAACCCCAGCAGTCAGCATTCCTCGCCGCTTTTCTTTGATAGTATCTCTCATGCGATGAAGCAAATCAGCCCAAGGGGCACCGGTAATCGTCTTTTGACTTTCTAAGTAATCAACAAGGATCACACCCTTTTCATCCCAGAATACAGTTGCCATTACTTTCTTCACTGATCTTGAAGACTTGAATTTCTTTGGTGCCGGAGAAGTGGAATGATGCCATTCCATAGATTGACGTTTTGACTTGGGATCATAGTGGTAGACCCATGTTTCATCACCCGTTACTAATCTCTTTTTTAATTTGACGAAATCCTCCTAAAGTAGCTCTTAATGTTTTCTCAAAGTAAGTTTTTTTTCCCCTTAAGATCAGAATTGAGAAACTTTGGCACCCAACAAGCAGACATCTTAAATTCAGGCTAAGAACTTTTTGACCAGCCTTCGTAGTAGTTAGAGTTAAGGAAACAAACACGTTTAGGACACTAAACACGTGGATGTGCGGGACATTGTGGGTATTTAAAGACAATCCTTAATGAGTTCTAAACATGACTCGCATCTGTTTAATACCTGAACCTATTTTAGGGATACATAGCTGTAACGATTCACCGGTACCCACCACGATATGAGAATCACATGACAAGTGAGTATGGTCTCTTTAAGCAATATTCCAGCAATATCACGACTGGGGCACCACAAATTGTGCCCATATGGGAAACCAACTTGGCTATCCCACCACCCCCTTGGCATGAAGGTGAATTGTGAAATATTCTGATGGTATACATAGTTCTGCAACATGACTGTAGAATATCTGTATTTAATTGGATCAAAGCCAATCTATATGATAGAAATGGGCAAGTCTAGTAAGCATCAAACAAAAATTAGAAGAGAGAAATGCGTTGCGTAATAAATGATTTAATAGGCTATGTATTAGTCTAACAAAGGATCAGAAACCATTGTGAATCTAAAAGTCAGAAGATACATTTGTTTCGGTTTGGTTTCAAGTCTTCTTTTGATGGTGGAGTGCGTCACTTTGTGGGACACTAGTCGGACGATTCACATAAGTAGGTGCTTAGATTCAAGTCATTCAATATGACACGTACACATTTCATGATGTATACTACTCAAAAGAAGTTAAGGAGCACCCGATTCTGTCATATAAATGTAGTTAATCTGTCATTATACGACAGATTAACTCCAGTCATATATAAAAGAATTATCAACCTTGTGGTTGTTGATTATCCTAAATACACATAGATCAAGTCTCAGATTAACATAAGTCACTTGTTACCAAGTCCGCACTTCTTTAATATATAAAAAAATATTTACGTTTTACGTATTGCATTGTGTATATTATCGGATAAACTAAGACATACGTATACCGCCATTCCGCCATTTTGGTAAGGAATGTGCACGAGCTCATTCCTTAGTAACGGTTTCAGACGCCATTTTTGTCGCTAAAAACAACGGGAAGTTTGGGTTTTTTATTAGTTGCATAAAACAAACATGGCGGATAGGTATCCGGTATAGTGCATGTATATCTTGCGTGACAACCCTAATCCCATCCTCGATTATGTCAAGTATTATATCTCCATTCTATTACGTTAAATACCCTGGATCTGTGCGCCACAGGGAGTCATGTCACCATCTCCATGTTTCTTATCACTAACATAGCACCGAACCGCTCTCGCTCGTGAATATGGATTGGATGGCCCCCGTGGTCTAGTGGTAGAGCGTCCGACCGGAGAGCGGAAGGTCCGAGGTTTCTATCCCTGGTGACGTCATACCAAAGACGTTAAAATATGATACTTGTCGTTACTCTGCCTGGCGCTTGGTAATAAGTGACTAATACAAGGACTGGTCGGCTCAGAGTCACTATACTGTGTCTGAGTGGGGTATTCATGTTAAACTGCGCATGGTATCTTGTTGGGCTAGCACTATAAATCGGCATCTCTACGAGCTAGTACAAGCATCCACAAACACACACACACACACACACACACACAAAAAAAACTCTCTCTCTCTCTCTCTCTCTCTCTCTCTCTCTCTCTCTCTCTCTCTCTCTCTCTCTCTCTCTCTCTCTCTCTCTCTCTCTCTCTCTCTCTCTCTCTCTCTATTAGTGCAATTATCTTGGACGCGACGTTAAACCCCGTTTCACCTCACCGCTATCGATCATGAATGTGGATTGGATGGCTAGTGAACGCGCGTATCGAATCGGGCTAAAACCAAAGCATGGGTCCAAGGTATTTATTATAATAGTTATATAATACACTGGCCAATCGAGGATGCCCTCTCAATGCTGCTGGGTGAGTTGAAACAGGTCAACAAACAACTGTCCATATGTAACTGTATACACAGTCAGAGCAATGAGCATGATCACATTTACCTTGACTTGAATAACGTCTGCTCGACCTCACATTCGCGAGGGTCTTGGCGTCCAATTTAAGAATTCTTGGGTCACGTCAGTGTACACAGCTACCCCACGTAAACTATACTGGGATTTTCGCATAGAATGCATGGCCACGCGTGCTCATAAGCTCAGGGCAAAATATTTTATTGATTTGTAACTCTTTGCAAGAAAAAAGTCGAAAATTTAATCTTGAACATTGAAATTGAAACATTGGCATCCGCGTGCCAGATAAACATTTCATGGCATCAGCGTACTGCACCAAGGGCATCCGAGATGCCACTTAACAAGGGCATACCCCTTAATCCGGTCCGGCGTCCCAGAAGGGTGTAGTCACTGCATGTAAGCATAACGTGGTTGTCTGTCATTTCTTCCCTTGTCGTTTAGGGGAGGCTAGTGGGGACATTGTTTGTCTCTGAACTCTCTTGCTTGCCGGGCTGCCAGGAGTTGGGGGACTTCCGGTATGTTCTCGAGGTTGTGATGGCGTGCCAAGGGAGCTAACTCTGCTGTGAAGGTCTGACACCGACCTCTGTAAAGGTCGATGTGTCTTGTGAAGCTGACTGGACTTGTTTTCATCTGTCGATCTGGGGTGTGTGTCGTGTCCAGTGGCTTGTCGTCTTGGGCTGGAGGTTTTGGGACGAAGGAACCCTGATTTATGTGTGAGGGCAAACAGATGAAGACTTCCGGTGGCAGTATGCATCAGGAGATCCTCAAACTCTTTGGACTTCCGGCGGCCACGACTCCTGGTGTACTGGAAACCTGGATGAAACAGGAACGGTTTGTAAATATACTGTGAGTGGGTGAGTGAGTGAGTACGGATTTACGCCGCTTTTAGCAATATTCCAGCAATATCACGGCGGAAGACACCAGAAATGGGCTTCACACATTGTACCCATGTCGGGAATCGAACCCGGGTCTTCGGCGTGACGAGCATACGCTTTAACCACTAGGCTACCCGACCGCCCAAAAATATACTGTGAAAAAAGTAGGGGATAGTAAGAATCATCGAGACATATCTTCTGATCTATACAGTATTAGCAAATGGAAATGATTTAATCTTATCTGCTGGGGAGGAGGCGATCAGATCTAATGGGTTCTTATGGCTGGTGTGATGAGATGGTGTCGCACTAGATCGTTAAACAGGTCGGGGGTCGAATTCGAAATTTGCACTTTGCAGCCAACGTCACTAATATAGGGTAAATTCGCCTCTGTTGGCTAGACATGCACGAATTCTTTCGAGGCATGCTTCTGATGAGTCGACCAATGTCAACTTGAATCATGTTGTTCTACTCATCTGGGAGATCAACACCGACTTCACTGAGAGCGGTGGGTGGATTCGACGTTGATGTGCACGTCTGCCAATCACGTCCCTGACGTGTTCAATGGGGCAAAAGTCAGGACTGAGTGCTGGCCATGGCATGACATTAATGTTTTGCTGTTGGGGGAATTGCGTCACAATTCTGGCACGATGAGCACGTGCCTTATCATCTTGAAAGATGAAACATTGCCCAACACGTTGTGTAAATGGCATTACGAGAAGTTCAATGATGCTGTCCCGACAGTATTGACCTGTGACCATGGACAATATGGAGCACAGATCGACGTTAACGTCCACAAAACGCTCATTATGACGTCTCGATTCCTTCGTCCATGGAAGTCGAAAGTGGACCTCGATTCGTCAGATGGTATGACACTCGCCCAGCGTCGATTATCCCAGTGCTGACGTTCCCTACACTATTTATGCCTCTGATTCAAATAACGTGCAGAATGTTGTGGGATGACACGTGGACGTCGTGCACACAAATGTCATCTGTGCAGATGATTTCACACCGTCTGGGCAAGTACTCGTACACCAGTTGCCTAGTGCAACAGGTCCATTATCCGCCATTAGGGGCGGTCGGGTCGCCTAGTGATTAAAGCGTTCGCTCGTCACGCCGAAGACCCAGCTTCGATTCCCGACATGGGTACGATGTGTGAAGCCCATTCCTGGTGTTCCCAGCCGTGATATTGCTGGAATATTGCTAAAAGCGGCGTAAAATCAAACTCACTCACTCACTTAATGCCATTCGTTCTGACTAATCTGTCCTGGGCTGGAGTTGTTGCCCTTGAGTGTCCAGAGCGGCGTCGATCATTGACGTTATGCGGTTGTTGATATCGGGCCCACAATCTGCTGATGATTCAGAAGCATTAAGCGTTTGGGCAACACTATCCTGACGTGTGCCCACCTGCAACATGCCTATGGCACGTAAACGTTTAGCACGTGGCAAACGTCGTATGATCAATGCTGTTGCTTCCTTTAATCATTAAATGTGTTTAATAAAGTGCCCATGAGCGTTTGGTTCCAAGAAATCAATATGGGTCTGCTAACAACCGAGTCTGAGTAACAATGCCAAATCTTGCATACCACCCCTTGCACGTGCTTCATGGCGGCCAAAATGCTGTGTTTGGAGCTTGATTTCTTCGGAAATGTCCTTGCCAGATAAATCATTTACTTTGGTGTGTTTTCGTGTAGTTTCACCTCAAAATAAAATATCACTCTAATAAATAAATTATCCCGTACTTTTTACACTCTAATAAATAAATTGCAAATGATTCCATAGTATTTGATTTGCTGACCAGGAAATTCTTTTTTCAGCAGTGATGATAAAAAAACGAAAAATTAGGCCACGCCCACTACTGTTTCCTATTGAGCTGAAAATAGGGTGGGCGGGGCTTGTGTTGCACGATTGCGCTGAATGAAGTCACTGATTTCGTAGACCTGCCTACAGTTCTTTGTGTTAAGGATCAAATAAACAGTCTGTAAAGTTATTATTGTTGACTAATATATTAATAAGAATTGAGCTTTTGGTATGAAGGTTATGACGTAAAAACCACCATGCACAAAGTGTAAATCTGCGTAGTTTTGACAGTTATACCTCCATAAACGCAAGAAATATTTCAATTTCAGTCTTTTAGCAAACGTCCCTACCTTCAGTACTGAATCTACTGGACGGGTCGAATACATCACTGCCACACTTGTTCCTCATCAGTGTGACGAGGTCCACCTCCCCGTCGCTGTCTGTGGACATCACATAATAACACATGTAATGCAAGAGGGACTGCAGAACCCGGGGAGACAGCTGTGTTAATAAAGTCTCCCAATAAACGTCTACCAATGGCATAAAAATGGCGTTAAAAATGTATATATATGTCATACAAGTTAAAGCTTCTGTGGAATTATTTCTTATTTTCTTTGCCATTAGTGTGTGGGGTCGTATGCCAAAATGTACCAACTGTCTTGTAACACTACAGACATGCAGTTGATATTTGTTTGGAATTTGTTTGTTTGTTTGTTTGTTGTTTAATGCCGCACAGCCGACGGCGGTCTGTAAATAATCATGAGCATCGATCCATTCAATTGGGATCGATGACATGCATCAACAAAGTCAGCGAGCCTGACCACCTTATCCCGTTAGTCGCCTATTACGACAAGCATAGTCGCCTTTACGGCAAGAATGGGTTGCTGAAGACCTATTCTACCCGGGATCTTCACGGGGCTTGTTTGAAATAGGAATAGTGGACAATGCGGTTGTGTAAAACAATTGCGTTAATTGTCATCTACATACACACAAGAATCTCTCGCCGTCAGCTGCCGCAAGCAAGAAAACGTGGTTCAAAATGTTACACAAACCAAGTGTAGCAGGTTATTGTTGACGGTTCCGCCGACCAAAAGTTTTCTCCAAAAGGAGTATACTATTAAAATTTAATACTTGTTTTGTTTCCTTTCAGTCATGAAAATACCGCCAAGACAGATGTTTGGCCTTAGTTTATTTCACCAGCCGACAAAATTTAATGGAAAAAAACGAAATGTGTTTTTTCATGGTTTTTTTCTATTTTCAACCCTTATCCTACGGTTGTGGAACTATTATAAATGATGAAAAGAAGGTGTTCATATATACTCTTGAAAAAAGTAGAGGATCATGTACTATAAATGTTAATACCAGGTATTACACAGTGCCGGAGCGTTTATGTCTGTAAAAACATAACGCCAAAACACATCCTGCAGTTTGCACGTGCCTCACACAGTAGGGTGCCATTCCTGAAAGGCGTAGTCGTGTCTGGCGACGTCTATATGAACGTCAATCCATTGTCAACCTAAAACCTCATGACAGATTTGGCGGTGGATCGGTTATGGTGTGGGAGGGCATCACAATGACTGCCTAAACCTCACTCCATATTGTGCAAGTAAGGGTCACTGGACAGTACTATAGGGACAACATACTGACACCCTTCGTTGTCCCGTTTGCAAGGCGTGTTAGTCGACGTTTTGTCTTTCAGGACGACAACGCCCGTGCTCACCGTGCACGAATCGTCGATGCTCACCTCCGGCCGGACACCATCCATAAAACGCCATGGCCAGCAATGAGCCCAGACCTTTCCCTCATTGAGCGGGTCTGGGACATGATAGGGAGACGTGCGCGTCAACGTCATATGCCGCCGACCACGTTGGCTTAACTTGGCTAGGCGCTGCAAGAGGAGTGGAACAGACTCCCTGATATCGCCACTGGGAGACTCATACGCAGTAAGCCTCGTCGATGAATGAATGTTTGACAAATCGTGGCGGTATTACGCACTACTGATCCAAAACCGTCAACTTCCAAATTCAAAATCGCGCTCCGAAATCGAGTCCGGTTCGCAAGTTGTCAAGCAGATTTCGGTCGATTGCAGGATTTGCAAAGCATGTGCATCGCTAACTCGTTGACAACAGATATTTCCTAAATCTTTTCATATTTTTAATCAAGGTGCTCACATAATTTGATGCGATGTAAGACCCGTTTTATCACAATATATAGATCTTGATTATCGATCAGATCGCCTTGACTGGGCGCCGCCGTATTGTTTGGAGCAAATGCAAGTGATACGAGAGGTGGAATTTGATTGGTCCATAGGAGAGGCATAGAAGGGACATAACTCGTAACAGCCACTGGTGGCGCTCAATCGAGCCCAGGAATTCCAGTCTAGTTCGGCAAGGGTGGAAACTGGACTTTTAAAGACAGTTAATTCTCTTGCCTCGGGAAGATGGGATTGTGCATAAGTGTCCGAGTCACGCTAATAGTTTCCATCAGCAATGTCAGCACATAGTCTGATTAATCATTACGGACAGGATTGACGAAAAAAAAGAATTAATAAGAAAATATAAAAAAAAACATTTATCATAATAGTATAACCTTATCCCGAGGTTAGCATAATAATTATCCCATAAGATATTTTCTGACAAGGAAGTATCATGATCGGTAGTGATTTAATATTTATTTTATAGCCATTCACAAAACATTATCTGGTGTTTAAAGTTTCGCCGATCATTATAGTAACACTTCGTTATCGATCGATCATTAACTTAAAGCCATTTCAACGTGAAGTCCTTACATAAGCCTTGTCAACAGTGTGCTCTGATACTAAAAATCTGCCTGTCTCGGACAACGGATAACCGGACATGGTTCGATGACCCATGGACTTTCGAGATAATGCGATTTCGCTGGATCAGAGGGACAGGTTGTCAGCCAACGGCAACCACGACCACCGACCTGTACACATGCTAATTGAAAGAAAACCCCGTATCCATGCTGCGGGTAGAAGCGTCGACTGGCAGACCAAAGTTACTTTATCAGTCAACAACAACAGTGTTGACACCTGTAGGTCGGAACGGCAGGTGATAAGGGTATTAATGAGAAACGATAGGCCTGAAATCAGGTTTTGATCAGGTATAACCGCTGTGATAGCTGCACCACGTGAACACGACCTGGCGCTGGCGCCTTTTGCACCTACGCAGGGAGGCAATTACACTACATTGATCATTGTACATAACACAAAAAATAAACGTTAATTTACCGTACTACCCAAAAATGTATATAAACGTCAATTTCACCGTAATTCAGACAAATATTTTTGCATAACATGTATTTTTATTATCGTGTATGTAAAACAACATTATAACTAAATAAATTGGTATTGTATTCAAATATAAAAAAATACACTACGCAGACTGAAATATTAGCAATCATCTATGTTAACTGGTTATCCCAAAACGCATACATACGTTTCCACAAAACGGTATCCGACATCACTAAACTTCACGGGACTTAACACATCGGTCTGCAAAGTGAACAGTTACCACCCGATCCGTCAAATATTAACGACGCACCCTCGCTTATTAGTCGAAAGATACACACACCCAAATCTCTTCCGAACGCTGAGATATAGTAAGGGAAGAACTTACCGTCCGAGCGGGGTTTGTGCTGGTCAATCCTAAGCCTGGTCAGTCTATCCAACATGGCCTTTCGTTCCACGTCGACTCGCCTCGACATCGTCAAAAGTGGGGAAATGTGTATATTGAGGTAAGAATGACACACAGAGGGCTTCTGAACTTCAACACTGATTGTCCTATGCGGTGCACACACCAGGGTGGGTGTAATGGCCGCTAGCAGGTATCGATATGTGCTGAAAAACTATACAAGTCGCTTTTATACAGGAAATGCGGCATTGGATCAAAACAATTCAGAACCCCCGAATAAACTTAATTTTCACTCAGAACCAAATCCGGGTGAAATCATTATCAGAGCTCGTTCAAATGACGTCATCCTTGTAAATTCTGTAATTCAATTCTCATTAATATAACACAGTTACTTTATGAGTACTGGGTCTGCACCTCGAGGTGCCCTTGACGCCTGCCGATCTGATTCCTGTCATACACCATGTCACCATTAGGAGTGTCTATAGCAATGAGAGGGGGGCGTGTCGCCGCGCGGACCTCAGTGTAAACAACCCTTTCAGGCTTGAGCGTTGTGACGTTAAAGTGTAATCGAACCCCTTCTAATTAAATCCATGATAAATCGGCATTTACGTGAAGAGTGTTGATTTCGCTACTTTCATGTCGACCTTTCATTGATCTTCGGTATTAGTATTTCAAACGTTAACTGCGATATGTCGATAAATGCTACATTCTTGAAAGAATATCAATACACGCGTTTGCATTGTACTATACGAGCTACATACATGTAACTTGAAATAAAAATAAAACACTATAAATTTTAACAATAAAAAGCACTAACTGCAGTCATCAGTCGTGTACCCGTGAAGATCCGGGTCAGAATAGGTCTTCGGCAACCCATGATTGCCGTAAAAGGCGACTACGGTTGTCGTACGAGGGGACTAACGGAATCAGCCTCGCCGACTTGGTTGATGCATGCCATCGTATCTCAATTGAGTGGATCGATGCTCATGATGTCAATCCCTGGATTGTCTTGTCCAAACGATTATTTACAGACCGCCGTCATATAACAGGAATATTGATGAGTGCGGCGTTAAACAAACAAACAAACAAGCAAACATCAGTGATGTACAATGAAATCAACAATTTACTAAAGTGAAGTTATGCACACATGTTCTTTTCAAACCTATGACGCGTTAACGTATGATGAACTTGTACATTGACAAAAGTCTATCTTACTGAGGTATAACAGTTTTCATGTATTAAGTACTATACGCCCCATGCTTACAGGACTGCATTTAGACACAATATACCACCAGGCATTATGTTTTTGGAGGCATCAAGTGACTAGGTATTCTCTGTTGATGAAAATTGGCAAAATTGGCAACCGCGCTTTCGTCAAGTATTTCCAACTGAGAGGGTTAAGTCCATCAGCCAGCCATCCATGCGGACATGGTGGGACTTTAGGGGTGATGCTCCTTCCTTTGCCACTGTTAGGAGATAATGAGATGGGCAGTTCACGGGGAGAAGGGGGAGCCTCGAAGATTATCCATGATCGGGAAGGCCTTCAACTGTTACCACTAGGGAAAATGTTGATAAATTGAGTGATATGATTTATATTTTGATCGATGACTCACCACACATTACAGAGACAATACAGAAGGCATCTCTCAAGATCTTATGGAACGCTGGGTTCCAAGACTTCTGACTCACAGCAAGTTCATCATCTCGTGAGAACTTCCGTCGTTTTGAAGCAAACCCAGCTGATTCTGTTGAGCGACTTGGTGAATCTTGGGTGAATCGGGTGAATCTTAGGTAAATCTTGGGTGAGTCTTGGGTAAATCTTGGGTGAGTCTTGGGTGAATCTTAGGTGAATCTTTGTTCCACCACTATAAGTCCTCAGGCAACAACGTGAGAATATCAAGGCTAAAATTAGTCCTGTAAAACTCACTAAAGGTGTGTTATTCCACGGGACAATGCACCTGAACACAAGCCAGGGTTGAAATGCATGACTGTGGCTTTGAACTCA
Source organism: Haliotis cracherodii (assembly GCF_022045235.1). NCBI lineage: Eukaryota > Metazoa > Mollusca > Gastropoda > Lepetellida > Haliotidae > Haliotis > Haliotis cracherodii. The sequence goes on from NW_027266286.1 coordinate 67,215,275, forward strand.
CTGAACACCCTCCGTATTTACCAGATTTGGCACCGTCAGATTTCCACCGCTTCCCAAAGTTGAAGAAGGAAGTGTCTGGCAAGCATTATACAAAGCCTTCTTCCTACACCAGTGGGACCAGGCACTCCAGCATCGTTGGCAGAGGTGTGTGTACCTGATCAGAGGGGATTATGTTGAAAGATAAATAGCAGCCAACTACATTAACGCAGCTCATCATATTTAGGCTCTAAACCATTCAGCCACCCATCTTACTTGATACAGGAGATGAAACGTATTCATGACGTCCGATACCAACTGACGCATGGCGGGCAACCAAGATCAAACGACAATGTTACGATGAAGATGTCAAGAAAATATGAACATGTTTAATTGTTTTTTCTAATTGCTTATTAGTAGAACCAACCGATCCAAACACTTTGCATGTCTTTGCAGTTGCTTGTTCTGGACGCGGTGCATAGTTAGGTGGCATCTTCCCAATGTTATCAGTCGTGATTAGTACTTGACGCAGTTGGTACTCGACTAAGGCTCGATGCCACGGTAACACAGAAGGGTATCTCTGGTTACCCCAGCGGATGTGGTTTTTTCAGTGAATTTGGAGTTGATTTACATACTGGAGACCGCCATGCAGTGAGTGCTTGCTGGAAAAGGGAGAGAGTGCTTAAGCCTTCTTGAGAGTCTTAACACCGATGTGTGATAAATTGGTTAGTATCGGGCGATATTGATGTCGTATAAAAATTGATTTATGGGCTGTAGCAGTGTGGATGACAAGCAACTTTTTCCACATGTAGGAACATATTTGGTCTGAATTTAACTATGGATGTACGGCATATAAAAACGGGCTCATGATTTAATTAGGGTAAATCAGATTTTGATAATCGTGATATTTGCATTTCCCAATTTAAGATTATGTTAACCTGACATTTATCTACATATAATTGCTGTTTGTTTGTTGTTTAACGCCACACTCAGTACTATTCCAGCTATATGAAGGCGGTTATCAACATATAACATTAAAGAAGATTAGTCATCCGGAAAATGTCTAGAATTTGGTTGAAGGAATCAGAGGCGCTTAATATTGTTTTGGCATATTCATATTTGAGAAAAATACTGGTCAAATAAATCACTTCTACTCTATGTGTCTTTGTTTGTTTGTCTGTTGTTTAACGCCGCACTCAGCAATATTCCAGCTGTATAGCGAAGGTCTGTGAATAATCGAGTCTGGACCAGACAATCCAGTGACTGACATCATGAGCATCGATCCACGCAACTGGGATACGAGGACATGCATCAACCGAGCCTTACCACCCGATCCCGTTAATCGCATCTCACGACGCATAGTCGCCTTTTACGGCAAACATGGGTTGCTGAAGACCTGTTCTACCCAAATCTTTGCGGGTCTCTATGTGTCACTAAATACAGACTGGTTTAATTATAGGGTACAGACTCAGAGAATGTCGTGACGTTGGACTGACGTATGTTCATGCTAAAGGTCGATGTCAAATGATATTAAACTGACACATGTCCAAATGGCGTGTATGTTATCAGTTTAGTGTACGTAAAACGAATATTGGGGATTTACCACGAGGAAGCAGGATCAAGTCTGTATTGGTTCGAGTGAACAGCTGTTCAGTTATATCACGGTGTGTCAAAGGGGTATCGGAGGAAAGTGATGTTTTAGACGAGCACGGGTATGGTGCTGACACATCTGGAAACATAATCGGGGCGAACCGGATCCAAACCCACGATCATAGGTTTCTGCCACGTCAAGGGAATGCAACGTAGATGATAACAATAATGTATTTGTATCTATTACAGTTCGTTTGTTTGTTGTTTTACGCCGCACCCAGCAATATTCCAGCAATATGACGGCGGTTTTTAAATAATCGAGTCAGGACCAGACAATCCAGTGACTGACAACATAAGCATCAACCAAGTCAGCGGGCCTGACCACCCGATCCCGTTATTCGCCTCTTACGACAAGCGTAGTCGCCTTTTGCTAAAGACCTATTCTATCCCGATCTTCACGGGTCAGCTTGATGTGGAAACCGGAAGTGATGCAGTTCTCAGACGTTCACCACTCTGGTGAAACCAGCGAGCACGGGTATGGTGCTGACAAATCTATAAATATAATCTGGGCGAACCCAGATTCGAACCCACGATCATAGGTTTCTGTTGTGCCCAAGGGAGGTTACTCTGTATAGCGAACTGCGTCTTAGACGACTGGGCCACCTGTGCCCACTTGTGAGGATGACATAAAAATTATAACATGTTTGTAAACCAGGTACAACCGATATACTATTCATATCAGTGACGTGTGTATAATCACTAAGCATGTGTATTTGAGACGACCAAGTTCATTTCACAACCTGTGATCGATTCTGACAGTACAAAGTCTAAGAAAACATAAACAAAATCATGATTAACATATCTGTTTATTAAAAATGTGTACAATCATATATAGTATATTGCGTAGAAGAGTATAAATCGTATATGTACTGGTTTGGCTTCAGGCACCACTGCATTAATATTAAGAACACTGATCGTCAGTCACTGGCAAGTCAAACAAGAAATAACCAACTCATATTAGATGGACAGACATATATCATATTTCCTATGTAAATACACAACGTTCATGACATTTTGTTCACGATGTCACTATCTCTTCGAGTAACCAACTAACCTACACAATTCCAACAGGTTCTTGTCATCCAAACGCTGGAATAATTGTGTTTGTTATTATTTAAAGATATTCTGATAAAGACGAGGTATTGAAGAGCTTACACGAGTTTGGAGTGAGTTCACGAGTTAGGTTTCACGCCGCTTTTAGCAATATTCCAGTAATATCACGGCGGACACCAACAATGGACTTCACACAGATATACTTGGTAACTTGCATGTATTTTAGATTGTATGTGAACTATATTCTGTAAACATATTTGATGACAAGATGAATAGAACCTTTCCTCATTAAAGTTATGTTGTATTTGGTATACGCCATTATTGAGGTGTGTAGAAGACTTGAAAATGCTTTGGTTCCATACCATCCTTGGTCACAAAGGCTGGGGTTTGATTCGACATTATATATCCATGAAGTGAATTGGGGTTCGGCGTCTGCTTGACGGCGGTCTCGTCTGGTGGCAATCACAGTTCAAGTACCGGAATATCTTGACGCAGTGCTCTCCCTTTACGCTGAATTCCGTGGCCACCAGGTGTCCCTCTCGGCCGACGCTGATGGAGTGTACTGTACCTGCGCCGTCTACAGGGGAAAGGAGTTGTTGAAGGAGAACCCCCCTTTCTGTGTACAGGTTCACCGTGTGGTTGAGGGTGTCGGAAACGAGTACCTCACCCACTACGTTCACACAGATACCCCCTGGAACAAACGTGAGTGCCTCTCCACAGGAACTGGGCCGGAACCGGTTCAAACAGCGGCCATCATACGTGAAGAACTTGACCTGAGCATCGACTGGGTCACTGACGATGATTTCTTCATTCTTGTTGGTGCAGATTTGAACAGGGCAGCTTGAAGTGGCTTTCCCGCCAATTTTGAATGAGTGCAACAGTTTACCCCCCCGGCGATGTACTTCTATCGTCCTCGACGATGTTGCTACTATGATGTTGAAGGAAACATCGCAGGCAAGGCTATACGGTTCATGTTGAGTAGGGAAGAGATATTTGAATTTTCCCTCGGGTGTGAAGACTTGGACTCTTTTGTTGCGTCTGTCCGCCACAGCCAAGTCGCCATTGGGCAGCTCACATACATCAACGGGTTCATTAAACTGTCCTGGCTCCGAACCCTTGACTCCAAACTTCACCTTGTATACGCCCATCTGATTGAGGATTTGGACGCGATGGTTATGACTGTCGGCAACGACGATGTCGCACGAGTCGGTTGCAACCAGGCCACGTGGGTAGTGGAAGTCGCCGCTCTGGGTTCCGAGTTCGCCGGTCCTCAAGAGTAGCTTGTCTGGTCTGAACAGAAATAAGGTTATATATATGTAAATATGAACGAAGAATTGCCCGGGTTGTATACTGAATGTAGATACATTTGCAACTCTTATTGTCACATTGATTTTATTATCAAACTGGGTTTACATATTTAAAAACAACAACATAATTATCACCTGAAACGTTTTTAGAACCGATATAAAAAAAGGAATCCTAACGTATATTTGGACTGGAGACCCAGGTTGTTTTTGAATTATTGATGGCACTGATATAATTAAATGCCAATATCGACATGAAGCAGGTGTAATCAGGTACTGACGGTCTCCTGCCCTGCGTCTTCTCGGGCTTCTTGCGAAGGTTCCCCACGTGATCATACGTCTGTCTCAGACCACGTGACAGCAGCCTCGCCTCCCAGTCCCGCGGGTCTCTCATTTCCCGGGCGCACTCGGGCCCACAGTCATGAACTGCAATACACTGTGATGTCATAAGGTGGAATACCAGACTCAAAATATGATATAGTTCAGACAACATATATATTGTTCTGATAAAGACGAGGTATTGCAGAGCTTACACGAGTTTGGAGTGAGTGAGTATGGTTTGACGCCGCTTTTAGCAATATTCAAGCAATATCACGGCGGGGGATACCAGAAATGGGCTTCACACATTGTACCCATGTCGGCAATCGAACCGGGTCTTAGGCGTGACGAGCGAAAGCTTTATCCACAAGGCTACCCGACCGCCCTCACGAGTTTTGAGTATCTCCTTTTTTCGTTGTTCCGGGTTGGACCTGGGCTTCAAACTCATGGTTGGTTGGTTTGTTGTTTAACGCCGCACTCAGCAATATTCCAGCTATATGACGGCGGACTGTAAATAATCCAGTCTGGACCACACAATCCAGTGATAAATATCATGAGCATCGATCCACGCATTTGGGATCGATGACATGCATCAACCAAGTCAGCGAGCCTGACCACCCGATCCCGTTAGTCGCCTTTTACGACAAGCAGAGTCACATTTTACGGCAAGCATGGGATGCTGAAGACCTATTCTCCCCCGGAATCTTCATGGCTCTCAAACTCATGAATTGGACAGTAAGCCATGATTGTCGTCAGCGGTGACTAACGGGATCAGGTGGTCGGGTTCGCTCACTGAGTAAATGCTTGTTATCGTGTCCCAATAGCGTAGATAGATGCTTATGATGTTAATCACAAGATTGTGAAGTCCAGACTCGATTATTTAAGGACCCGCGCGATTCACCTGGAATATTGCTGAGTGCGGTGTTAAACAACCAACAAATCAAGCCACAATGTAAGATGTTATCACAATCCTATTTCAAACCTTAGGTTTGCAGTGTTTCGGCGACTGTTTTCATACTAGGAACGTTTTTCTAACGTTTGTAATTTCTTGGTGAAGTAGAATTTTCAAGTATATACTTTGCCCGACACTTTGCTTCATAAAACGGGAGGTGTAACAATGGATTATTATAAACGACAGATGGAGGTAATTGAAGCGTTCATAAAATGGCATCGCCAGTTGTGTTCGAGTCTAAACATAGTTCAATGACATAGTTCAATGACAAAGCCGCATTAAATAAATCAAATCTTATATCGGGGGGGGGGGGGGGGTGTTATTATTTAACGCCGCACTCAGCAATATTCCAGCTATATGACGGCGGTCTGTAAATAATCAAGTCTGGACAACACAATTCAGTGATCAACGCAACTGGGATCGATGACAAGCATCAACCACTTCAGCGAGCTTGACCACTCGATCCCGTTAGTCGCTTCTTACGACAAGCATAGTCACCTTTTACGGCAAGCATGGGTTGCTGAAGACCTATTCTACCCCGGATCTACAGGGCCTGCAGGGAGCGAACCACACCTGAACTTGGAGAGTGTGTTTCCTTCATTTAGTCCTTTAACTCAGTGAAGATATGACGTAGGAGTACTCTCATATTTAAAAGTCCTATTATAACATGTTCTGAATTTATTTCCATTCAAGTGCCCTTTGTCGTCCCAAATTTCAAGTGACCACAGTTGTTGTTTTCTATATGAATAAGAAGAGGAAGGGGATGTTTGACTCACATGGCCTGTCTCCCGACGACTTGTAGAGGTGTCTATTGGCGTCATGGTACAGTTGCCTGTAGGACGTGACAGGTGCCCGGGGGGTGGGGGAGGTGTACCCCAGGCTGTACAGTCGGTAGCGGGACAGGTAGTCCACCATAGTTCGCCTGGCACCATATAGATGATTACATAAGTGTGGGTAATGCTGATTTTGTGACACGAATGTATTATAAACATGTATTTCACAAGAGAGGTAACCAAATCTCATTTCAATGATATATTCAGCCTGGTTCCCTGGGTATGGTGCGCCAGCGCTGCATACCCAGGGAACCAGGCTGTGAGATATTTTACTCCGACACGTTACTACTCTGCGTGAAGACATGACAAGCCTGGCACGAGAGGTCGGCAGGTAACGTTCTGATCAGCCAATGAGCGTGGATGTTTCTGAATTCTCAGAACGATCGAGAGAATCATTCAGAGCAGCATATCTGCTTTCCGTACCTCGAAAACGGGAGTGTATCCTATCGGAATAAAAAATCCGAATAAAATGAAATTAGTTGGTTGGTTGTTAAACGCCGCACTCAGCAATATTCAAGCTATATGACGGCGGTCTGTAAATAATCGAGTCTGGACCAGACAATCCAGTGAATAATATCATGAGCATCGATCCACGCAATTGGGATCGACGACATGTATCAACCAAGTCAGCGAATGAAATTGGAGATGGCCACGAATATAATTATTACTGTAATATTATACACACGATTTTGATTATTGTGAAGAGATATTGTCTCCTATGTTGAAAACTATATCGTGAACGTATTAGTGACATGACATGACGTCAACAAAAATAGGCTGTGATGTCATCGATCGTGACGTCATAATGTATAACGTCAACAATGCTGTCAACATTGTGTCAACATAGTATAGTGAAAAACCTTTTATCTACGACGGAAGGTCTGCCTCGTGTGAATTAATTTTGTTCTGAGCCTTGGCAAGGGAATTTCATCATTATTATGTGAGTAGCGAGTAGCTTATGTTTTATTTCACACAGTCCATCTTTTCGAGGAAATGTAAAAAAATGTGGGTTTCCTGATCGCAAGTTTGTGACGTGATGGACAGTGGCTGACGTCTTCTTCAACTTTGCGCCCATACCACGTCACGATGCTATGGACCTCTTTCGGACACAATAACAACGAGTGGAACGAATATTGGATCAATGATCGCACGCGTCGTGTGCCCTTACAAGTAGGCTAAATGTCATAAAGATGTGCCATCAAAATAATGACGTCACACCAAACGCTATGGCGTCATGATGTCCCGACGTCACCAATGCTACAGGTCACGTGTAAGATTTATTATACGAGTACCTCGTCATATTTTGTTTATTCTGAACCCATATGGAAGTTGAGTAGATCTTGTCACTGGCAAATGTCCACATCCCGCGACATCTCTTTCAAGGGTATTAGTATATCCATATAAACGTCCGTCGTTATTCAGATGTCTAGATTATTTATACAGTGCATCAATGTAGACATGTTTTATAAAAAGATGCTTTCTCACAGTCAGTCGATAATAATGGGATAAAAAGAATATATAAGTCGCTAATGTCCATATGTTGCCAGTACCCTCTCTAGACTAATATGTCAACCGTCATAACCTCCCAGGGTGGAATTTTCAAGGCCACTTCATACTCAAAGGGGCCACTAATTATAATTCGTTATATCCGTAGTTCGTTATAAGCATATGTACATTATGTATACAACAAAATGACGGGACTAAAAACAGTTCGTTATATCCGTCAGTTCGTTATAAGCGTGTCCGTTATAAACGTAGTTTACTGTAATTCGTAGCTCATTGAATTTCCATCCGATTCCTTATTTTTAATTCGTTATAACCGTAGTTCGTTATAAGCATATGTACATTATGTATACAACAAAATGACGGGATTAAAAACAGTTCGTTATATCCGTCAGTTCGTTATAAGCGTATTCGTTATAAACGTAGTTTACTGTAATTCGTAGCTCTTTGAATTTCCATCCGATTACTTATTTTCAATCTCATGAGGCCAATTTATACAAGACAGGCAGTTATGTTCATTATCTTAATCAGGTGATAGGTAACAGTAATTAGTTGGATAAGGTTTGGGTGATCTTAACTGTGAATTTTCATCACACATCAATACAAGTACTGTTTAAACTGGATAATCAGCTACGGCTAACTCTTGACACTCGATGTCGACATACCTCTAACTGATTTACACTAAGAGTACACATGTTTTGCTGAAGTAAATCAAATTGTTCCACAATCGAAGATTAACATTAACTCAACTGATCGGTAAAATATCCTGACCCGGACTGAATATATACAGCTATTGATTTGGTTTAGGTGAACATGATTGATTGGTGTGTTTTGGGGAGGTCTGTTGATTTAGGTCCGGTTACTTCCCTGTTTTGATTCAAACATTTGCTCTACAATTCCCAATGATAATACTGTATGGGGGCGTTCACATTGTCGGGAAATATGATGGCTACATTACCGTAAAATGTTGCATAGGCGTATTTCTAGTATCAAACTGAATACGCTAAAAATAGGTCATTCGCGTGTCAATATTCATTTCTACGTGGTAAAAAAAGAACATAAAACCCATGGCCGATTTTCTCTTAGCTTGAATAAATAAGTTTTACAACAGTTTCAGTAATTATATCCTTGGTCTGATACGTGATTGTTAATCAAATTCAAGTTAAATAATGTATTAACTTGACATGTCTATAGACCCTTGTAATTACAGCCTTAGTAATCTATGTCGCACAAAGGACAATCAAATAATGATATCAATACAGTATAACCCGACAGATATTAATGTCAACAGTTTTTAAATCACAGTTTTTCGCAAAGTTAGTACGAAAGATCTCCAAATCTCGGTTATTAACACAAGGGAGATAACTCGATGACAGACCGTGTCTGTCGCCTGTCAAAGTTATTGACAACACAATCAAGCATTTTGCCTCCTATCCCGAAGTTAACATAAATGGCCAATCACACAATTCCTGTACACAATGTGACCTTCAGACACTGTATTGTGGTGGTGCACGTTATATATATGTTTCAATTTATACCAACCTACCTCGATATCACAATCTTATCGCCATGATGACATACGATCCGATAGCAACGCGTCGTTGACAACCTGGCCAAGTCCTACGACGCATGCGCGCGGCGTTGCATAACAATCAGCTCAGCTGTTTGTCATCGAAAGAACAGCTGTGTTCCCAATCTCGTCAAAGCGTTCTCAAAAATATTTACTTGAATGTGAAAGAATCGGTGTTGCACAATTCGGCTATATTTAAACACAAGTTTGCTTTGCATGCGTGCTTCTATTAATGACAAAGTAGTCAATAGGTATAAAATAACATGTCGTTTATATACGATTGAAGATTGTTTTCTTTAACTGAACAGCATTTTTTCTGTGAGTGAATGAGTAAGTATGGTTTTACAACGCTTTTAGAAATATTCCAGCAATACCAAGGCGGAGTACAGCTCACTTAGTTTGTTGGTTAACGCCGCACTCAGCAATATTTCAGCTATATAACGGCGGTCTGTAAATAATCGAGTCTGGGCCAGGCATTCTAGTGATTGACAATATGAGCCTCGATCTATGCAATTCAGATACGATGACATGGATCAACCAAGTCAGCGGACCTGACCACCCGATCCTGTTAGTCGCCTCTTACGACATGCATAGTCGCCTTTTTCAGCAAGCATGGGTTGCTGAAGATCTATTCTATCCCCGAATCTTAATGGATGCAGTTCACTTAGTTTTATACTTGGACATACAGACTGACTCTTATAATTGTAGTAGCTGCGGTTGCTGTGTTTTTGTTGAAATGCATTTATTTTGACAGGGGTTTTTTCTTCTTCTTTTTTTCATGGTTTTCGCATTTGTCTGCTGACTTATTAGATCTAGCGTTTGATGTGTTTTTAATTGTGTCGGTATGTAAATCTGTCACTACCCGTAAAGATCCGAGTGAATATTGATATTCATCAACCCATGCTTATCGTAAGAGGCGACTAGCGGGATCGGGTTGTCAGGCTCGGTGACTTGGTTGATGCTTGTCATCGTATTCCATTTGCATGGATCGATGCTCATGATGTCAATCACTGGACTGTCTGGTCAAGAATCGATTATTTAGAGAATGCCGTCATATAGCTATATATAGCTGGATCTTCACTTCTCTCTTATTTTGTTCGTTTTTATTTTGGTTTTATCTTCTAATATTTATAAAATAAAGTATTTAGGCAATACCACACAAAAATAACAGATATATTTTAATTAATTTTCTGATTGTGTTTTTTGTTTGTTTTTTGCTCTGAAACCGATGTTTATGGAAAATTTACTTACCCCTTTCGTCTGAAAATATGGAAATGCTTCGAACATTCTGGATATTGCAAATTAAGACTTGAGTGCAGGTGTTCCCTTACTCGTTCTGAGGCGATAATTTTGACATGAAAACGAGAAATGAAAACGAAATACAGGCTTTGTTCCTTAAGGCGTAGTTTCCACTATCTGGTTTTCCCAAGGACCATGTGTTACTGTCGACATTCAGAACTTTAAGAATATAGAACAACTTGAAATAATGACAGCTGCTCAAAATTTAATTTAATTGTTTTACTGGATGACTGGCCGGCCCGTGTTTTCCTCTGAGATAAAGTGAAACGCAGAAAAAAAATGCTGATCATGTACAATTGGTTAGTTGGTTTGTTGTTTAACGCCGCACTCAGCAATATTCCAGTAATATGACGGCGGTCTGTAAATAATCGAGTCTGGACCAGACAATCCAGTGATTGACATCATGAGCATCGATCCACGCAAATGGGATCGATGACATGCATCAACCAAGTCAGCGAGCCTGACCACCCGATCCCGTTAGTCGCCTTTTACGACAAGCGTGGGTTGCCGAAGACCTATTCTACCCCGGAATCTTCACGGGTCTGATCATGTACAAACACAAAAGCGAACTAGCAGACTTATTATCCATGGAAGCGCCTGACAAAAATCATGTGTCTTGGCGATACTAAATGATGCGCTATTAAAATCCCATTAAATCAGGTTGCCTGCGTGCGCGTGTTCGAAATTTCTATTTAAATACCGATGTTTTCAATGCCATGTCATGAGAAAATATGTCATATGGCCCTGCACATTTTCATGAAGTTTCAGCTCTATGGATCTTGTGGTTTCTGAAAAAAACTTGCCTTGGCCGTTTTGACTCAAAATCCATAAGGCACTGCAATATCGAAGATGGCTTTGATTACCAATGTTCTGTTTCGAAAAAAGGTGGTGTTCTAGACAAAATTCGTGCCCCTACGTTTAGGCTCTGAACATGACGGACACCCTACTGCACGATTCTCCTCAGAACACCGTATCAACACCGTGACTGTGACGATATACAAGGCATCTGACAAGGAAACTACGCTTGATCTTGCAGTGCGCAGAGACCAACCATTTGATGATCTGGGGGGTAGAGGGATGGGGTTTGGGTTTTTTAATAATGTGTTCCGTAAGTTTATGGGAAAAGTCATTTGCCTCGGATTTTTAATAAAATACATTGTTCACTGGACGAATTCCTGATACATTCATAATAAATGTATAACAGTTTGCTCACCTTTTTTTCGATTCATGCCTCAATGAACCAAAGAAATGCACAGTTAATCCTTAAATTAACGTTTGCGTTCATATTGACATGTTATAATACAGTATACACGTTTAATATATATCCACATACGTGTACAACCGATTAGTAAATATTTTATTTCATCTATCATCGGATAATAGGTTTTTGGACAACATATGTTTTTAGACGGCCGTGTTTATCGCGATAACTCGCGCTATAACAAGGGGTGTGGCGTCACACAGACAATGTAAATACGCAGATAATGGCATATTTTTTAAGATTACGTTGTCTTTTATAAGTGAGTGAGATGTTTTACAGTTGTTCATGTGATTAGCGAGAAAACTACGAATGTTTAAATAAAGCATCCGAAAATCTATAACACGGAGATAAATATGTTTTCGATGTTTCTGGGTTTTTTTCAGTTCAGACAAAAAAATGCTTCGAGGATAACCTACGAGCCACGAGGGTTTATGCACTATCTGTCCCGAGAGAAGTACTTTATATATGTCCACGAGCGACATGCAGATAATCGGACATTCCGAGTTGAGAGTACATGAGTAGGTTATTCTGTATTTTACGAGTTTTTTTCGTGATTAAATGTCGCAAGTGTGGGCTCCCTGATCTCCAGGTGAGACAGCAGCTGAGTTTAGCCATTGTTGGAACGACGTCATAAAAATGGTTTGTGGCGTCATGAACAGTGGATGACGCCATCTTCAATATTAATGCGACAGTACGTACGCTCCTATGACGCCATTTTGCTATGGGCCTCTTCTCAAACATTGAAAACAATGGAACAAAAGGTCAGAAATAGACAATCAGCATGAAGAAACGGATATTATTGTTAGAGGGAATTATTTAAAATAAGTTCACCTATATCCGCCCACCTATGAAGAATATATAGTCTCTGTAGTTCAAATAAGAAATGAATACGGTTTATTAGATACCAGTCCGTAAGTAATGTTCAGATTTATATTTTCATATTTGAAAAAAATACAACTGTGACTAACACAAATATTCATGTATCATGTATACCCTTACAGAGTAAACCCCAACGTTGACTGGTACCTACGGGACATCTACATAAAAAAAACAGGTGCAGGAATGGCTCCTTTGTAAAAATGTCCCAGACAATTTGGAGAAAAAATTGCCACAAATTTTGTTAAAATGGACCCAAATAAAACTTAGTTATCTAGTTTATACAATAATTACACGGGACCATCGTCTACCATCTGAAATATTCATTGTTATTTTGTTTGTTTTACAATAGTACCATTGTCATATAAAATGTAAGATAGGCCAGAGACAGTGACACATACTGGAGAAGTGATGACTGGTGATGGCCCCAAATTGGTCCCGTGTATTAATTGTTAGGATTATGGAGGATAATAGTTTAAACAATATTTATTTTAAAAAGCAAACGGGTGAAATACGAGAGAAAAAGCTTATCCTAACCCTAATATAGACAAAAATGAGGGTCCAAGTAAAGATTGAAATATATCCCTCTAAGATCGAACAGGTCTTTATTTTTGAAGATATAAAGGTGAGATCAGTGAGGCTGAAGACCTCTTGTCCTTGACTTTCTGTAAACACCACATTCAGGAATGGTCTTATATTTCAAACTAGACTTTTTAGTCTTGAACTGAAAGATTAACATATGACAGTTATCCGCTGTAACGCCTGTGATTTCATTTTGGGAAGCAGTATCGTGCTCGAAGAAACGACCTTGACCTGCTCCGGAAGTTGTGGAATTTACAAAATGGCTGCTTCTCCAAACACTTCTGCGGCTACACTCACACCAAAGAAGAAAGATGAATCATTCCTTGATAAAATAGGAACTTTGGCAAGGAAGAAGAAAGCCAAAGAAGGTTTGCAATTTTGAACGTGGTTATTTTGTTGTTTTCCAATGTTTTGATGTGGTATTATACAGCTCTTTATCCAACCTCGCCCACAGATGTCCCGGGTCGAGTGTAAATAGCCATAAAAGGAAATATCGCACAATTTCTCGATTGGATTTTTTAATTTTTTGAATGAGAGTGTATTGTTGAAATGTTGGTGGTTAGTGTATACGAATTAAATTAAAGAGCTTCGGATGTAATAGCCATGCTTCATTCATGACTCACGTTGACAGCAGTAAACATGGTAAACAGTCATAACCCCGAGTAAACAGACAAACGGTGCCAAGTCAGCCCTGAATACCAGAGACCACACCAATGTTTAGTTTTATGGCATCCGGGGACACCGTCAATAATCTGTCATAAAGCAACACCTAAACTGTTCTACTATAAAAACCCAAGAGGCTGTGTACAGGTACTACAGATAGGTACCCCCGGTACGTTTCTGTATCCTGACGTACCCTATTTTCGAACAGTTAAGATGGCATTCCTGATATTTCGATGAATGAGTAAATCCAAACTCAAATTCTGCATCATATCAGTGGGTGATGTCTTCAACAATAGAATTCAGTTACATTCCGAAGAAAAAAATCTTTGATAAAAGGCGTGACCTCCATTACCTTGTCTGGAGATTACTGCTGCACTGGAGTGACGTCACCTATATTGTCAAACACCTGATTGTTTTTGTACATTAGCGGGGTTTTCTTGAATGAAAAGACATGTTTTGGTGCGCAGTTCTCAACATAATTCTTGGAGGTCAACATTAAAATTAAAAAGGTAATTTATAGTTTGATACCTATTCACAATATATGAATATTTGTGACATGATTGTGTTCACAATGTCTCACTCTTCCTTTTCATCATGACACAGGCACCAAAAGTCTGAATAACGACAGAATTTTCTGACAGGTGTTCAGTACTTCACATGAACTCAATATGTTGATAGGCCGAACGCATGCATTCTCAAGTCGGCAGCTTTGATGACATCACACCTCTCCCTATAATGTGACAATATCAATATCAAACACGTCTGTTCGAAAATAGGTGTCGTTAGAAAATAGGGTACTTGACGATATAATCATGAAAATGAGAGGTACCTCAGTCGAAATCAGAATACAGAAAGACACCCAAGGATGAGTCCATTCTGCTGCTAGCCGTATTGTGCAATGCAATTGACCAGTTCCTTGAACCCTTACGTACTGGTATATACGACCTGTCCTGGATGCCAAAATGCGGTAAAATACAACATGGCATTACACTTAGTATATGTTTCTCTCGGTATTTCCTTTCCATAAATGGATCCGAACTGTCATACGTTTGTATGAGATGCATTCCAGTGTGTCACATGAGAAACGAGCATACACAGTGACGTACGTACATTATTCTAATATTCCACGATACACAGCATTATCCAGCATGCACTAATCATCAGGCAAACAAGAACTACAACACGAACCGGCGTCGAATTGAGGAATATGGATTCGTCCGCTGTTTAGGGTACTGGGTACCTTTCTGTATTCTGATTTTGGCTAGGGTACACATCTGTATACAGAAACGTACTTGGGGTACATATCTGTAGTATCTGTGCTGTGAAATCGAATTAGGGAACAATGACAAGTATAGGGAAATAGGTTTTACTGTCAGCACATTTGAAATAACGCGCATACAAATTCAACACATGTCAGAATTGAATGTTGAGATGGGTTTGTGTGCATTGTTTCCAACACATATTTGGTTGACATGGCTGGGAACCCATAATAGCATATCAATTTACTGTGTCTTAAACTATGTGTACCTTGTTCATTTCTATCGGTAAATATAGAGGATTCAGATGCAAACCAAATAAGTTTTGATCTCCCTTTATGAACATGGCTTGTCAGGGATTTGTCATGTCATGGCAAGAGGCTGATATTCACCCCCATGTCAGCAGGAAATGTCAGTGGATATTCCCAAATTGATATCCCAAATTTACCAATTCATGTTACATGAGATGTAACTAATGCTATGGTGGAACTTCACTGACCAATTTGAGCCAAATAACTATTTTCTCCAAACATTGCCTGCCAAGGGCACTTAGTTTTGGAATTGTGGCCAATCCCTGCATGGTAGATCCATAGTCGCATCTCATATTCCTGAGGCGGTCTGATAGCCTTGATGTTAAAGTGTTCTCTCGTCATGCCGAACACCCGAGTTCGATTCCCGACATGGTGCAATGTGTGAAGCCCATTTCTGGTGTCCCCCACCGTGATATTGCTAAAAGCAGCATAAAAACCCATACTCCCTCAACCACTATTGTTTATCTTTTGTGTGCTTGTCAGAGTGGTTTCATGCCACAGCACATGGAGAAGCTGCCAAAACACAATATCATTAAAATCAGATCTTAGTTCTCACTACCGCTAAAAAAGGATCTGAGGACATCCCATTACGGGTCACGTCAGAATGACCTTTCTTGAATTTTGACCGACCAATGAAATGACTAACAAGAAATCGACATTAGCCAATCAGAAGGCAGCTTTCTCGAGCTTTACGACACTGGTTTCAAACTGGGGATTACGCTTCAAAACATATTTTGACGTATTCTTGATTATAAAAATTAAAACTGATAAGAAGAACACTCTGGAATGGCTTATAGATGGCCTAGATTGTATGGATATAATCATAAAACCCGTAACCGTGGTTCGGAATACCCAGTGTCTAATATATTGTAGTTGCATGATTAGAAAACACGTTGATCTGGTAAGCGATGCTCTGATTGGTCGGATGAAAGGTCATTCTGACGTGACCCCTAATGGGATGTCCTCAGATCTTTGTTCAGCGGTAGCGAGTACAAAGATTTGATTTCTATGAGATTGGCTAAAACAATGTTTCTAACAATAACATTTACTTTTATGAATATGACTGAAATATCCCAGTGACTACAGTACAAAATCAAGCAAACTATGGTATATGATAAGTATCTCTACATATGTAATAAATCACCATTGTTTAAGATATCTATTAAGAAAAAGGAGAATTACATTGTCTGCTTGTGTGTATGTCAGAGTCACATTACCATTGGTCTAACATATGACACTATTTGTGTTTAAATTTAATGCATGTATATCATGTATATGGCGACACCCTTTACAAGATCGCCTACGACATTTATGTTTGCCGAGTTAAAAAGAACTTATAGTTATATTCCACATCATCATCATCTTGATTAGACCCTTGGGGTAGCACGAGTGGATCTTGTGATTACAGGCAAGGGTATGAGTGAGTGAGGTAAACTTGCATGTTGCATCAGCAGCTCTTCAGCTATACTCAACGGCATAATTGGGTATACCAATTACTGTATTCGATGTAATAAGCACCCTGCTCTAATAAGCACCCACGGCGATATTTGCTTATATATTGGCTAGTGAACAATCTCATTTAGCACCCCTTCCGATTGATCAATGTACAAAAGACTTATTTATACGCACTCTTGTGCTACATGCACCCTTAATTATGGCCAATTAAATCCTGAAAAAATATATCTGTCGTATATTAACGTTTCAGGTTGTCAGCCTAAACCACGAAACTTATCTTTTCACCAAAGTAATATTGTAATAAGAGCCCCCTATCACTAATTTTGAGTTACGTTGAATACGGTAGTATAAAAAAGGTGTCTGCTAAGGATTGTAAAATAGTAAGCATGGTATTGTTTGTTTGTTGTGTAATGCTGCACTCAGCAATATTCCAGACGGCGGTCTGTAAATAATTGAGTCTGGACAGACAATCCAGTGATTGACATCATGAGCATGGATCCACACAATTGGGATACGATGACATGCATCAACCAAGTCAGCGAGCCTGACCAACCGATCCTGTTAGTCATCTCTTACGGCAAGCATACCGTATTTTCTTGAGTATAGTGCGCACCCATGTATAATGCGCACCCCCCTCTAGCGGGTTCAATATTTTGGAAAAAAAGAAATTTGAATATTATGCGCAGAAAAAATTTACACCGTACCCTTTCAGCGAAGTCCGGCAAACGAACGGGTGCTGAGAAACTTCGTCAGTACAAATTCGAAATTTGAGATAAAAAAATCACCAGACATGTTTATTTACCGTTTAAATAGTACTTATTGTTCTGCTAGGCATTGTTTTATATCTAGGGATTAAGATTACCTTGTGTATTTTCTCGTAAACTAAGCCGGAAACAGCAATCAGCTGTACACACGTTTTCTTGGAATCGACCGGTGATTCGGTCAAGACACACCCAGTGATATAACTTTATAGGATTTTTAATGCAAGGATCGGCAACAATTGTATCTGAAACTATTTTATTTATCAGGAATAATATATTCCATTATTTTCTTAATTATATGCAGCCTTTACTAAACATATTTAAAATAATAATAACCCTAAGCGAAGCAGCTGATCGCTATTCCCGGGTATTATTTTTTACATGGAACATGTCTGACCAGTCACCGTCAAGGCTCACGCGCACGTGAGCACGTGAGCGCGAGAATTTCATGTTGACATAGAATCGTCAAACAAAAACAAATATGACTTTTAAGGAGTCAAAGTATGTCATTTATGATATATGTATCCATTCTCTGTCAACTAAAGTGCGTTTCAAGGCGTCAATAGCGGTATTCTGACCGTGGTTGCTGTTAATAACGGTGAGTTGTGCGATCTTCCGATCGCTTCACACACGATTTCGCCGAAATTAATAAAAACAATATTATAAGGAATTTTGAATAAAATTAATGAAGTAAGTTACAAACATAAGTCCAGAAATACAAAGAACACTTTTTATAGACAGACAGTGTAATTACGTAATTATTTTGCGTACTTCAGTATGGATTTGTTGACATGGTATTTCCGGTGTTTCGTGCTCACGGTAATGTCTTTCCATGGGAGGAAAAAACATCCAAACTCATAATTCGTGTATAATGCGCACCCCCTTCTACACAGCTGTGTTTTTCCGAAAAAAAGTGCGCACTATACTCAAGAAAATACGGTAGTTGCTGCGCGTGGCGTTAAACAACAAACTAACAAGTACAAATATAAGAAACTTGTCTCAAACATTTTGTCCTGCTTTTGAAATGTGCATCATCCATTAGTTCCTCGTTAACTTCGTAATGCACATCCTGTTGTAGTGACTGAGCTACAAGAGGAAGGGAAAAATGCCATTGAGTCTCCAACCAGCCCCTCGGTGCCGGACATCGGACCTGAAGGTTATCTTCTTGGTAAGTATGGATAAGAATACCTATCATCATCCATTCTCTCAGTTGATTTAGTTTGAATAGATCTCTTCACATTGTGTTACAGCGGCTAGTGTTGTTATTGGGTGGTTTCCATGGGTGACCTGGTCGATGGTTTTCTCACACCTATGAATACGATGAGGTCCACATTGAGCCACTCTTGAGGTTTGCAGTCCGAGGGCCAGTATGCCAAGGGTAGACAATTCAGGTCAACACTTCCACCCTGTCCTCAGATAACCGTTTTAATTTAACTGAATCTGAAAACTGACTGCAACACCATTTTTGAAAACTGAAAAAAATTGCTACAAGACATATCCAAGTACCTACCAGGCTATTCTAACTAGGAATCTATCTGTATATAGCAGTATTCTATCTTTATATTGCCCTGACAATGGTCAATGCATAACAAACCTTAACACTTAGAGGGGGCTGCTTATAAGAAAACAGTGATGTGAAACATTATACACATGTGCTACAAAGAGATCTTTTTTCATTCAGTTTTGGGGGCACAGGTGGCCCAGTTGTCTAAGGCGCCGCAATTTGCTGTGCAGAGTTGCGTCCCTTTGGCATGCCAGCAACCTATGATTGTGGGTTCGAATCCTGGTTCGTCCTGATTATGTTTCTGGGTTTGTCAGTACCATACCCGTGCTCCTGGGTTTCACCAAAGTGGTAAACGTCTGAGACCTGCATCACTTCGGGCTTTCTTCCCACATTAAGCTGACACACCGTGATATAACTGCAATACTGTTAAAAACGGCATGAAACCCAACTCACTCAGTCATTCAGTTTCATTCATTTTTTATGGTTCAGTGTCTCAGTGATGCCCTGCAGGTGAAGGTTTGACAGAAGCTTGAGTCGGAGCAGGAACAATGTTGGACATTTTGTCAACTGTTCAAGCAACAATGAATCATTACTACCAGTTGTGGTTGATAAGGTCCAACCTATTCCAAATGCTTCAATGGATCCTGATGTAACTCTGGTAACTATTTTAACAGGTGAGAAGGAAGAAAGGTCCATGATTGAGCCAGGATCTCGAGATGATGCCAAGTTAAATCAACTCATTAAGGTACGTCCATTGAGCAGTGTGTCTCATAGCTGTGAAGTCTGTATTAGATGACTTCATGAACATAATGAATAATGCTATTCGAAAGTAGCAATTAACATGATTAATATATATGATAATAATGAAAATAAAAATTTAAATGTGTACCTTTATGGAATGTGATTAGTAACAATTTACAGGTGTAACAAGAATTGTTTATATTTTTTACTTTTTTTGACAAGATATTCATAATTTCTGAATTTTTGAGCTTATCCTATCTTACTCTACATGCTCTAAGCATTCCTCTTTCTTCTTTTGATCCGTTGCGTGGAAATGTCCTTGATCAAAGTTTCCAGCTTCTAAGCTTCCTTTGCCCAGCCACCCATGCATCACCATGACAACCACCCCGGTAGCTAGGTCATGCACCAGGATCTCGTGCAGCACGCTGTCCTCCATCTGGTCCATTGACTGCCTCACCATTCTCTTTCTTTTTCTCGCCTCCCTGTCGAAACAAACTTCTTCTTTTTTTAGAGAGAGAACTTTTAAGCCTTTATTTTTCTCAAAATTAGGGGGCACTAATTGCATATAAATATGTGTAAGACGCAGCCAAACGTCCAGCCTGCATGAAGTGCCGCCACATATTATCACTAGTGGATCCTCATATATTATGCTGCGATTGTCATGGAGTGTCAACCGGGTTTACAGTGTTCGGAATCCTCTCATTTTGTCACAAGAGGCATTTACAGACTATCTTAAAAAATTCAAGAAGAGAGGGTTATGCCAATCTAAATCCAAGGATACTGAACATGGACACTCTGCGTCCAGGAAACCTAAGCATGTGGCCATGACTAGCAGTTATTCAACTGTCAACGCTTTGGTTACAATAGAGATGTCGACTGGGATCGATATCGATCTCCATCTCACTGATACCAACCTATGAGATACTATCCTTATCCGACAAATAATGGATATGAAGATCATCGATATCGGCCTTCCCTAAATATCTTTCAACGCCGGACTATTATAGATTTACTGCTCTTCCCCATCCACATTGAGATCGACATCAATATAAGGATCGACAGATGGAACGAGATCGACCCTCCTCACACTCTTGTTCTGAATCACCGATAGAGACACACATGGACCAGTGATCTCCAGACAAGTCGCACGTTCCCTCTTTACCTCCAGTGTCGAACCCGGTTATTAGTACGGCTCCTCCAGTATCCCCTATCAACTTCACGGGATCAGAGTGATTTAGCTGAACAAATCGGATCTCTTCTTCAATCACTTCAATGGTCTTACAACAATGCACCGAACAGTCGAGGACAGATACAGGACTCGCCACTACAACGACACCAGGAACGGAGTCAAGGGATACAGATAATAATACATCTACTCCGTCGGTTGCTTTTTCTGAAAGTCAGGGTTCAGGCAGTTTCGCCCAAGTTGACCCGTCCCTAATCCTCAACTGGATCGCGGACACCCTCCATCCTCCTCGTAGTACTTCAGAGGACGACATCAAATCAGGTTTTGTGATGACATCTAACCCAGCTTCTCCCGTTACCTTACCACCAGCAGCCATCATGTTGGACTTAACTAAGAAGTTGAATGAGGCATTCCGGGCCTTCCGCAGACAGAAGGACAAGTTTTCCATGCTGAGATTCAGCATAGCTGATACAGGAACACATGGGATGATACTGGGGTGGTTGTCATAGTGATGCATGGGTGGTAGGGCAAATGAAGCCTCGAAGCTGGAAACTTTGATCAAGGACGTTTCCACACAAGGGATCGAAAGAAGAAGGAGGAATGCATAGAGTGAGACAGGATAAGTTTTATTTATATACAATTCATTGTAAAGTTTACTATTTTATGTAGATTAACATGTTTGGCTGGAAACAGACAAAGACATGTATATGGTGTAACAATGGTATTCTACTGTTATGGCATCTATGATATGTAGTGTCCTGTGTATTTTCAGGTGCTTCTTGACTGGATAAACGATGAGCTTGCAGATCACCGCATCATTGTAAAGGACATCGAGGAGGACTTGTTTGATGGCCAAATTCTTCAAAAACTCATTGGTAGGCATTTAATTTCATTCGTTAATTTAAGAAAATATAACCTGCTTGGAGAATTAGCTTGTTCAGGTGAATGTAATGTGATAATAAGACATAAGATCTGAAAATGATCATCACATTGAAAATAATAATTGATGCATAATTCTATGATGACAGTATTTAATTAGTGTTTTGGTGCAAATTGGTAGTTTTTATTTAATTTATTTTGTTGTTAATGATGAAGTTGAAATCTTGATATGCAGTGGTGTTGATGGCTCTTTCAGAGAAGTTGTGTTGGATCTGTTGTTGTCCTGGTGTTTCGTACCTGGTGGCATCTTTCAGAGGTGTGTAGGAGATGGGTTTGCCATGGTCAGTCATGCATGTGGCATGTTTCAGAGACTTTGTGTAGGATCTGAGGTTGTTCTGGTGTATCGTACTGGGTGGCATCTGTCAGAGACTTTGTGTAGGATCTCAGGTTGTTCTGGTGTATTGTACTGGGTGGGATCTGTCAGAGACTTTGTGTAGGAGATGGGTTTGCCATGGTCAATCATACGAGTGGCATCGTTCAGAGACTTTGTGTAGGATCTGAGGTGTTCTGGTGTATCGTACTGGGTGGCATCTGTCAGAGACTTTGTGTAGGATCTCAGGTTGTTCTGGTGTATTGTACTGGGTGGGATCTGTCAGAGACTTTGTGTAGGAGATGGGTTTGCCATGATCAATCATACGAGTGGCATCGTTCAGAGACTTTGTGTAGGATCTGAGGTGTTCTGGTGTATCGTACTGGGTGGCATCTGTCAGAGACTTTGTGTAGGATCTCAGGTTGTTCTGGTGTATCGTACTGGGTGGCATCTTTCAGAGAAGCTGTGCAGAATCCGTGTGGAGGCCCCTGAAGTGACGCAGTCAGAGATCGGCCAGAAGCAGAAGCTGAGAGTCGTCCTGGACTACATCACCTCCATCCTGAACCTGCCACAGGGCTGGAACCAGCTGAAGTGGAGTGTGGACAGTAAGTAGACATAGACAGTCTTACGTCTGTGGGTGGGTGTGGACAGTAAGCACACATTGACAGTCTTACATCTGTGGGTGTGTGTGGATAGTAAGTAGACATAGAGAGTCTTACATCTGTGGGTGGGTGTGGATAGTAAGTAGACATAGACAGTCTTACATCTGTGGGGGGGGGGTGAACAGTAAGTAGACATAGACAGTCTTACATCTGTGGGTGTTTGTGGACAGTAAGCACACATAGACAGTCTTACATCTGTGGGTGGGTGTTGACAGTAAGCACACATAGACAGTCTTACATCTGTGGGTGGGTGTGGACAGTAAGTAGACATAGACAGTCTTACATCTGTGGGTGTTTGTGGACAGTAAGCACACATAGACAGTCTTACATCTGTGGGTGGGTGTTGACAGTAAGCACACATAGACAGTCTTACATCTGTGGGTGGGTGTGAACAGTAAGTAGACATAGACAATCTTACATCTGTGGGTGTTTGTGGACAGTAAGCACACATAGACAGTCTTACATCTGTGGGTGGGTGTGAACAGTAAGTAGACATAGACAATCTTACATCTGTGGGGGGGTGTGAACAGTAAGTAGACATAGAGAGTCTTACATCTGTGGGTGGGTGTGGACAGTAAGTAGACATAGACAGTCTTACATCTGTGGGTGTGTGTGGACAGTAAGTAGACATAGACAGTCTTACATCTGTGGGTGTTTGTGGACAGTAAGCACACATAGACAGTCTTACATCTGTGGGTGGGTGTTGACAGTAAGCACACATAGACAGTCTTACATCTGTGGGTGGGTGTGGACAGTAAGCACACATAGACAGTCTTACATCTGTGGGTGGGTGCGGACAGTAAGTAGACATAGACAGTCTTACATCTGTGGGTGGGTGTGGACAGTAAGTAGACATAGACAGTCTTACATCTGTGGGTGGGTGTTGACAGTAAGCACACATAGACAGTCTTACATCTGTGGATGGGTGTGGACAGTAAGCACACATAGACAGTCTTACATCTGTGGGTGTGTGCGGACAGTAAGTAGACATAGACAGTCTTACATCTGTGGGTGGGTGTGGACAGTAAGTAGACATAGACAGTCTTACATCTGTGGGTGGGTGTGGACAGTAAGCACACATAGACAGTCTTACATCTGTGGGTGGGTGTGGAAAGTAAGTAGACATAGACAGTCTTACATCTTGAAATATGCAGCTACTCTCTAACTCGTCTCACGTGAAAACATGGGACTGTGACCATCTCGCGGGCAGATGACCACGGAGTACGCTGATCACTGACTGGTTAATGAATGATTTCGGTAATTCGTTGCAAATTAGGTGTGTCGGAGTCGGAGTGCGAGACTGTCGGATTAAGAGGTCTAAATAGCACTGATTTAATCAGTCCCCATCATTAGTGTTGGACTGTGGGATTAACAAGACTTGACTGTATCTCTATTGTGTATCTCTACAAAACTTCAATAACAGGGTGACTGTACGTATTCAACGGCGATGTGGTGGTGGTGGTGGTGGGGGGGGGGGGGGGGGGGGGGGGGGGGGAGATACGTGGTATTGATACAGGTCAATATCTGTTGACAATTATTCAGACAGTGTTGAACAAGACTCTGTCCAGGGACACTCACTCACAGGGAGGAATGAGCCACAAGTGCATGAAGTGTGGGCGCAGCCTTCAGATGTGTCGGTGCTTAACAGCTGTGTATATTTGTTCAATCATTTATTTAATGGGAGACAACTGCAGCAGCAAAATAGAATTTGTTCACCAATAAAATTTATACTCTTTATGGTGGTAACTAGTGTATATTAAAAAGATCCTAATAAAAAGTAATGATACAGAAGAAAGTAAGGCCAAATGATGCAGTGACCTGCCAAAGTAGCTTTGAGGTGATCACATATTAAGTGTTTGACTGTTTGATTGTTTGATTGTTTGATTGTTCAGGTATCCACTCCAAGAACCTGGTAGCCATCCTCCATCTGCTGGTGGCCCTGGCCAAGCACTTCAAGGCCCCGATCAGGCTGCCCGACAACGTCTCCGTCATACTCGTCATTGTACAGGTCAGTTTCTTGTTAGGGTCAGGTCAAGTTTTTTTAGCAATATGTGAGACAGCCAACCTGACTGAAAAATAGGATGAGGGGCCTTGTTCTAGCAACAGTCATTTATCATCCAAAACTGGCACCCACAGGAGATATTGCTAGGGTGAAATCAAGCAATATCTACAATGTAGATATCGCTGCAATGAAATTGCATCACAATGCTTTGCAGACCATAGTGACATCATTGGTTACCATGACGTCACAATCAAATGACATCACTAATGGCTCTGCTACTGAAGCTGTTAGCAGTACTTTTTACACTAGGACATTGCTTATCACTTTCTACAAACTAAAAAAGTGGGAAGAATGATGTTAGATGATAAATTAAATCTCACCATCGTGTCTTTTGATATCAAACATATCAACACTTGTTGATATATTTGATATCAAAAGACACTTGGTAGAGATTCTCTATATATGACACTATGCTTAATTAACCTACTGTTCTGAGAGATGTTAAACTTACCTCAGTCAGTTGCTATAGTCTGCATGATGTGTATAACATGGCATAACTTGGTTGTCTATTAGGAATTTAGACATAGAGGTGTTGTATAGAGAGTTATCTCCCTTTAACTATCAGCACCTCACCAGACCAATGCAAGATTAAATCAACATTTCAGTTTGTTTGTTTGTTTTTTGTTTAACACCACATGCAGCAATATTCTAGCTATATAATGGTGGTCTGTACATTATCTTGTCTTGACCAGACAATCCAGTGATTGACACCATGAGCATCGATGTGGACTTTTAGGCCAATATGTAAAGATGCAGGAGTAAGAACTTAGGTGATTATTTAAGAAATGGCTAATGATTATTTGCTATATTTTGTATTTGTAGTATCGCCTAAACCGTTTGGAATCAAGTTGGAAACAACTAACTAGTGTTGAAATAAAAGTAATTCGTTTGATTTTACCTAGTGGGTTTTTCTTTCTTGTGTTTGATTTGTCAGTATTTAGATTTAGGCATAAGTTATTTTGTTTATTGTACAACTTTTTATACTTGTTGTTACAGAAAATAGACAACCAGCTGCAGACGAGGAGAGTTTATGAAGAAATCACAGGAGCTAACGAGTAAGTTTTCTGAATGTTTCAGTTAGTTTAATGCCCTTAGTATAACTATATGGTTTATCATAAAGATCAATACATATAAAGGATTAGATTAGCATGTGTAGGACACAAGTAGAAACTGAAAACCTTCCCAGAACCCTGGAAAGTGTAAAGAAATACATGTTTTGGTTCTGATGACATGAATACTGAGACCGCCTCCGTGGAGAGTGGAAGGTCGGGGATTCAATCCCCGGCCGCGTCATACCAAAAGACTTTAAAAGATGGTACTTATTATAACCCTGCCTGCCGCTCGGCGGCATTAAGAGGCTAAATCAAGAACTGGTCAGTATACTGTGCCTGAGTGGGGTATTCATGTTAAACTGCGGCATGGTATCTCAGTGGGCTGGTACTATAAAATCGGCAGACTCGTACAAGCAGCCACACACACATATGCGTCGTTAAACGTCTTTTCACCTCACCTGACCTCATCCGAATACTGTTTTGAGCGCCGATTTTTTTAGGGTTTATGTGAGATTGTTATTTTGGTAGGAAGTCTTGGCAGAATGTTTATGAAGACACATCATGCTGTGAAGAGGTCCCCTTACTGCCAGTTTTTCAAAGTGGCATTATACTCACTCTTACTTTGACCATTTGGAAGTTTAGATGTAAACAGTGGCTGAAGGGCAGAGTGAAAGTTTCAGTGAACTGCCGAATACTTGAAACAACTGAAATATTGGAGGAAAACATGATATGCTGTGGCATGTTTTTGTGTAAGGTCTACACATACCTGTTCATAAAGTGTAATACCACCTTTTGGTAACACATTGTAAATATGGTGTAACAGCTCAAAGTGATGTGAAACCAAAGATCGTTAATGTTCAAATGTTTTGTATTTTTCAGTGAAATTGGGGCCAAGTTTGGTAAGTTTCTTTGTTTTTGATGACATTGTAACTAGACATAAGATGGTGGCATGCAGACAGTAGTTCAGTCTCATTCAAATCAGATCTTAGCTCCCACCACCACTCAACACAAATCTGAGGACATCTCATGATAGGTCATGTCAATATGAACTTTCATCTGACCAATCAGAGTGTCACTTACTAGATTGGGGAAGTGACTGTCGGAATGGGTTTTATGATCAACTTCAAAAAGGTTAACACAGGGTATTCTGAACGACAGTTATAGTCTGAATGACTGATTCTGTCAAAATCATCATTTATGGGATAAACATTTGAACCAGAAGAGACTTTCCATGACCTGGGGAAAGTACTGCCATACAATCTCCGTCATCTATAAGACAGTCCAGAAGTTTCTTTTGTTCAGTTTAAATATTTAGAATCAAGATGGATATAAATACTGATCAATTTTGTAGTATGAAATGGAAGTCACCAGTTTGAAACTAGTACTGTAAAGCTTGAGGAAGCTGCTCTCTGATTGGCTAATGTCAACTTCCTGTGAGTCATTTCATTGGTCCGTCTAAGGTTGTTCTGATGTCCTCAGTAGGGCTGGGAGGAGTCAAAATTTACTACCCGAGTACCCACCTCCCTATTACCCAACCCTACCTGGGTACCCGCTGTAGGTCTCAACAAATAGGTCAAACATGTCCGATTGGGAATAGTTTGACCGTACTCCTGTCAAAATAAATTTAGATACACATATAAACCGATCTGGTCATGCATACACTGAAGTTGACTGATGTTTTATTATTATGCAAACATATGAAGTCAGAAGGAATGTGTGCAAAGTCAGAAAGAAATGTGAACACTTATCACTTATAGTGTAACCATAGAGTTCTAGATAATTTTTGCCATTAAACAATATAGTCACGTGACTAACCACGGGTCCGGGTAGTCCTGTGGGTACCCGGGTCCTACTCAGTACCCACTCGACCCAGGTACCCGAGTTACCCGTCCCAGCCCTAGTCCTCGGATCTTTATTTTGTGGTAGCAAGCACTAAGAGCTGGTTTTAATGGGATTGATTCTAGTTAAGTCTGGACACAAATATTTTTATGGAGGATCAGTGGATGTTGTGTCTTGTTCATGCTATCAACCACCAGATTGCCGTGCCCAGATGTGATTGTTTCAGGCCACAGTGAATATAGCTGTAATATTGCTGACAGGGCTGTAGAGCAGTTCACACGCTAATAAACAAACATTAAACCTATAAGTTTCATGAGATTGTGTCAAAGTGGATTCAGGATCTAGATAAGAGCATGGCCGAATGAATTTAATGTTATCAAATGAATGTTATGAAATATTACATTAAGTAATACGTTACCACTTGTTATTCCGAGGCTGTTGTTCTACAAGTTTTCAATTGAATGCTATGAAGTGATCACTGCTACTACAAGATATGCTGCAATTACGTGCATTGTGTTTTGTTTTATCCAAGATGGCGGATGTTTCCGAGCGAAAACGTATATAACGAACATCGTATAAAATGAACTGATTTCTCCGGTCCCTTGTACTTCGTTGTATCCATGTTCTAGGGTAATTTCGTCACTGTCTGTTTCACAACTTGATCTTCAGATGGTCAGGCTCTGTGACTTGGCTGATTGTGTGTCATCGTATAATGACTCAGTAGGATATTCATATTTTCAATCACGGGTTGGCCTGGCCCAGACTCTGTTGTTTACAGGCAGTCTTTATTTTGCAAGAATATTACTGACTGTGGCTAAGAAAACAAAAACAAAAATCAGACTCAAATCTCATTCATGTTTCTGTCTTCCAGAACGGGATGCTTTCGACACACTGTTTGATCATGCTCCTGACAAGCTCAACGTCGTTAAGAAGGTAACATACTTTAACTGTGTTGTTTATTATCAGATAATCAGAGTGAGTGAGTGAGTTGGGTTTAATGCCGCTTTTAACATTATTCCAGTTATATCACGGCGTGTCAGCTTGATGTGGGAGGAAAGCCCGAAGTGATGCAGGTCTCAGACGTTTACCACTTTTGTGAAACCCATGAGCATGGGTATGGTGCTGACAAACCTAAAAACATAATCGGGGTGAACCGGGATTCGAACCCACAATCATAGGTTTCTGGCGTGTCCAGGGGACGCAACTCTGCACAGTGAATCGCGGCGCCTTAGACAACTGGGCCACCCGTGCCCCCTCAGATTATCAGAATAGATTTAAGTAATTTGAACTGTTACATCATGAGAAGTGACGTTTACCCTGTTACATTGTTGTTTTACAGACTCTGGTCACATTTGTCAATAAACAGCTGATGAAGGTGAACTTGGAGGTGAATGACCTTGACACACAGGTAGGTTCAAGCATCTTTCTCGTTTTGGACAGCATTTACATAAGGATTCTTACAAAAGTTTGCACATCCATTTTTTTATTCATACGTCAATGAACCAAAAAAATTCCACATTCAATGCTCATAATTAAATTCGACAATGAATACATACTGTGGCGTGACATGAACCAGGTGATTGTTTAATTTATGTACATAACTTGACGTGCCCAAAATATCAGTACCCAATCAATGGAGAGTAGGATCAAAAGAAAGGTCATAGGACCTGTCAATCAAGGCTAGAGGCGAGAAGAACTACAACAGTTGGACTAATGAACCGGAACAAATATGTTCGGGAGAAGGCGGCTGTTTCAATGACATGGTCAGTTACCGCCAGATTCAAACATTAGTTCCCGGAGAATGGGAAGACACAGTTGGAAAAATGTGGGTGAGAAATGAAACCTGCAACCTGAAACTTTTGGAACCCCGGCAAGCAGAAAAAAACAGGCGAGTGAGCCTGCACGTTTGCTTTTTCATTCCTTCTCGGCCTTCGGTCTCAAAGGGTAGCTTGGACAATGAATTTTGCTAAATGTCCTGTGCATGAGGATGCACGTGAGCAGATAGGGAGTTCCCTCGACTGTAATATTGGGATTCCCCAACATTCCGTAGTATTAAAAGTAGTTCGCTTCAGTGGGCGTGGCTTAATCTTTTACATTCATTGGGAAGTGAATGCAATAACGTGACCAGTTCAGCTAATCAGAGTGCAGGAACTGCAGTGAACACAACAAAAAATTAATTATTGCTGATTGAATCAGTTCATAAGTAGATGGTACTCATCACCACAGACTACTCTCCACTGTGCCTAATGTCATTATTTGAGGGGCAGTCGGGTAGCCTAGTGGTTAAAGTGTTCGCTCGTCATGCCGAAGACATGGGTGAAGCCCATTTCTGGTGTCCCTCGCTGTGATATTGCTGGAATATTGCTAAAAGGGGCGTAAAACCATAACACTCACTCACACTCACTCATTTCTTACCTTGACCAGGTAGCAACACAGGGCGACTAGTTTCCAGTATTGCATGCTTGTCAAAGAGTGGACTGGTGACAGTCAGATGGTGTCAGTTTGCTCGCTGCTTTGTGTGTCATCGCGTCCATGCAGGTGGACTGCTGAGTTTGTTGTTGACCACTGGTTTGCCTGGTCCAGGCTGAAACATTTTCACTCTCTCTTTCCGTGGAAAACACCTGGAATGACATCAGTTTCTTTTTGTGATCATTTGTCCTGTGAAGATTCCGGGTTAGAATTGGTCTTCAGCAACCCATGCTTGTTGGAAGAGGCAGCTAATGGGATCAGGTGGCCAGACCCGCTGTCATCATATCCCAATTGCATGGATCGATGCTCATGATATCAATCACTGGATTGTCTGGTCCAGATTCGATTATTTGCAGACCACTGTCATATTGCTGGAATATTGCTGACTGTTGCATAAAAACAACAAACAAAATTTTTAAACTTATCCTATCTCACTCTATGCATTTCCTCTTATTCTTCGATCCTGATGTGGAAACGTCCGAGAACAAAGTTTCCAGCTTCAAAAACACCAATCACCCCAACACATCCCATACATCACCAAATCGCCACTGTGATCATGGGTCATACACCACTGCAATCCCATGCGGCAGACAAATTTTTAAACTTATCCTATCTCACACTATGCAAGGTCGGGAAAAATTCTAAAATAAACAGCCATTGATTTTCAGGTTGTAGTTTCCATGTGTTGAGATGAATGTTTCGGGAAAGTATCACCCAATATGATGATTGGAGTTGGGAAGTATGATCAGCAGATAACATGGCAGACTAATGCCAATAAAGGATTATATTGGTGTTATCAAAAGGTTACTCTCAGCACAGGCTTCAGCATATAATGAGTAGAATAAATCATGAAATGAAATCATTCAGATTTCTCTGCCTCCTTGGCAACCCAATGCATAATGTCTCTTCTGTTATGGTATATACCCTTGACGCATTTGGGGGCCCAGTCTTCTAAGGTGCCACAATTTGGTGTGAAGAGTTGCGTCCCTTGGGCACACCAGAAACCTATGTTTGAGGGTTCGAATCCCTGTTTGCCCCAATTATGTTTCTAGGTTTGTGAGCACCATACCCATGCTCATGGGTTTCACCGAAGTGGTAAACGTCTGAGACCTGCATCACTTCGGGCTTTCCTCCCACATTATGCTGACACGCCGTGATATAAGTGGAATACTGTTAAAAGCGCCATTGAAAACTCACTCCCTTTTACTCAGCTACTAGGGTGTAGATATTTATTTACCTCTGTTGTAGACCCGTGAAGATCCGGGTCAGAGTTGGTCTTCCACAACCCATGTTTGTCGTAAGTCGCGACTAACAGGATCAGGTGGCCAGACTCGCTGACTTGGTTGATGCATGTCGCCGTGTCCCAGTTGTGTAGATTTATGCTCATGACATCAATCACAGGATTGTCTGGTCCAGACTTGACTAGTTACAAGCCACTGTCATATAGCAGGAATATTGCTGAGTGTGACTTTAAACATCATGCATGCAAACATACAATCAAATCCAGGTGTGATTCCCACATGGGTACAATGTGTGGAGTCTAAGTCTGGTGTCCCCTGCTGTGATATTGCAGAAATATTGCTGAAAGCAGCATGACAACCTCGCTCGCTCGCTCACTCACTCACTCACTCACTCACTCACTGATAATGCTAAAAGATAATGAAATATGTATATCTGTAGAAGATTCCCCTCATTTTCTCTCTGAAAGGAAACTTCACTTATTGATGCAGTCGATGTGGATAACGCTGATGCAGTTTAGTATGACACATTAAGTGTTTTCATCAATATAAATGTCACCAACAACTACCACTCCTGATAACTTAAACATGGTTTTCACTGACATTTGGCCAACTTTCTGTTTTTACAAGATATTCAACTCATTTGTTCCTTGTATCAACTCGGCCTTCAAAAGCCATTGTTTTTAGACGCCTAAAATATGAATCAGATGACGCCTTGAAGTTTATTTCTAGAAAAACGATTATTGCAACGTGTTGTGAGTCTCGGGTTACGTCTGGACTTGTGTGTATACCGACACACACTGAAACTGCATAACAATTTTAACCCGAAATGGCAAGATGTTTTTTTCTGTGCTCAAGTCCATCTTGAAACATATTAATTGAGATTTGAGCCTGTACGGCGACATTGATGTGTTGGTATCGTCTGACCAAGATAAAATTGTAAGGAAATTAACATAAAGAATATTTTCAGACATCATGCATAGAGAATGTACTTCTTCAAGATGTCTGTTTGAAGAGTAGACATTTGAAAGAGTTTCTTTACATATGCAAAGATTTACAATGTGTGCTCATATGAAATGAACACTCTTTCTTTTTATAGGGCTTTTTGGAAACATTTGGTAAACTTCTGATCCATTGAACAACTTTTGAAATGTGAGAAGCATTTTGAGTAGAATAATTCAGTTTATATTGCTGGTTATGGTAATGTCTGTCACAGTTCAAGGCCATTATGTAGTAAACAGAATGTTCCATCATTTCTCAGGAAACACCGTCTTATGTGCTGGAGATGCTTGAAACATTATTTGTTGTTAGTCACCTTTTTGAGCTCACCTGACTGAAAGCTCACCTGACTGAAAGTTCACCTGACTGAAATCTCACCTGACTGAAAGCTCACCTGACTGTAAGCTCACCTGACTGAAAGTTCACCTGACTGAAATCTCACCTGACTGAAAGTTGACCTGACTGAAATCTCACCTGACTGAAAGTTGACCTGACTGAAAGCTCACCTGACTGAAAGTTCACTTGACTGAAATCTCACCTGACTGAAAGCTCACCTGACTGAAAGCTCACCTGACCGAAAGTTCATCTGACCGAAAGTTCATCTGACCAAAAGCTCACCTGACTGAAAGTTCCCCTGACTGAAAGCTCACCCAACTGAAAGCTCACCTGACTGAAAGCTCACCTGACCGAAAGTTGACCTGACTGAAAGCTCACTTGATTACATCCCGGATCATCTAACTTTTAGAGCTTCACTATGCCTGGGTTGTCTCACCATGCATGAATGGTTATTCCATGGCTCAGTGTGGTACGTGTCGTCATTGACTCGTATAATCTGTTTGTGAGAGACTGTCAATGGGCATAGGGGGTTTGGGTTGGGACATCTTGAAATACTGCTACCACATAGAGAATAACAGCTATTTATTTATTCAAGTGCTTAGTAATGGAATAAGATTAGGCTTAAAAAAATTGGTTCTCAGGCAACGTTTTTTAAAAATATAGTGTGGGCAGGCTGTTTTTTTGTTTTTGGTTGTTCAAACTAGTATGTAATCAATAAACAATTGTGTACATGTACAATCAACCTGGGACAGGGCCTCCCTACATAAATGTATTCCTTGATGAGTAAAATACTGGAATGCAGTATTTGACCACCGTTGGACTTAAAATATTTGAAAATTTTTTAATTTAAAAAATGAAATGGAAATAAAAACAAAACGTGTGGCGAACTTTATGATGATGGGGGCGGTGCCTGAGAACCAAGACTATTTTTTTTTAGCCTTAAGCCTAAGTCAAGTGAGTTTATGTTATGGCCTGCTTGTTGGGCGTCTGTAGACATCTTCTCCTTAGAGACCAGGTTGAATCTTCAGATGCTTGTTCCCACCAAGGATGATACCTGTGTTTATTCTTGTTGGGCGTCTGTAGACATCTTCTCCTTAGAGACCAGGTTGAATCTTCAGATGCTTGTTCCCACCAAGGATGATACCTGTGTTTTTTCAAGAGGTTCGATTTATAATTTTGATATGCCCACCTTGGCAGCTATATTTAAAACGCTATTTATGGCCATTACATGGTTTCTTCAAAATGCAATGAAATTTGGTATATGTGTAGTACATCTGAACATTTTTTCACAAAAGTTTAGATTTTGACCCTCCTCTTTTGATGATGCTCCTAACTTTCACCCATTTTCTCACACTGTACATGTTACTCTAAGACTGTAGGTTTGAATACTACATGGGTATCAACCCCCCCAAAAGTTCTAGAATTTGTATTTTACTAAGGAAGTGCTTTCCTCAATATAACATTTGTTATATTTGACCACTTTCAAGATGGCTTTGTGTATTCATAACTTTTGTGCAGTGCAACAATGTTCTAATATTGTACATTCATTCTTGTATATTTGGAAACATTGTGGAAATGTCACTCATTCAAATTTGGTCTCTGTATTTATGTAAAAATGTTTGCCAAAGACCAGGTTCGATTCTCCAGGTCTGATGTGTGATCCGATTTCTGGTGACCCCATCATGATATTGCTAGAATATTGCTAAAAGCGGCGTAAAACCATACCCATTCACTAAAACATGTTAAAAACAATTCTGTATGTCCAGGTGAGCTACAGTGCCGTGGCACTTTTTGGTCAATACTTCATCTGTCATATCAGAGACCTCACCAGGTTGGAGATGACTTCATCACGTGAGGCGTTTTTCTAAAGTTTCTCTAAAAATTGTATATAGATTTCTGCAACAGTTTTTTAATAGCAATACTCAAATTACTTTAGGGGGCGGTCTGGTAGCCTAGTGGTTAAAGAGTTCGCTCGTCACGCCGAAGACCCGGGTTCGATTCCCGACATTGGTACAATGTGTGAAGCCCATTTCTGGTGTCCCCCGCTGTGATATTGCGGGAATATTGCTAAAAGCAGCGTAAAACTATACTCACTCACTCACTCAAATTACTTTAGTTAGATTTAATTTTTTACCAGTAACATGTTAGCTGATTGTGTCTGGTAGTTTCCATGAACTTAGCAAGTGGCACGTGTTCTCCAGCATCCATGCTTGTTGTGAGGTCAGCTAACTGGGGACATCAGATGGCATATTGAGTATTGATATGACCGCCAGGGAAGACCAACTTTAACTGTGACTTGGCTGTAAATGTGTTACCTCACTCCAATGGATAAGGGAGAAGTGGGGTAGCCCAGTGGTTTAGGTGTTCGCTCATCACACGATGGGACATGGTTTGATTCTCCATTTGGTTATAATGTGTGAGGCTCT
This sequence comes from Haliotis cracherodii, assembly GCF_022045235.1. Classification (NCBI taxonomy): domain Eukaryota; kingdom Metazoa; phylum Mollusca; class Gastropoda; order Lepetellida; family Haliotidae; genus Haliotis; species Haliotis cracherodii. Next base: position 67,250,661 of record NW_027266286.1, read on the forward strand.
TTTCTTGTGTCCTTCGCCATGATAATGCTTGAATATTGCTAAAAGTATGGTTTAACCATACTCTCTCGCTTACTGCAATGAAAGTAACACATTTGTCCGGTCCAGACTTACTGGACAAATGCAACAGAATGGGCCAAAGTGGAAGATTTACTTATTGTAGACCCGTGAAGATCCGGGATAGAATAGGTCTTCAGCAACCCATGCTTGCCATAAAAGGCGACTATGCTTGTCGTAAAACGGGTCTAACAGGATCAGGTGGTCAGGCTCGCTGACATGGTTGATGCATGTCATCGATCCAAATTGCGTGGATCGATGCTCATGATGTTAATCACTGGATTGTCTGGTCCATATTCGATTTATTTACAGACTGCCGTAATATAGCTGGAATATTGCTGAGTGCGGAGGAAAACAACAAACCAAAAGCCATACTTGTTGTAATTGTGTGAATATTACTGAATGAGTGTTTGAGGTGTCTCTCCTCTGTTGTCCAGTTCCACGACGGAGTGTACCTGGTGCTGCTGATGGGGCTACTGGAGGGCTACTTCGTCCCACTACACGACTTCCACCTCACACCAACAGACTTTGACCAGAAGGTAGGACAACGTCACGCATACATTTCATCACAATATGTGTTTCCCAAATGCTGATTCCAGAGCAGACTATATATTCGCCACGGATGTGGTGAAGTTACCCAATGGTGACTCCACTGCCGAATATATTTTCTTCGAGCTTGTTAAAATATTTCCCATGTAATTCGAGGCGAGAATATATGATTTCATTCAAACATTCCTGCAATGGACAGAGCAAAATGCAAGTTAGTTCAGAGAGATGGATCCCCATGGTGATTGGAGGAGACTAGTACTTCATCTTTGTGGCAAGAGGTGACTGAACTTGGGGTCACCAAGGCACCATGGGGGAGTCCGGGCTTGTACTTGATGCACGACACTTCTGACAGGCTGAAGGAGTAAGAATGATTTGTTCTCCTTTGTCAGACAGGCACATGTACAGATACAAGATCCTCGCAGCGATAGCCCATTTGCGGTGCTCTCTTTACTATCGCTGCCACCAGTCAAATATGATACTGTACTGACACATATTCACAGTAAGAAAAAAGTACAGCTTTATGGATAACAACTTCTGGTTTATTCTGGTTTATTTGTAAGTTATCTCTCTGACAGGTTATCCATAAAGTTTTATGTTTTTCTTACTTAATTGCCAACTTCTAGAATGCCAATCAAACAGTAACATATTCACAGGTTACCACACTGATTGTCATTAGCAAAGGGAGATAACTTAGGTATCACACTGATTGGTTTATGTTGACACCAATGATGTCATTAGCAAAGGGAGATAACTTAAGTATCACACTGGTTGGTTTATGCTGACACCAATGATGTCATTAGCAAAGGGAGATAACTTAGGTATCACACTGGTTGGTTTATGCTGATACCAATGATGTTATTAGCAAAGGGAGATAACTGAGGTATCACACTGGTTGGTTAATTTTGACACTTGTGATGTCATTAGCAAAGGGACGTAAAGCAATGCTGTTGTTATTATAGAGCATGTCATCAGCACTTGGAGAAATTCATGTTGAATTGTTGGACAACTTTATTGAAGTGACTATCAGACGATACAAGATACCTGCTGTCAGGGCACACACGTCTGCTTATCGTCACTGCATAAGCTGTATGATGTACACAAATCAAAGTGCGTGGTACAGACTTCTCTTCAGCATTCATCAAGCTGTTCCAGTGGGGGAAGCATGTGTGGTGTTGCATAGATAACAGTGAAGTTGCCACCAGACAGCTGGCACAGAGGTCGCAGTAGTAACAGAATAAACGTAATGAAGCTGGGAACTTTTGGGGTTGAGATTAAACATTCATATATTTATCTTTAGTTTCTTTCATTTTCAGCTTCACATATCTTAGCTTAGTTATTTTTATCATCAGTGATAAAAAATCTGAATCATGTCATTGTGAACTTGCCCAATCTGTTTGATCAGGACTTGATGATATGGACTTTTTAAGGTTTAGTTCCAAAAGAAGATTTTGCAAGTTTTTTGTTATTTTGGTTTGCTTGTTTAACGCCGCACTCAGCAATATTCCAGCTATATGATGGCGGTCTGTAAATAATCCAGTGATTGACATCATGAGCATCGATCTACGCAATTGGGATACGATGACATGCATCAATCAAGTCACCGAGCCTGACCACCTGATCCCGTTAGTCACCTGTAATGGCAAGCAGGGGTTGCTGAAAACCTATTCTTACCTGAAAACCTATTCTATTCTAGCTTTGACGGAATATGTTGAAGGAATTGGTTGCTAATTCTTTTTCAACGTATTTGCCTCCAAGGTCCATGGTCTGACCTTTCAGGAGGAAGTCCACCAGTAGGATTCCTTTGGAATCCAAGAAAACCAAAGCCATCACCTTGCCAGCTGAACATATAGACTTTGCCTTCTTTAGAGGAGGAGATGTTAGATGTTTCAATGCATTGATTGTTGTTTAGTCTCTTGCTGATAGTGGCAAACCCAAGACTTGTTCATGGTTACAAATCGCAGAATCAGATGATGTAAAGTCTCACGAGAGATAATGAACTTGGAGCGTTTCTGATCAGGAGTCAAGAGGCCTTGGATCCCATCATGCCCTGTTCATTCCTCAGAATGTTCTGAACTCACTCGGGGCACGGGTGGCCCAGTCGTCAAAGGCGCTGCTATTCCCTGTGCACAATTGGATCCCTTGGGCACACCAGAAACATGATTGTGGGTTCAAATCCCGGTTCGCCCTGATTATTTTTCTAGGTTTGTCAGCACCATACCCATGCTCGTGGGTTTCAAAGTAGTAAACGTCTGAGACCTGCATCACTTCAGGCTTTACTCCCACATTTAGCTGACATGCCGTGATATAACTGGTATACTGTTAAAAGCGGTGTTAAATCTCACTCACTCACTCACTCACTCACTCACTCACTCACTCACTCACTCACTCAACTCTCTCATGAGAAATGCCTACTGAATTTGCTGTGTGTCATGTGGTGAGTCGTCTATATTCATATCATGTAGTTTATCAACATTTTCCTTAGTGGTGGCAGGGGCGGTCGGGTAGCCTAGTGGTTAAAGCGTTCGCTCGTCACGCCGAAGACCCGGGTTCGATTCCCGATTTGGATACAATGTGTGAAGCCCATTTCTGGTGTCCCCCGCTGTGATATTGCTGGAATATTGCTAAAAGCGGCGTAAAACCTCACTCACTCACTCACTCACTCACTCACTCACTCACTTAGTGGTGGCAGTTGAAGGTCTTCCTGATCTTGGATAATCTTCCCAGCTCTCTCTTCCCTCTGGGACTCCACTACCCTCTTCCTGACAGTGCCAAGGGAAGGAGCATCACCCCCCCCCCCACCCCCCAGCCCTGTCAGTTGGACATATTTGATGACAGTACTGTGGCCAGTTTAGTCCATTTTCATCAACAGAATACCTAGTCACTTTGATGCCCGCAGAAATATGTCACCTGGTTGTGTATTGGTTGAAATTCAGTCTGTTGGCATGGAAAGTATTGTACTTGATACATCCGCACTGTAAGGGCATAGTATACATCTTTCGTAGTTAGGCTCAGATCGATTCAGCCACTTTTATGCTCTTATTCTTTTTGGAATTAATGTAATTTACTTCGGAAATACTTTCATTTGAAAAAAGACACTCAAAATTCACAATAGCAAATACATTAACGTCTGACCTTTTCACTTAGATAATTCTTTGCCTCTTAAAATGATAATTTATTGCGAAGATTTTTGCTGTTTGGTATAATACAGCCTTTCATAACAGCTTTGCATGGGTGACAGTCAGAGGTCTGTCCCAGTCCCAGTCCCAGTACAAGCAGCCTTTGTTGCAGTACAAGTACACTGACAATACTTCTGTGGCTTCCTGGGCCTGACTCACCCAGTGCCGTACAACAGGACATTACTGTTTTGACCCACACTAGGAGTCGTTGGCAGTCAGTCAGACAGTTGAGGTGGCATTCTCAAACAGGAACCGAACTGGAATTTACTTCTCCCACTTTCTCAGTGTCGATGTACAGTTAAGAGTAAACCTTTAAGTCTAATCTATGATTCAATTGTTGAGGTATTTCCGGTATAGTGTTTCAGTTATTCTGAGTTGCAGCTGTAATAGAAGCTTGTCATGAGCCGGGCTGTGAGGGCTTGCGTAATGTGGGGCTTATCATTCAGGGTCAGGGACCTCGGTTGTCACAGGTCCCCTCTACACTACAAATATATTTGTCATTCTAATATTTTTTCATCTTTTATTTATTTTGAATCTCTTTTGTTATCTCAAAATAGAATATGCCAATCAAAATTAAAATTTATTTGTTCCTGTCATAATCATGATGTTTTTCCTCTGTGATCATAATTTATTCAAATTTGAGTATCATTATAAGTTTTATATATCATATCATATCATATCATATCATATCATATCATATCATATCATATCATATCATATCATATCATATTAGTTTATATTATATTAGTTTATATTAGTTTATTGATTTATTTCTACTTCAGTAAAATGAAAAATAACAAAAAGGCTTTCAGATCAGTTAAGTTTCTAGAACATGGGCTGATTGTTATCCAAAATGTCCTGAAGTAGGTAATCAAGGTGATAATGGAGAAGAATGTCTTGTCTTGCTGGAACCATGAACATGTCCTTATGTATTGGTCTCCAGTGACTGAGGACATGGTATGAGGTTTGGTGAGATGTAGAGGGATTATATGATACTTCGGTCACAAGGATCTATGCAGTCAATACCATTACCGTCCAGTGTCTGACTGTAATGAAGGGATGTATTCAGAACTGGAAAACAAAGTATAGACAGTGCAGTCATGTGTCTAAAACTTCAAACTAGGTGTCCTTGGCTGGCATATTTGGTTAAAAATGTTAGTTTGTTCAAATTTGAGATTATTTTCTTCTTAGATTCTTTGTTCGTTTGTTTCTTCATTCGTTTCTTCTTTTATTTTTTCTTTCATTCTTTCTTATTAGTCCTGTTATCAATGAATTACCCCTACAAGTTACTGCTATAAAGCCATAAAAATAGTTCTTACCATAATAGCATGGGGTCAACTATTGGCATCTGGTGTTGTGTATCGTCATTTCAATATCCATGACTCAGTGCATCAGACATTAGCTGTACATGTTAACACCTCATTTCAAGGTTGAAAGGGGCGGTCGGGTAGCCTAGTGGTTAAAGCGTTCGCTCGTCACGCCGAAGACCCGGGTTTGATTCCTGACAAGCTACAATGTGTGAAGCCCATTTCTGGTGTCCCCCAACGTGATATTGTTGGAATATTGCTAAAAGCGGCATAAAACCATACTCACTCATATCGAGAGTCAAGGTCATCCGCAAGGCGATACCCTGAGAAAATGAGGATTTACTGTAGGTGAAAGATGTTTGTGAGATCTTTCTTATAAATCATGTGATTGGCGAAACAAAGGTCAAGGTAATTCAGCCGAAAGTGTGTATAACTGACATTGTCTTGCATTGGCAATAATGTTTTCCCAAACGAGAAGTGATTAAACCTGAAGTGCATATTTTTGTTCACTCAGTCAAGGTTGAATGGCTGTGACAAGGTGACACCTGCTGAATGGTGAAGCTGTTAAGTACTGATTATTATGTATTTTTCTATAAAATTAGCACTTTTAAAATTGTATCCTGTATTTATGTTCAGACATCCTTTGCTCAGAGTAACATTTTCCTATCGATATAGGGAATCCTATGTAGACAATCTCATGACATGTCTTTCAACAGTTAAATCGCAATAGTTACTTGGTGCTCTTTAAAGTAAGACGAGTTCTATGGATGAACAACTTCTTTATTACATCCATAGAACTTGTCTTACTTCATCACACCAACTTCTAAATGCCACTGAAATAAGTTGGTGCTCTTTGCCTCCTCTTCTCTACATCATGTGATGTGATTTCGTTCTATCTGGAGAAGCGCCAACTTTACCAGTTTTTCGGCAGGCGATAGCGACATCTTGGACATTTATCAAAATAGGTCAATGTCACGTGAAGATATTTCTGAAAGATCCACGGCAGTTTGGTATCAACAGTGCTTAAGATTTCTTCACTTGATACATGTCACTGATACCGTATCTGACAGTGTTACTCTCAGAGTCAAGGGCATCTCCATAGTCTAGTGGATAGAGTGTCTGCCCAGGGAGAGGAAGGTCCCCGGGCATGTCATGCCAAAAGACGCTAAAAGATCGTACTTGTTATTTTCACGTGACTTAAGGGATAAAACAAGGCTGGTTGGCTCAGTATACTGTGTCTGAGTGGAATATCTATCTTAAACGGTAGCATGGTTAGCACTATAAGACTGGCATAAGTCTGGACAAGTTTCTGGGTTTGTCACCACCTGACCCATGCTCATTGGTTTCACTGGCGGTCGGGTAGCCTAGTGGTTAAAGCGTTCGCTCGTCACGCCGAAGACTCGGTTTCGACATGGGTACAATGTGTGAAGCCCATTTCTGGTGTACCCCGCCGTGATATTGCTGGAATATTGATTAAAGCGGCGTAAAACTAAACTCACTCACTCACTCACTCATGGGTTTCACCAAAGTGGTAAATGTCTGAGACCTGCATCACTTTGGGCTTTCTTCCGAAATTAAGCTGACCCGCCTTTATATAACTTGAATACTGTTAAAAGCAGCGTTAAGACCTAACTCCACATTAAGCTGACATGCCGTTATATAACTTGAATACTGTTAAAAGCAGCGTTAAGACCTAACTCCACATTAAGCTGACATGCCGTTATATAACTTGAATACTGTTAAAAGCAGCGTTAAGACCTAACTCCACATTAAGCTGACACGCCGTTATATAACTTGAATACTGTTAAAAGCAGCGTTAAGACCCAACTCACTCTAATATAGCATTGTGATAAATAGTTGCAGGTGACAGTGAGGGAATTTATTACAAGTTAAAAATCTAAATGATTTTTCTTGCATGTGAATATTGCATAACATGGGATATGAAATAAATGTCATTCTTGAATAATTCTTTAACTTGGCAATATTCAGTTTCCGAAAACTCGTTGAGGTGACTGCCGTTGTATTATTGTTAAATAACTCAAGCCGTTTTTCATTTGGATGCTCTGAGTAGATGTGTTATTATGCAAGTGTATTCTAACCAACATGATATCTGACACCATTTTTTAATTTTAAGCTGTAATTGAAGGTTAAATCTTAATTTTCATGTCTGAGTGCAACAGTGAGATAAACAGTGTTTATGTAAGAAATATAAAGTGGTAGTCCTGCTGTTATGGAATATAAAAAATAGATAATAATAATAATAATAATAATAATTGATGGTGAGGGTGATGATGATGATGATGATGATGATGATGATGATGATGATGATGATGATGATGACAAAATAACATTTCTCAGCACCCTGGTAGTCCCGTGGAGATCCTGGGTAGAAAAGGTCTTCAGCAACAGGGTCAGGTGGTCCTGCTCATTGACTTGGTTGAATGCATGTCATCGTATCCCCATTGCGTAGATCGGTGCTCATGATATCAATCACTGGATTATCTGGTACAGACTCGGTTATTTAGAGACTGACGTCATATACATAATACAGCTGGAATACTTCAGAGTGCGGCATTAAACAACAAACAAAATCATCACCCAACTCAAGCTGCCTGTGATATTTAAATTGTAACCCGACACCAGTCTTGGTCCTGTCCTGGACAAAGTGGAAGACAACAAATATGAGAGGGAGTCCCCAGGTGGTAGAAATGGGGGAGAGTCGGCAGCAGGCTACAGACAATCTTGTTTTATTACCCACTCCTAGTTGCTGAGTAAGATTAGATCCTGTGTAGATACAGTGTGTGTATCTGTCATCACGTATCCTGTGTGTGTGTGTGTGTGTGTGTGTGTGTGTCCCATACCAGCTGGTTCTCCCAGCCCTCACATGTATTCCCCCACATGTCTTTTTTCTCATGTTTTAACTTAGTGTGTCAGTAGCAAGGGTGTGTTGGCAGCCCCCCAGCTCCCAGCTGATTTCACTGGATGAAGCAGCCCACTCGCCCTGCTAGACCTGTTGTGGGGGTCATCTCCCCACTTGCTAAGACTGTTGACCTTGTTTAGTATTTTTATAGTTTTATTCTTTTGAAAGTTTAGAAGTGTTTATTTCTTTATGCTTGTATGTGATCATATGTGATTAGACATCTTTGGGGTATGAAAGCAAAGTTTAAAGTTTTGTGATGTTGTGTTTTTGAGATGGTCCCTCTTTCTGACACGTGATGTAGACAAGAGTTGGGAGGTAAATGGAACAGCCCAGCTGAGTCAGAGATAAGGTCAGACTACCCCTCCCATCACCCTCCTTCCCTCCTCCCTCACCTCAAACCTGCTGAATCTCAGCAAGCACCTGTTACATGAGAAAACTAAAACAAGTTTTCTTTAAAGTTAATTTTATTTCTTTTTTTATGTTTTGGAAAGCAGTTAAGAAAGTATCAGAAGATTTGTTTATCTTTAAACATGCAAGTCAGCATTCACTGTGCAGTAATCATTGAAAATCCAAATCAATGTTTTGTTTAGAAGTTACTCTGACATTGATTTTTGACAAGTCCATGATCAATTAATATGATAAATTTGGAATTTTTCACATGGTTAAAGTATTTGAGATGGCAGCTTTACTGAAATCACCCAGTTATTTACTAAATATTCATTTTGAGTAACAGATTGTAAATTGTTTACTTTATGTTCATATTTTGGAATAAAATGTTATCCCTTCCTCAAAACAATGATTCAATAAACCTTATGGCCATAATGAAAGAGCCAATGGTGTGAACACAAAGAGTTGTCCCCCTTGTCAAAGGACTGCCTCCTCTTTGTGTGATGGCCCAGGGGCAGAGGCTGGGGACCCCAGCACTGACTCACTCACTGACTAAACATGGTCGTGGGCAATTAATTTGTGTGGGAGTCTTTCTCAAACACACATTACAGGCTAGATTAACTTGGAGCCCTCTGTAAATACACGGATCTGTTAGCAATCATGACTTGTGGTGAAACAGAGAAAAAGAACATTACAAATTATATTTGTAACTCTGAAGATGGATGTTCCCCTGCCCCTGTGTTCACATGTAAATTATTCACGACTCATTAGTGAATTTACACCAATTGAAACGCACTTCCATGTTTCTTTGACAAACAGACAAAAAAGAGAAAGTTCACAGTTTCGGCCCATATTTTACTATTATAGGCTGCATTATTATAATTTGCTGAATATACCTTCTGAGGCCGAGCCAGAGATTTAAATTATGAGGTCTGTAGAATATTAAACAAATTTTCACAACATTTCACTCATGAATACCATACAGGTTTATGCATGCAGCTATAAAGTCTAACAGGTTATGAATAATGATTTTAACAACTTCTTTCTATATATATGCCAATGGTGGAAGTTTGATATTTCGAAGTCATTAGTGAGAATTCAGCACCAACCATTTACTGTGTTCTTTCTAATGGTAGTCAGGTGATACTTCCATTGTAATACATGGGCATGGTGGTCATCTCACTTGACATGATTTACATCCCATAGTAGCCAAGTCTAGTCCCAACACGTAGTCTATGAATAGATTTCTTTAAAATAATTGTCTTTTTCTTTTCTTAAAAAGAACCTTTCCTCTTCTGCTGTGTAGAATCAAGGAAACTAGACTTGGTTTAGTTTGATCCAGCCTTGCCTAGGCCTTTAGTAAAATAAAATGTCTCTCTATATATATACGGTACATATAAATTCCACTGTCGTGCCACAGGTCTAGTCCCTTAGGTTCACCCAATACGTGTGATCATGGGTTCTAGTCCCTGATTCGCCCTTATTATGTTTCTAGGTTTGTCTGGACCACAACCTTACTAAGTGCAGCGTAAAAATTGGCACTAGTCCTATAGTCCTTCCCAAACTGCCCAATAGTAAAGGTATACTCAGGACTAGTAGAAATTGGCCCATTTTAAGGGTTTTGCTGTATGATATCATTGTAAGGACAAGTGGACAAAAACTATTTGTTTCTAACCTTACTAAGTGGTAGATATCCATGAACAGCATCAACTTTCCTGCCACGTCAAGCTGTCACACCGTGATAAATATGTAATCCTGTTCAATACCGTGATACACCAGCCTCTCTCATTGTGCTGCATTGCCAGAGACATTGATATCTATGTCATCAAGGCTCCCCATCGGAGGGGCGGTCGGGTAGTCCAGTGGTTAAAGCGTTCCCTCGTCACGCCGAAGACCCAGGTTCTATTCCCGACATGGGTACAATGTGTGAAGCCCATTTCTGGTGTCCCCCGCCGTGATATTTCTGGAATATTGCTAAAAGCGGCGTAAAACCATACTCACTTACTCACTCCCAATCGGAGCTGCATCCCTTGGGCATGCTAGAAACTTATGATCGTGGGTTTATATTGCTGGTCGCCCTGATTATGTTTCTTGGTTTGTCAGCACAATACCCATGCTTCTTGGTTCAGGGTTCCCTCCCACATTAAGCTGACATGCCGTGATAGAACTGGAATACTGTTCAAAACTCGCTCACTCACTCACTCCCCATCATAGAGGGAGGTAACTCTTGTAGATAACAATGAATCAGTGGGCACTAAACTTTTCCAAGATTAACTACATTTAACATGGAGACTCCCCTAATGTTCTTAATAACAGTGATAGAGCTAAAGATTATGAAAAACATGTCTTTTTGTTTCTTCTGATTTTTGAGACGACTGTTGTTTGTTTGTTTATTGTTTAATGCCGCACTCACCAATATTTCAGCTATATGATGGCGTTATGTAAATAATCAAGTCTGGACCAGACAATCCAGTGATTGACATCATGAGCATCGATCTACGCAATTGGGATACGATGACATGCATCAACCAAGCCAGCGAGCCTGACCACCCAATCCAGTTAGTCGGCTCTTACGACAAGCATAGTTGCCTTTTACTGCAAGAATGGTTTGCTGAAGACCTTATCTACCCCTTTTAGATGAAAGAAAATGAAGGACCCCGTAGGGATTTCAGGTTGGAACAGCTCCACGGCAAACTCTGCTGGTCGTAAGAGGCAAATGGATTGGGTGGTCAGACTCGGTCACTCTGTTGATGGTGTGTTATTGTGTACCCCGACGGCGTGATTGTTGTAACAATATTTATCAAGGTTGGATTCTGGACAAAATATTCAGGATTAGATTGGAATAAAATATTTTGTCACACAATTTAATTCGTCAGAATAACTATTGGTTTGAAACTGTGTGTTAACAGGGAAACGTCATCATGAGGGTAGATCACAGAGTAGGGTATTTTATTGAATTTGAAATTTTAATTTTGGAAAATAGTTTGCTCAGCACAAGTCAGAATGATACTCACTCTAGCAGATAAGAAAGAACATCAACTTTTTCATTTTTAATGAGACAATCACCATGGTATCACTGCTGCCTTCTTGATTGATTTATATTTTTCAAAACTACAGGGAGAAGGGTAAAGTTGGACCAATGTGGTGTAGTTGTGTGACTAGTATTACATAGACATTAACCATGCATGGAGTTACTGGAACACTATATGGACAAGGATTATTGTCCTATTGCACCGTTCCTGTTTTACCAAAGTGGTCAGTATCCATGACTACGGTTACTTTGGACTGCCAGGTATTAACACACACACCCCACATACACACACACACCACCACCACATTGCAACTAAGTCAACATGAAATACCTTTCAAGGCAGCTTAAGACATCACTCACTCACTCACTCATTCCGTGGCTCACCCACTCACTCATTCTGCTCATTAACTCATTCTGCTTACTCGCTGTCAGTAGGGGGCACGGGTGGCCCAGTCGTCTGAGGCGCCCCGATTCGCTGTGCAGAGTTGCATCCCTTGGACACGCCATCACTTCGGGCTTTTCCCCCTCATTAAACTGACACGCTGTTAAAAGCGGCTTTAAACTCTACTCACTCACTCACTCACTCACTGTCACACTCACTAACTCGTTCTCACTCTCTGTCACTTGCTTTGACTCACTCACTCACCCATTCAGTATGTCAGCGTACCCTGCAAGTCTGGTTCACTAACTGGCTTGTGTGCTCCAGGTGAAACAACACCAACATATTGCTGAGTCTCCTCTACCCATGTCAACCCAACATCATTGTCTAATGCACTTATTTCTGGCTCCTTAAGACACTACAGAGTTATTAGCCTTGCTCCGAGGCTGTATCTTACAGAGAAGTCCATGGATGTGTAGTAATTCTATCCTCCTAATAGGCAAGTCTAGATATGTGGACTCTAGTCTCTTATAGGGACAACTTGTTGTTTTTATTCACAAAATCTAGAACTTATGATTTAAACTAATAATTATTGCCTTAGAGACTTGTGCAAGTCTACAGAGTGATATACACTGATCGCTGCTGATCTATGCCAGGCTGCAGTGATGCAAGCATGTGTGAGATCCCATCTCACAAAGATGTAGGACAAGTTGTCTGTGCGCCAACAAGGGTAGTTGTAGGGAAATATCAGCCAGTCAGCCAACATGGTTAGTTGTAGGAAAATATCGGCAAGTCGGCCAATATGGTTAATGGCAGGGAAATAGACTTGCACAAGCCTCTAAGGAAATAATTTTTAGATTAAATCATAATTTCTAAGTTATGTAAATCATAAGAACAAGTTGTCCCTATTAGAGACTGGTACTGTCCACATATCGAGACTTGCCTATTAGTTATATAGAATTACTGCACATCCATGGACTTATCGTTCAGTACAGCCTTGGAGCAAGGCTAGCAGGGGAACTGCATGAAGTCAGCCAACACCTGGGAGCAATGTCACAAGGGCAACCGTTAACATGAGCTGGCGGGAACTTCTTCCCCTTGTTTACCTGCTTTGGATAGATTTAGATGTGTATATCACGATTGATAATAACAGAGAGGTATTTATAGCTAATGCCCTCCCCATGATGCAGTGAGGAGGAGCTCACCTACAAGACACTTCTTCATATTGTGTACTGCTTTGTGAGAACGAATAGAAGATAAATGGACTATCAGTTTTTACTTTGAGGGGTGGTCGGGTAGGCTAGTGGTTAAAGCGTTTGCTAGTCATCCCGAAGACCCAGGGTTCGATTCCCAACTTGGGTACAATGAGTGAAGCCCATTTCTGGTGTCCCCCTCCGTGATATTGCTGGAATTAGGGGTCACTATTGGTCTGGAAATTACTATTGTGATAACTATTGATATTGAAAGAAACTATTGTGATAACTATTGATATTGCAAGCAACCATTGAGATAAATATCGATAGTTTTCAGTGTATCATTTCAGATGGATTTTAGAGTTGAATTAAACCTTGTAACTGAAGTGTCTTTTGAATGTGATGACCATAACAACAAACAAAAAGTTTGAGATATGACTGATTTGTTTTTTCTTTACCCTCATAATTTAAGAAAAATAAACTTCCACATTACCATGTGTAAATTACTACCACTCCTGATCAAAAGAAATACAAATTTGAACAGCATTGCATGTATTTTATTGATATGGTAAATACAATCGAAACTATCGATACTCCCAACTGAAATCGATACTATTGATCGGAAACTGATTTAACAATCAATTTATTGACTTTAAGTGCTTACCAATAGCAATATATCAATATTTCGATTTACCATGACACCTCCAGCTGGAATATTGCTAAAAGAGGCGTAAAACCATGCTCACTCACTCACTTTTTACTATGACCTGCACAAACACTGGAATATATATATTTATGAAAAGAAAACAGATCTGGTGTATACCAGAGTTAATATCATTGGATGTTTAGATCACCTGATGACTGTCTCAGGCAGGTAGTCTTGGGTTAAGGTGTTGGCCAATCAAGCTTAAGTGCTGGGTTTGATTCTCCTTATGAACACTATGCTTGGAACTCATTCTCTTTGTTCCCTGCCATGTTAAGACTTTTAGAATACTAAAATGTGCTTTCTACTAGACACACACTCACTTATTAAATTTTACATTTTTTACATCTTTCAACGTTTTATTTAACATGAAATCACTGAATAATTTGTATACTTGATCAATTGATCAGTCGCTTATCATTCTCAGCTCCTTGAGGAGTATACAACCCAAGCTGTCTGGAAGTTACTAGAAGGTTAACTGAGACATTACCATCTCATCCTACCGGGTACCCATTCACTGCTGGGTGGACAGGGGCACATTTTGAACAAAGCACTTGGCTACATGTGCTTCAGTGTGGGGTAGGACCAAAGCTCTAGAAACTGTCTGGAGTCACGCTGCCAAACATGGTCACCAATCCATCTGTTCTCTGTGACCTACATTGCTTAGCTTTACCTGATTTGTGTCTTGTGCGCTGTGCACAGGACCATGTGGAACAATTCTGTTTAAGGGAAACACTTTGAAATAGTTGATGTCTCCTCCTGTGATCTGGGTGCTAAAGGCAGCTTAAACACTCACTCACTCACTCACTCACTCACTCACTCATTACGATAAAGTGAGCTACAGTGCTGTGAAGCCCCATTGGCCCCTGGCATACATAATGCTAATGGTTTATATATGACAGAGACACTAAAGAGTAACTAAAGTTACCCTGATTGTTAAAGGCTGGTGTGGAAACACTGGCAACTCAATCAACTTGTTTTTAATCCTGTTTTTTTTTTCTCAGTTTCAACACACTGTTAATAAAAATATAAGATGGTTATTGGTTCGCCAGATGAATTATTCTCAAGTTGCAGTTAATTTGACCGTGAAGAGATTTCTGCTGAACCAGAGTTGTACCTGCGGTTATCAGGATAGCAACGTATCAGAACACCAGTCTGGAGGTGGCTGGAGCTGTGGTCTCATCAAGAGAGGTTGTCTACTGTTTTGCAAAGCACTTACAATTGCATGTTCCTTGATTGCTAGATAATGAGGCTGCTAAAGCGGGGTGTGAAGTGGCAGACAGTTTCAGTATAGGCTCTCCGGGGTAAAGTGGGAGAAATTTATGGGTTGAGCTTATGGTGTTTTATGGTAGTGCACTTACAGTAATAGTCATGGTGTGGGACGGGACCTGGAGTCGGCATCTTCAGCTCAGTGTGTGTCAGTGACGGAGTGACAACAGTGATGGATCCAGCTATTGAAACTGATATTTTTAGTCCACTAGTCCTTATAATGATAACATGTAGTTAAACCCTTAAAAATGGCAAATTTCAACTAGTCCTCATGATGCCTTAATTATTGGGCAGTTTGGCAAGGACTATTGGACGAGTGCCAATTTCTATCACTGTCAAGGGCGCTGTTGTAACAAGCAAATCTTAGTATAGCTGAGACAGTCCTAGGTCTGTGTTAAGGTATGGGAGTTCCGTTTACCTTAGCGGTAATAACACTTTGTACGATGACACCCTGAGACTGGCAAGTGACACAAGGTTTTGGTGGTATGTTTAGATTCTCCTGAATGAGAGTTGCTGTTATTGTTTGAGGAGAGTCAGTGACACTTAAAACCTTACAATGGTGAACATTTAGGCTCATTCAGTACCAATGTCTGATAGTCAGCTTCACATGTGGAAATACTGTGCTGGGACAACTTATTCCAGGCACTACAGACTTCAAGATATTGTTTTTCGAAATGAGGGAATTCATGGTGTCCTTGATGCTGCCTATGCTCAACTATAAGTTGAGGCATATTCTATACCAAGGACAGCATCTTTGTTATGTTGCAAGCTGAATGGACACAGGGTAAAATCCAGCTTTTGACATTTTGTTCATTATGTAGGTAGTTGTGCACTCTGTGTTGGTTGAGGCAAGCACAACGTGCTTTCCTGATGAGGGCTTGTATTGGAGAGGTGATATGGCTTGTAGTTACTGGGGAATGAAGTCTGTCATATCTAGTCCTGACCTATGGAGAGCACAGTAAGATGGTGATAACAACCCTTCAACAAGACATGTAGAGTAGAGCCATGATTGCTGTAAAAATGTCTGCACATAATTCTGTCTCCTTCACGCTCTTCAGACCTGCGAAGATCCGAGATAGGAATAGGTCTTCAGCAACCAACACTTGCTGTGAAAGGCTACCATGAGGCGACCAACGGGATCTTGTCGTCAGGCTTGCTGTCTTGGTTGATGCATGTCATCATATCCCAATTGCGTAGATCGATGCTCGAGATATCAATCACTGGATTGTCTGGTCTAGACTCGATTATTTACAGACTGCCGTCATATAGCTGGAATATTGCTAAGTGCGGCATTAAACAACAAACAAACAAAATCAAGCGCTTCATTTCTGCAGGATAAACCCTCTTGGTCAATTTGGGAGAGCTAAGTGAATTCAGCAAGGCTTCGAGAAAGCAAATTCTGATCTATCAGGAATGTTATTGATATTATGAATGGCTGATTTCAATGTCGAATTACATGTGTCAAGTAGATTTCAGCTGTGTTAAGCATCCCTTTAACTGTTTAATCTTTAGTCAACATTTTGTCAATGAAGTTTCAGAAATATGTGAATTCAATACCTCTTCATTCTGACCATGCAGCTTTTATAAATGCTGCCGTAATGAAATTATTCTGGTGAAACCTGTGTTTTGTGTTGGGTAATGCTGCATAAACAGACAGGCTGAGATGGAAACAATGGGGAAAGGCCAGTACTGGCAACAAAGTGTTTGTGATGAGGTGAGTCCATGTTTTGACAACTCTGATGAGGCTTGGCTGCACTGTTCCTAGTGCTAGGTGCTTGTTGTGGGGCAGCCATGTTGTGTCTGGTGACTCACAGTTGTCTCAACCATGGACCCTTGCCAACTAAGCACTGCCACAGGTGGCGCAAATTACAGGTGTGTTGTTTACTGTGAAATGTGGTAAAACCGTTAGTAATTCATAGCTTGTTACGTACAGAAGCGTAAATACACATGTCAAGGACGTTGTCTTGTCGAGCTCTTCATCTAACCGCATGAGTGATATTTCCATCATCAGCTGAACCAGCCACTTCTTATGAATGCAAAAACTCCCATGACTTGTTGCACCATGTGTGTGTGAAAGTGTAGACTTCCCGTTTATACTGTCTACAATACCATATGGGTTTTCAGGGCAGAATAGTACGCCATGTGTATCATTGAGCTGACGAGATTGGGGATTGTTTATGATGTGGAGTAATATGGTACCTTGTCTTCATTCCAAAACAGATTTAGGCACTTTAACTATAGTAAGTCAATGTGCTGATGATCGACTAGGCCAAGGATGGGTGGCCACAGATGACAAAATGTCAGCTTCAATCTGACCATCTTTGTTCCATGTACTTTGGATCATTTCTCTCACTATCAATCATAGGCTTGTCTGGTTCAGTTTAAAATTGCTTTTGAGCTACCATGACTAAATGTCAATTTACCGACTAGTGTAAAATCCTCTTCAGTTCATCCTTATGATGGCTGTGTTCCAG
Organism: Haliotis cracherodii; assembly: GCF_022045235.1. Classification (NCBI taxonomy): domain Eukaryota; kingdom Metazoa; phylum Mollusca; class Gastropoda; order Lepetellida; family Haliotidae; genus Haliotis; species Haliotis cracherodii. The sequence continues at coordinate 67,268,103 of NW_027266286.1, forward strand.
GTTGGAACGTTCCCCAGTTCTGAGAGTATCTGGATGAGTGACAGCCTGTCACATGTAATCTGATTGATGAATTACGGCGTAGTGTGAGTTCTACACAGACAAGGGGACTTTGTAGAGATACCTATTAGGATAGAGCATTGTGGTATCCAATTGGTTCTCCTAGCGAGAGGATCAAGTGCCCAGTTGGTTCGCCTGCCTAAGGTATCAAGGTGCCCGGTTAGTTCTCTTGCCTAGAGGATCAAGGTGCCCAATTAGTTCTGGTTAGAGGATCAAGGTGCCCTGTTGGTTCTCCTGCCTAGAGGATCAAGGTAATCAGCTGGTTCGCCTGCCTAGAGGATCAAGGTGCCCAACTGGTTCTCCTGGCTTGATGATCAAGGTGCCCTGTTGGTTCTCCTGCCTAGAGGATCAAGGTGCCCTATTGGTTCTGGCTAGAGGATCAAGGTGCCCTGTTGGTTCGCCTGCCTAGTGGATCAAGGTGCCCTGTTGGTTCTCCTGCCTAGAGGATCAAGGACCCGGTTGGTTCTCCTGCCTAGAGGATCAAGGTACCCGGTTGGTTCTCCTGCCATGAGGATCAAGGTGCCCAGTTGGTTTCCCCTGCCAAGAGGCGCAAGGTGTCTAATTGGCTATGCCTAGGAATCAAAGGTACCCAGTTGGTTTCCCATGCCAAGGTGTCTAATTGGCTATGCCTAGGAATCAAGGTACCCGGTTGGTTCCTGTGACCAGAGGATCAATGTGCCCAGTAGGTTCTGGCTAGAAGATTCAAGTATCCAACTGGTTCTGGCTAAAGAACCAAGTACCCTGTTCCCCACTTTCAGGGACAATTATGTTCCACAGTACATTCCTGCCATCTTTTATTAGTCACCATGATAACCCTAGCAATATAGGATCTTGTGAAAGCCATGCTGTGTCGTCCACCAGATCTGATGTTATTCGGTAATGGTGAGTGACAGGGGAAAGTGGTATACTTGACACATGTGGTTGAACAACAGGCGATGTAAGTAGTGACTCGTATTACACATTCTGGGCACTTGAAGTGCTTAGTGATGGCCAGCCCGTGAGGAAGGAAGTACTGCTTAGAACAACTCACTTTTCTCGGTCACCAAACACCACACAAATATTTACTGTAAGCTTACTAAACATTGACACCTCTTTTACTTCTTACAGCTGTGTGTTCCAGCTGAATCCAGTAACATGAGCATCTACAACAAAGCTGCAAATAGATACAGCATATGTATCTTAGGATTAGGACTGTGAGGACAACTGAAAAACACTTCACTCTTTAAGCAGTGATGACACATAAAACACCTCAGTCCAGACACAATAGAAATGATTAAGTTTCAGAATATTTTCAATATCAATAATCCCCATATTTGAATGTGTTTCAGGACAGATTTGTTATGTGAAATTATATTTTGTTTAATTTCCTATGACTTGTAGTTAGGATGGTCTTTGTGCAGTGAAGGATTGCTGTTGGTCAACATCCTGAACCTGTAGTCATGAGTTAATTACCTGTCAGGGTGATGGGGTAGCTTAGTTGTTGGCTTAACATGGGAAAGATACGGGTTCAATTCCCTGAACCAATAGTCAGTTCATGTTCTCTTAGGGTGGTGGGGTAGCTTAGTTGTTAAAGTGTTGGCTTAACATGGGAAAGATACGGGTTCAATTCCCTGAACCAATAGTCAGTTCATGTTCTCTTAGGGTGGTGGGGTAGCTTAGTTGTTAAAGTGTTGGCTTAACATGGGAAAGATACGGGTTCAATTCCCTGAACCAATAGTCAGTTCATGTTCTCTTAGGGTGCTGGGGTAGCTCAGTTGTTAAAGTGTTGGCTTAACATGGGAAAGATACGGGTTTAATTCCCTGAACCAATAGTCAGTTCATGTTCTCTTAGGGTGCTGGGGTAGCTCAGTTGTTAAAGTGTTGGCTTAACATGGGAAAGATACGGGTTCAATTCCCTGAACCAATAGTCAGTTCATGTTCTCTTAGGGTGGTGGGGTAGCTTAGTTGTTAAAGTGTTGGCCAATCATGGCAAATACTTGAGTTTGATTCCCGACACGAGTCTGAAGAAATAGTTGGTTTATGATCTGTCCTTATGGTGGGTTAGCCTTGATGTTAAGATAGTTGGGTTCGATCTCCTGCAGAAATACAATGTATGAAGGAAGTTTTGATGTCCCCTGCCATGCTTTGGTATGAATTATAATAAGAGCACCAAATTTCCAACCCATTCAATGTCAGATTTGTTAATGTAGCTATGACAAGCACATATGTTATTGTTTGTTTGTTGTTTAACGCAGCACTCAGCAATATTTCAGCTATATAACAGCAGTCTGTAAATAATCAAATCTGGACCAGACAATCCAGTGATTGACATCATAAACATCGATCCACGCAATTGGGATACGATGACATGCATCAACCAAGTCAGCGAGCCTGACCACTCGATCCCGTTAGTTGCCTCTTATAACTAGCATAGTCGCCTTTCATGGCAAGTATGGGTTGCTGAAGACCTATTCTACCCCGGAATCTTCACGGGTCCATATGTTAAATTGTTTTTTCTGTTAAAATTGAAGTAAAAAAAGGCTGATACAGTGATAATTAAGCAGCCCCATGTACATGGGGATTTTTACAGTTTGGGCTGAATTTGACCACCGCTGCACTTGTTTTTGAACAGGTGAGGTACTCGGACATCTTAGACTTGTCATATCATGCATATCTCCATTATAGACCTGGGAAATATTTTTTGACAAATTGATATTTTATGTCGAGGGGCCGGTCGGGTAAAGTTGTTAAAGCGTTCCCTCGTCACGCCGAAGACTCGGGTTCGATTCCCGACATGGGTACAATGTGTGAAGCCCATTTCTGGTGTCCCCTGCTGTGATATTGCTGGAATATTGCTAAAAGCGGCGTAAAACCATACTCACTCATATCGAGAGTCAAGGTCATCCGCAAGGGGATACCCTGAGAAAATGAGGATTTACTGTAGGTGAAAGATGTTTGTGAGATCTTTCTTATAAATCATGTGATTGGCGAAACAAAGGTCAAGGTAATTCAGCCGAAAGTGTGTATAACTGACATTGTCTTGCATTGGCAATAATGTTTTCCCAAACCAGAAGTGATTAAACCTGAAGTGGATATTTTTGGATGGCTAGAGGTATAGACTAAGTTGTACTGCATTTGACAGCAATATAAATCTATGACGAATTGAGATTTATATTGATGATGACATTTGGTAAAGTCAAAATTCATGATACATAATTCCAATGGGAATTCTTTTAAGCATTTTGGAAAAGATGGGGATGGGGTGCTTCTGCTTTTGCATGGAATCAGAGACCTTTCTAGTTTTTATCTCTTGTCAATGTTGGTTTGCCCGTGCCAGAACTGACATCAGGGATTCCATGAGTTGGTTTTCGTCTGCCTCAAGGCTCTCACAGAGAAACAGGAAGTACCTCACCTCTAAGCTTGCTGGTGGCACAATCAGCTCTTCTTTTTCTATCATTCTAGCGGTGGTTGGGTAGCCCAGTGGTTAAAGTATTCAATCGTCGAGTCAAAGACGAGGGTTTGATTCCCAACATGGGTACAATGTGTGAAGCCTATTTCTGGTGTCCCCTGCCATGATATTGCTGAAATATTGCTAAAAGTGGTGTAAAACAATACTCACACACTTCTATCATTCTATTATTTTAAAACGTTATTATTGCAAGAAATATTTTTCCTAATTGTCTGGTACCTGCTTTAAACATAATTTCATAGAAAGTCTCCTTTGTCAGAATTTAACACACAAAAAACTAATATTCTCTGTCAGTAAGCAGACATTCTTGACATTAGAGGATAGCCCACCATTGTATTCAACAAGACTTTGGTCACAAGTCATATGGAAACGATACAAATCGGCACTGAAAAGTTTGTGGTTACTGTATGAGTATACAAATAAAGTATTAATGCTTTTATCACCAAACTCTGTGGATGCCTTCTCTAGAATGGGCCCTACTTTGAAAAGGTTTTGATCGGGATCTGTCAAAGGTCAAGGTCATCATAAACATGGTTATATCATTGTCAGTTTCTTATGGTATTGTGGCCTATACAGGGATACACTTGATGTTTTCATGTTTATTAAGTCATGTCTGTCGAATGTCAGGCTGTCAGTGAGGTAAATATGCCATAATAACAACCCTTATATAAAACTTAAACCTGTACTTTTGAAGAACACAAACAAACAACTTCTTCGCCACTCTCTCCCACCACCGACCCCCAGGAAGCAAGCACATCCACCCCTACACCAGCTTAGCCTGTGGCCAAGATTTCAATGTTACCAAAGTACACTCCCTGCCTGCTGAGTGAGTTATTGTAGGCCTTATAATTGATGGACATTTTCACAATAAGCTTGTAGCAATGCACAGTAAAATCTGAGCAGCAAGAGAGAAGATTTGTGGGTTTATTACCAACATGTGTCTTGAGTTAGCTGTGTACATGTGAACTGCTCGGAGTGCAGTAGAGTTGTGTTCAAGTTTTCGATTTTCAAAATAAGGGAAGGCATGGAGTCCATGATGCTGCCTGTCCAAGGACAGCATCTTTGTTATGTTGCAAGCTTAATTGACACAGGGTAAACTCCCAGCTTTTGACTTTTCCTTCTTTAGGTAGGGAGTTCAGCCGTGCACTCTGTGTTGGTTTAGGCAAGCACAAGGTGCTTTCCTGATGAGGGCTTGTATTGTTGTATATTGGAGAGGTGATATGGCTTGTAGTTACTGGGGAATGAAGTCTAACCTGTTTGAAGCTACAGCTCTCTGAACCCTTGAAACTGGGAGGGTCAGCTCCCTGTAATGGGGTTAGGAGGCTTTGGCTGTACAGAGAGGCTAGGGAGGCTGCAGGCTGTACAGAGAGACTAAGGAGGCTTTAACCTCCACAGAGAGGCAAGGGACCCTTTTGGCTGTACAGAGAGGTTAGGGAGGCTGCAGGCTGTTCAGAAAGGCTAGGGAGGCTTCTGACTGTACAGAGAGGCTAGGGAGGCTTCTGACTGTACAGAGAGGCTAGAGAGGCTTCTGGCTGTACAGAGAGACTAGGGAGGCTTCTGACTGTACAGAGAGGCTAGGGAGGCTTCTGGCTGTTCAGAAAGGCTAGGGAGGCTTCTGACTGTACAGAGAGGCTAGGGAGGCTTCTGGCTGTACAGAGAGACTAGGGAGGCTTCTGACTGTACAGAGAGGCTAGGGAGGCTGCAGGCTGTTCAGAAAGGCTAGGGAGGCTTCTGGCTGTACAGAGAGACTAAGGAGGCTTTGGACTCCACGGAGAGGCAAGGGAGCCTTTTGGCTGAACACAGAGGCTAGGGAGGCTTCTGACTGTACAGAGAGGCTAGGGAGGCTTCTGGCTGTGAAGAGGCTAGGGAGGCTTCTGGCTGTGAAGAGGCTAGGGAGGCTTCTGGCTGTGAAGAGGCTAGGGAGGCCTCTGACGGTACAGAGAGACAAGGGAGGCTTCTGGCTGTGAAGAGGCTAGGGAGGCTTCTGACGGTACAGAGACTAGGGAGGCTTCTGGACGTGAAGAGGCTAGGGAGGCTTCTGGCTGTAAAGAGGCTAAGGAGGCTTCTGGTTGTGAAGAGGCTAGGGAGGCTTCTGGCTGTGAAGAGGCTAGGGAGGCTTCTGACTGTAAAGAGGCTACTGACTGTAAAGAGGCTACGGAGGATTCTGGATGTAAGGCTAGGGAGGGTTCTGACTGTACAGAGGGGCTTCTGACTGTAAAGAGGCAACGGAGGATTCTGGATGTAAAGAGGCTAGGGTGGCTTCTGACTGTACAGAGGCTACTGAGGATTCTGGATGTAAAGAGGCTAGGGAGGCTTCTTACTGTACAGAGAGGCTTCTGACTGTAGAGAGGCTAGGGAGGATTCTGGATGTAAAGAGGCTAGGGAGGCTTCTGACTGTACAGAGGCTACTGAGGATTCTGGATGTAAAGAGGCTAGGGAGGCTTCTGACTGTACAGAGAGGCTTCTGACTGTAGAGAGGCTAGGGAGGATTCTGGATGTAAAGAGGCTAGGGAGGCTTCTGACTGTACAGAGGCTACGGAGGATTCTGGATGTAAAGAGGCTAGGGAGGCTTCTGACTGTACAGAGAGGCTAGGGAGGGTTCTGACTGTACAGAGGGGCTAGGGAGGCTTCTGACTGTACAGCGAGGCTAGGGAGGCTTCTGACTGTACAGAGAGGCTAGGGAGTATTATGGCTGTACAGAGAGGCTAGGGAGGCTTCTGACTGTACAAAGAGGCTAGGGAGTATTATGGCTGTGCAGAGAGGCTAGGGAGTATTATGGCTGTACAGAGAGGCTAGGGAGGATTCTGACTGTACAGCGAGGCTAGGGAGGATTCTGACTGTACAGAGAGACTAGGGAGGCTTCTGACTGTACAGAGAGGCTAGGGAGTATTATGGCTGTACAGAGAGGCTAGGGAGGCTTCTGACTGTACAGAGAGGCTAGGGAGTATTATGGCTGTACAGAGAGGCTAGGGAGGCTTCTGACTGTACAGAGAGGCTGGGGAGTATTATGGCTGTACAGAGAGGCTAGGGAGGCTTCTGACTGTACAGAGAGGCTAGGGAGTATCATGGCTGTACAGCGAGGCTAGGGAGTATTATGGCTGTACAGAGAGGCTAGGGAGGATTCTGACTGTACAGCGAGGCTAGGGAGAATTCTGGCTGTACAGCGAGGCTAGGGAGGATTCTGACTGTACAGCGAGGCTAGGGAGTATCATGGCTGTACAGAGAGGCTAGGGAGGATTCTGACTGTACAGCGAGGCTAGGGAGGATTCTGGCTGTACAGTGAGACCAGGAGCCAATAATCAAGATGCTGACGCCATTGTCCACTAGTTCAGAGCCTGTAAAAAGTTTGCAGGTGACCTTGCTTTAGCATAGACTTATTGCCATCTGGTGAAACACTCCTCCAACCCTGAACAAATGTCAGGGAGATCGGAGACAGATTGTTGTGAGATATGAAGGTAACAGTCAGCCCGCAGGTAGATGAATAATAGAAAGAATGAAACAAAAAGAGGATGTGAGCAGCTGCTTTAAGTGGAGTTTAGTTGTGTCACGCCACGCCACGCCACGCCACGCCACGCCACGCCACGCCACGCCACGCCACGCCACTCCACTCCACTCCACTCCACTCCACTCCACTCCACTCACAGGATGGACAAAAAGCAGCCATCTTAAAATATATTAAATAGAAAATGGCAATATAAGGCGCACGCACGCACGCACGCACGCACGCACGCACACACACTTCACACAAACACCACACCACACAGGACGGACAAAAAGCAGCCATCTCAAAATATATTAAATAGAAAAGAGCAATATAAGGTGCACGCCGCACAGAACGCACGCACATCACACAAACACCACGCCACGCCACGCCACAAACAGGACAGACAAAAAACAGCCGTCTTAAAATATATTAAATAGAAAAAAGCAATGTAAGGCGCGCACACAAACGCACACACCACTGCACTTCACACAAACACCACACCACACAGGACGAACAAAAAGCAGCCATCTCAAAATATATTAAATAACAAAGAGCAATATGAGGTGCGCCCCGCACGCAGGCACGCCCACACGCCCGCACATCACACAAACACCATGCCACGCAACGCAACGCAACGCTACGCCACGCCATACCACACGGGATGTACAAAAAACAGCCATCTCAAAATATATGAAATAAAAACTCACCATATAAGGCAGGATGTAATTTATCATACAGCCTGTTGAATGTAGAAATGTGTTGTAACCATGCCAAATAGGAAATAAAATATTATCATCGCATTCAACATGCAAGATTGAAATCTTTCTTGTTGAAGCCTGACATTTGTATTTATTGTTTGTTAGTGCTCGGTAATTTCATAAAATATTGATAGTATCTTGCCCTTATTTGTCTTTTTTAGGAGGAAGATCATCCATAAAAAATGAATGACTAAATGAATCAGACCATTTGTTATTTTACTCGGTTGTCTTATGATTAGGATGCATGGATGCTATTTAGTTATCGTTGTCATAAATGTTTAAAGAATACTGTTAGTAAGTATGTTTAAAAGAAATTGTATTTGTTGGTCTTTTTGGGGAGGAATCATCCATAAAGACTTACTTAACAGTAGGTCAGGCCATTTGTAAAATTTATCTTGTTGAAGATGCTATGTAAAATGACATGCCTACAGATTCTTCGACTTCATACATGAGACCGCCTTCTCTATGCCTATCCTACTTCTCTATGCCTATCCTACTTCTCTATGCCTACCCTACTTCTCTATGCCTACCCTACTTCTCTATGCCTATCCTACTTCTCTATGCCTACCCTACTTCTCTATGCCTACCCTACTTCTCTATGCCTATCCTACTTCTCTATGCCTACCCTACTTCTCTATGCCTACCCTACTTCTCTATGCCTACCCTACTTCTCTATGCCTATCCTACTTCTCTATGCCTATCCTACTTCTCTATGCCTATCCTACTTCTTCAGATGCAATTTACTCATCTTGACCGTGTTTTCATGAACAAGTTTGCCAAATAAAAACATATGCACATAGCCAGTTATTCCATCTTATGTGCGAATGCGTGGCCTTCTATTGTCGGTCAGATACCCTACCTCGGTTATTTAACCTCACCTACTGCCAGCTCTGCTGTCATCTGGTTCCACTTTCTAAAGCAAATCACTTAAAGGTGTTAAAATGTCAATATAATTGGGCACACTTCGTTCACTTAACTCACTGCCTGGGAAACGCATATTCATCTTTTTGTGTGGTTTTTGATCAACGTGTATATGCATACACAGATGAATCCTTGTTAGAACATTACGATAAGAGAGCATTTAATACAGCAATTATCACTATAATGTAAGGTTGATCTCCCTAAGCCTGCTGGGATATGTTTGTGTTGCCCTACATCGGCTGGTGGAGCATGTGATGATGAATCCGGGAGTATGGCTCCGTATCAACACAGATACACATGTGATAGGGCTCGTATCTCCCACCTCCAGGTATTGAGACTGGCATCACTTGTGTGTACTTGCTGCTATCAGCTAACCCTCTCCCAACACTCCCACATTACATGTAATGAGTGAACACATATGTAAACACACGCACAAACAAACCAACAGCTCGGTGGATTGGCTGGCTGGGTAGCCTCGTTCCTTGCTGGGAAATGTCGGCTTGAATTGAACAATTTAAGTGTGAACTCTTGGAGTGCCAGCGATGACATCACCCAGGTCTGATGTAATATGTCGTGATCCCGCCTTTCTCAAGCTGTTATTTCTAGGCCGTCCAGACACTTGCTGGCAAGATACTTAGAAGCATCTTACATTCGTTTTGCTGACTTAATTTCTTAATGAAAGGGGATTAGTTACATAATAGCCCTCCCTTGAGTTTTGTACATGTCAAAAAATGTCGACAGCGTTCTGTTTGAATAATAAACTGTAGATCTTTGGTGAGAATATGTATTTTGGTGTGATGACATGTTACCTTTCAGACAAGCAGTTTGTTTTTAAGGGGACTATTTAAATGTGCATCGAGAATATGATGTATTTGTGACTGAAACACCATCATTCACATCATTAACTGTGAACTTGGTAATGGCCGCGTTTCTTTTCCCTTCAAAACAAAGAGTGGCGATATATGGTCTGTTATCTCTAAGCTGGCGAAGTTAGTAGAGTGAAACATGGTTAGTTCCGCCAACAGAAAAAAACAAGATGACTTCTGCATATTTGTTTTGTTTTTAACTGTTTCTTGTTTTATTTACCTTTTTGTGTTTACCTGCGTGAGTCAGGGATGTAAACAAGGTGTCTCACTACGTCGCTGCTTCACATCCAGGCTTGACATGGAGAACAGTGGGGGAAAACTTAGGTTCATTTTAGGCATCTTGAAATCATGCCTTCTAGACTATTATCATTCAAAAAATTATTGTGCTGAATAAAATGTTTCTGGAAATATGGTTCCAAGATTGAGACCGTCAAGTAATACAATGGTTGTCAAGACATACATACTATTGTAAATTTCTTGACAACCTAGTGGAGCTGATTAAGTATCAACATCAATTACAGAAGTGAAGTAATGTTTGGGATAAAGGCTATCAAACAGGGGTTGGGGAGGCAGGTGGCCTAGGACCTGAAGACCTGAATCACTTCAGCCTCTCTTCCCACATCAACCTGATGCCCTGTGATATAACCAAAGTACTGTTGACAATGACATTAACTGAATCTTATTCACTCTCTCATTGTTAAGTGAGACTCGCATATAGGGATGTTCATTGACTGATGACGAGATAGTGGGATAGTATGAATGATCAACTTCTTTGTTACAGCTGCAGCAAACGTTTCAATGAAGAATCTTATCACAGTTACGAGCAAGTCACCAAGCATGATGAAAAATGTGAAAATGTCTGCACATAATTCTCTCCCTCAAATGTCTCCCTCAAGCGCTTCAGACCTGTGAAGATCCGAGACAGGAATAGGTCTTCAGCAACCAATGCTTGCTGTGAAAGGCGACTATGCTGGTCGTAAAAGGTGACTAATGGGATCCGGTGGTCAGGCTCGGTGACTTGGTTGATGCATGTCCTCATATCTTTTATACAGCTGAGAGATTTGTGAAAGAATAACATGAACAATAATATAAAATGATAAAATTGATAGTATGGATGTGTAGACAAAAAGATATACAGGTGAGATACTAAAATATAAGATTCAGATTTTCGTCACAACCGTAAACTGTCTGCTTTAAGTGATATTATGATAAGTCAAAGCAGATGTGGTTTTTGTAGGAGGGGGAGGGGGGATATGTATTTGATTTGCCACATAATGACACATTGAAAACACTTGTGTTTTCAGTGGGATCATGAAAACAGTGGGTGACTTGGGAGGGGGTCATATGGTAGAGGATGAGGGGGCTTCAGGGTCGGGGATGAGGCCACCTTTCTTTCCACCTGATTACCTTCCTTTGATCCTTGCAAGATCTCGTTAAGGTGGCCCCAGGTGAGGTGAGCAGGCAACAATAGAATTCAGTCACGGCTAGGATTCCCCGGGCTGGTCATATAAAGTGGGACTGTTCTCTGGGACAATAAACAAAGACAGGACAGACACTACCGGGACTGTGTGCCGGGATTGTGTGCCGGGAAGGAGGTTAACTCTCAGTCTTCTCACTTAACATATGGTGCAACTGATTACGTAGTTATTATGGTGTTATGACTGTGAGGGGGTTAATGTTTTGTGAATGAACCTGAACTGGTGATAATTGTGGGGTGGGTGCATGTAAAACATGACCTGAGCTTGTGTTGCCACCAATGTTATACCACACTCTAAGTTTACACAATCAGTAAATCTCTAAACACCTGTTACCTATTTCCTTCAACTTATTCAAGCATTATGTTTTTTATGTCAAGCGTAAGGAAATGATAAGACTATTTAAAACAAACTGAATACAAAATGTTTGTGTTAGGATCCATCAGTCTGTAAAAGCGTAGTAGCTTCAAACAGTCTGTGAAACTGTAGCAGCTTTAACCATCTGTAAAACTGTAGCAGCTTTAACAGTCTGTAAAACTGTAGCAGCTTTAACAGTCTGTAAAACTGTAGCAGCTTTACCAGTCTGTAAAACTGTAGCAGCTTTAACAGTCTGTAAAACTGTCGCAGCTTTAACAGTCTGTAAAACTGTAGTAGATTTAACAGTCTGTAAAACTGTAGTAGCTTTAACAGTCTTTGAAAGTGTAGTAGATTTAACAGTCTGTAAAACTGTAGTAGCTTTAACAGTCTGTGATACCTTAGTAGCTTTAAAAATCTGTGAAAGTGTTGTAGCTTTAGACAGTCTATAAAACTGGGTTTAGTCCATTGAATCTCAGAACTCAGATGATTGTAACTCCCATACTTTAACACAGTGAGTGGGTGAGTATGGTTTTACGCCGCTTTTAGCAATATTCCAGCAAAATCACGGCGGGGGACACCAGAAATGGGCTTCACACATTGTACCCATGTCGGGAATCGAACCCGGGTCTTCGGCGTGACAGACCACCTTTAACCACTAGGCTACCCGACCGCCCCACTTTAGCACAGACTAGTGACAGTCATAGTGCTGAGATCACATTGTGGACCAGCACACAGCAAAGTACAATTAAATCCAGAGGACAAGTAATTGAGTTGAAATCAGGTTGACATCCAATATTTGAAGGTGTATAAAAACTGCTGATATGACACATTTAATGATAGCTTAGGAAATTTGTGTTTCAAATCTACAATATGTTTTTTTTAAATTGCAGTTTTCCCCGGATTTCTAAATAAATGGCATCTTAAAAACATTGTACAGAATCTTGTATGATGAAGAACTTGTTTTATTAACTCAACTTTATCAAATTATCAACTCAACTTTATCAAATTTTTAACTCAACTTTATCAAATTTCAACCCTGCAGTTGCTATATAGATTTCAGTGTTTGAAAGCATATGTGTAATCAGTGTGTTTTAGTGGGCTGTAGATAATTTAAGTTAACGTGGAAGAAATGTATCTCACTATTAAGTTACTCTAAAACCTGGACAGACAGATTTTAGCACTAAAACGGACGATGAAAGCATCTTTGATGAGACGAGGACTGTCAGAATTCTGTGTGTAGAGCTTTCCATGGAAGTTGATTGGGTAGCTTCAACACTCATACCTCACTGTTAAGAACCAGTGAAAGTCTTGGGTAGAATAGGTCCTCATCAACCCATGATTGCTGTAAAAGGCCACTATGCTTGTCGTAAGAGGCGAATAAGAGGACGGGGTGGTCAGGCTTGCTGACTTGCATGTCATTGTGTCCCAATTGCATGGATCGATGCTTCTGATGTCAATCACTGGATTTTCTAGTCCAGACTCGATTATTTACCGACCACCGACATATAGCTGGAGTGAGTGAGTGAGTATGGTTTTACGCCGCATTTAGCAATATTCCAGCAATATCACGGCGGGGGACACCAGAAATGGGCTTTGCACATTGTACCCATGTCGGGAATCGAACCCGGGTCTTCGGCGTGACAAGCGAACGCTTTAACCACGAGGCTACCCGACCGCCCCACATATAGCTGGAATATGGATGAGTGCGATGTTAAACAACAAACAAACAAAATAAACCACACTGCTAAGGCCATTGTTTCATGTTTATTGGGTCACAGATGCTTTTTGTCAAAGTCAGAAGATGGAATAAATTTGTTTTTTTAGAAAGCTGGCATCATGCCATGTTGATCAGGTCTGGCACCGATGCTTAGGTCAGAAAGTGAAATAGCCATTATTTGGTCATCTTCTACTGGAACCTTTTTTTTTTGTCATATATTCTCGGAAGTCAAAGGGAGTTAATTTCGGCAAAGTCTGTGTATCAAGAACAAGGGACATAACTCTCTAAATTTATTATGCAAGGAATTTCACTACGACTCGTCGACTGAGCAATTTGGTGAAATATTAATGTCAAATTGAGCATCATAAGTTTTATAGATGATGTTTTTTAAAACATTGAGTAATCTCAAGATAATTTTGTATGTAGAACTTGTCAGCAAATATTTTGTTGTTGTTAATTTGGATTACTTTGGATTGCTTTGTTTTATCCAATTTTGAAGAAAATAGAGTTGGCGGATCCGTGATCCAACAAACAAATAATAAGGTCCGAATCCAGGATCACATAGCAGTAGGCATAAGGCCAGGCCAATCAATGTTTGTGTGGAAAATGCTTTTTCTTTCCATTATTTTTTAATTATTTTTGTTTGAGAAAATGTCCCCAGTAAGCAAATTAATTTTATTTAGCCTCTTGGTACTCTCACATCATGTATTTTGTCATTTTAGAACCGAGATAACGGCAGTTGTGCTTCAAATTAAATCAATAATTTGAAAAACTAGTTTTTGTGTTAGTGACCCCTGTTGGCTGTGACCCAGCTGACACTGGCTAACTGCTGACACCTACCAGTGGTGGGCCAGTGCTGTGAGGTATTGTCTCAGACACTTAAACAGTGTCTGACATGGAATAGTTAGAGAACAAGGCCCACTTGCACAAAGCAGTCTTAGCTACAACCATTCCTGGGTGCTTGCGGGGCGGTCGGGTAGCCTAGTGGTTAAAGCGTTCGCTCGTCAAGCCCAAGACCCGGGTTCGATTCCCGACAATGTGTGAAGCCCATTTCTGGTGTCTCCCGCCGTGATATTGCTGGAATATTGCTAAATGCGGCATATAAACCAAACTCACTCACTCACTCACTCACTCACTCACTCACTCACTCACTCACTCACTCACTCACTCACTCACTCACTCACTCACTCACTCACTCACTCACTCACTCACTCACTCACACACCTAGGTGCTGGCAGTCAACATGACAAAAATGTCTCTAAAATGTATGAATTGTTAATAGTTTTTGAGTGTCGTTAAAAAAATATTGTTGACAAATTAATTACTGTGCTGACTCATGCTCAACTGTAAGTATTGATGTCATGGTATGTATTGGTCATCACGTGGTTCATCGGTTCATCATATTACATGTGCTTATTTTTAACAACAGAAACACAGATTAAACTATGTATGCAACTAATTAGAATTGTACAGTACAGCGTTTGACAAGACCTTATTACGTCCTTATGAAACGTGTAGGTGGTTCAATCATTATCCGGAAAGTGGTCAGGTAGGCTTGTGGTTAGTGCTCATCATGCCGAAGACCTGGGTTCAATACCCATGGGTACAATGTGTGAAGCCCATTTCTGGTGTCCCCCGTCGTGATACTGGTGGAATATTGCAAAAGTTGGCATAAAACTAAACTCAACCCCTCTCTCATCTGGAAGTTGAAAATATATCAATATATTGTAACTACCTACATGGAATTTTAGGCCAGATAATTTGTAAATCAACCAATAAGATAAAAGGCCTAACTTTAACTCGTCTCAGGGTACCAGGGTGGTGTTGGTGCCACACCCTGCTCGTGTACACTGTTTACGGATGAACAGGATCAATGGGGAGTGTACAATATGTTCCAAATCTCTGTTCCATTACATTCACTGTGCAGAGTTGCATCGCTTGGGCATGGCAGAAACCTATGATTGTGGGTTCGGATCCCAGTTCGCCCCAATTATGTTTCTAGGTTTGTCAGCACCATATCCCCTGCTTGTGAGTTTCCCCGATGTGGTAAACATCTGAGACCTGCATAACTTCAGGCTTTCCAGGGGCGGTCGGGTAGCCTAGCCAAGGCGACGACCCAGGTTCGATTCCCGACATGGGTACAATGTGTGAAGCCCATTACTGGTGTCCCCCGCCATGATATTGCTGGAATATTGCTAAAAGCAGCGTAAAACCATACACACTCACTCACTCGGGCTTACCAGGCACATTAAGCTGACACACAGTGATATAACTAGAATACTTTTAAAAGCAGCGTTACACCCAACTCACTCACTGTTCCATTACAAAGCTCTGCAAAGTAGGCAGCAAGGACATCTCTGCATGGTAATTCTTCTGTATGGGAGTAACAGACCCACACTGAGGGGGATAAGTATTTTCAATCACTGCCTTAAGTTGACAGGAATGTATTGCATATGACAGCTTAATGTTTTGACGGTGGGGCCAGGTTGGGGAGGCGACTTGATGAATGGGTTTCAGATGTTTGTTTTGTGTCACAATAGGAGTGTTTTGCATAAAACACTTCAGTGTTTTGCCTGTTTTACTAAACTGTCTGTAGTAATTGGAGGAATAAGTTTATGACCTTTCTGACAGGTAGAAAAGATTCATTGTTTTGTATGGAGATGAGGAGCATGATCTAGTTCTTGCTGCTAGTGAAAGAAAGTGCTGGACCACTCATGTGTACATCTAGTTTGGCTATCACACAGAAATCGGCTTGTTTGTGTCATGTGAGTGTTTGTGTGTTTGCATGAGGTGTCTACAGACAAACGAGTAAAGACGTTGATTGTTAGCTGGAAATAATGCTGACTGTTTATATTTAGATTTTGCACCTTCGAGGTTTTGGCGATAGTCCATTGTGGCTTTTTCAGGAGGATATCGTGTGTTGTAACAATACTGTAACTCTTGCAGTCAGTTCACAGACCCGATGCAGGCTAAGTCTTCATGAGATTATGCATGGCTCATGAAAGGTACATGCTAATTCTTCCATGACTTTGGAAATTACTCTATTCTGATTCATCAATCAGTGGTATCAAAGCACAATAACCACCCCTGACTGAAACAACTGATATGAAGGTCACATCACTGCAGAAGCTAATATTAACAGAATAGCACTTTTTTGTCACTGCTATTCTGTATTAGACATATTTAAATAAGTATATGTACAAATACAGGTTATAAAATGCAGGGTTGCGCTTAGTTGTCAAAGTATGTGTGGTGATTCATTTTTTGCAGAAAATATGTTAGAAATCGACTGTGAGAGTGTATTCAAGTTGGGGGATGCCAGAGAGCTTGAAATTTGGCAGTTCTATTGCTGACTGTGACATCACATTTTCTGTGTAACAATGAGCACTGTGACATCATGATAGTGATGGGTAATGAAGAACTAAATCTTACAAAGCTTGCTTACTAGGGCTGGGGACCGCCTCCGTGGTCTAGTGGTAGAGCGTCCGCCCGGAGAGCGGAAGGTCCAGGGTTTGATCCCCGGCCGCGTCATACCAAAAGACATTAGAAGATGGTACTTGTTGTTACCCTGTCTGGCGCTCAGCATTAAGGGGCTAAAACAAGGACTGGTCGGCTCGGAGTCAGTATACTGTGTCTGAGTGTGGTATTCATGTTAAACTGCAGCATGGTATCTCAGTGTGCTAGCACTATAAATCGGCTTCAGTGCGGACTAGTACAAGCAGCCACACATACACGTGCATGCACGTCGCTATATAAGTGCAATAATCTTGGACGCGACGTTAAACCCCATTTCACCTCACCTCACTACTAGGGCTGGGCGGGTAACTCGGGTCGGGTGGGTACTGAGTTGGACCTGGGTACCCACAGGACAACCCGGACCCGTGGTTAGTCATGTGATATATGTTATTTATTGACAAAAATTATCTAGAACTCTATGGTTACACCACAAGTCACTGATGTTCGCATTTCTTTCTGACTATGCACCCATTCCTTCTGGTTTTTCATGTGGTTGAATAAAGATATAACTTAATTCAACTTCAGTGTATGAATGACCAGATTGTTTAATACATGTATCTAAATACGTTTTGCCAGGGTTATTCTAAAAATGTTCCCAATTGGAGGCTATTAACAGTGTTTACTTAACAGGAATTGACAACTGATTCAAAAAAATGGATTAAAACCAACCGCTTCACTTAATATCTTTGCAAATCCCAAAGAGTTCACGTTTAGTTTTGTCCTGGTTGAATAGAGATAAATGTACAGTGTTTTCAGTATAGAGCTAGGTAACCTGTGGATTTAACCGCACTAAATGTAACCCGGCTCTACATTGAGCACACAGTTTATCTCCTAATTATAAATGTACCTATATCATTATTCTCTGCATTGTAGATATAGAAGTCACACAAGATAGTGATAAAGGCAAAGAATGAGTTTGTATTGTTTTTTCATTGTTGATTAACGCCACACTCAGCAGTATTCCACCCATGTAAGGGTGGCCTGTAAATAATCAAGTCTGGGCCAGACTTTGTAGTGATTAATAATATGAGCCATTGTCCGTTCTTGGAGTATGATGACAAGCATTCACCCAAATCACTGAGCCCAACAACCTCATTCATTAAGTCACTACAACGTACATGTTATAACTGTATCTACAACATGTAACAGTAGCAGCTGTCCGTGGTTGCACTGCCATGATATTGCCGTGAGCTGTTGTGAACATGAAAATGTTTTCACCTTTTGCTCATGTATAAGTTTCATCTTTAAAATATTATGTTCCTTGGTCATAAAAGTATTTCCTAGCTACACGTTGCCATGGTAATAAAAGTATTTCTAAGCTATATGTTGCCATGGAAGTAGTGTTCATCATCTGTTATTTGCTTGTCCAAACATGATGTTTTTTTGTAGTTCAGCTTGGCCAACTTTAGATTACATAAGGATAATGTCATATTTGTCTAAATATTCAGGTCAACAGCAGTGTCCAACCCTCTAATATTCTAGGAACCAATATTTAAGTCTCTTGGATACATTTTTGTCATGATTCCAAAACAAATGTTTTTCAAGTCTTGGAGTACACACTACATTGTATCACAGTTGTCTCACGATCCAGTTTATGACAGTTGTATCACAATACAATGTATCACAGTTGTCTCATGATACAGTTTATTTCAGTTGTATCACAATACAATGTATCACATTTGCCTCACAATACAGTTTATAACAGTTGTTTCACAATACAATGTATCACAGTTGCCTCATGATACAGTTTATAACAGTAGCATCACAATACAGTGTATCACAGTTGCCTCATGATACAGTTTATAACAGTTGCATCACAATACAATGTATCACAGTTGCCTCATGATACAGTTTATAACAGTTGTATCACAATGCAATGTATCACAGTTGCCTCATGATACAGTTTATAACAGTTGTATCACAATACAATGTATCACAGTTGCCTCATGATACAGTTTATAACAGTTGTATCACAGTACAATGTATCACATTTGCCTCACAATACAATCTAGTTTTCGTTCTTAGAATGACAACAGGTAAGAAATAGAGGATATTATATCATATTCATGTAATACTATGTTTGTGACACGAATGTCTAAATTCCGGTATTTCCTGACCCTTAGAGCGAGGGAAATACCGGAATTTAGGCACAAGTGTTTTATGTTATTGTTGTAACACCACAATCAGCAATATCCTGTAAATAATCAAGTCTGGACCAGACAATGTAATGATTAATATTATGAGCTTTTATCCATTACCGGAGTACGATGACAAGCATTCAACCAAATCGCTTGCTTGATAACAGTGTTAGAATCTACATCGAAACGTCGATCCTGATTGTATTAAAGAAGTTTTTCATCCATATATCTTATCCTAACATACCCTAAGTAAAAAAACTTGGAACCTTCCTCACCAAAGACTGATCCCTTGGACAGATCACATGTAATTCTTCAGTTCTTCAATTGTTATTAACCATGATAGCTAAAATGGATAGAATTATCATTAAACCAACTGCATGTTATCAGAAATGAGCAGGCCACTGTAACTTGATAATGCCCTCATACTGCTTGTCTACAGGCCATTATCACGCCCGTTGTTAGGTGACGTCATAGGATAGGGATAGGTGACGTTCAATAGTGACGTCATCTGGTTTGTTGTCTGGCGTTTCCATATTTGTAAATGTTGTTCAGTGACATTCGTGTTGATTGCCGTAAATGTTTCCAAACCGATATTGTTGTTTCTTTTATCTGATAACAAATTCCATCCATTTTTAGCTATAATAACGGTAATGCTATTTTTCATGGCATTACCATTTGCAGAAGCCCTCGGTCTTTTCAACTGCCCTCCTTCGTCGGGCAGTTAATGGAAGACCTCAGTCATCTGCAAATGATAATGCCCTGAAAAATAGCATTACCCTTATATTAAGTGTAGACTAACATCAAGTCTCTGAAATGAACATATCTCACAGAAAAAATACAGTTGTTCAATTATCTTAATAAAAATATTATAAAAAGGAGCCAGGAGACTCTCTTCATTTTCAAATACTGCAGTAATCTAGACTTGCCAAACGTTATAGACTTACAGGGGCTATATTGGATATATTTGTATGGGGGTCTGTATGACAAGATGTGACTTGGCAGATAGCGTGTTGCCCCGACAACGTGAGCATTGCTTACTATTCAACCACTGGTTTGTTAGACTAACATTTAGTCTATGAAATCTTATACTACACAACACTCATCTCTAAAATTAAACAAATAATTTTCCTGATGCTGATTTCATATGCTGAAAAGAGGCAGTTGGGTAGCCTAGTGGTTAAAGCGCTTGTTCGTCACGCCGAAGACCCGGGTTCGATTCCCAACATGGTACAATGTGAAGCCCATTTCTGGTGTCCCCGCCGTGATATTGCTGGAATATTGCTAAAAGCGGCGTAAAACCATGCTCACTCACTCACTCACTCACTCACTCACTCACTCACATGTGGAATAGAGCTAGCTGGAGCTGGCTAGACCTGCTTTTGTATACATATCTCGAGTGTTTGTTTTTTTCATAAAATATATATATTGCAGAGTCACGGTGCAGGACTATTATTTTGTCTCTCTCAGACTTTGTTCTTTTCAGCTTGTATATTTCAGATTGTGGTGTATATATTAAACATCGACGCCAGAGATTAAACCGTCTCAATCATCGACTGAAACAGAATCCATTGGATGTAAAAGGCAAATAGTGATGAAAATAATATGAATGGTGAAAATCAGTGATGACACCAGGTGTTCGCGAAAAGGGAAAGATTGTCCTGCCCTACCCAGGAACAACACTCAGCCACAGTGGTGAAGTCGGTCAAACAGTCCCTCCCACTCCATATACCTAACGGCCCGTGAAGATTCCGGGGTAGAATAGGCATTCAGCAACCCATGCTTGCCATAACAGGCGACTATGCTTGTCGTAAAAGGCGACTAACGAGATCGGTTGGTCAGGCTCGCTGACTTGGTTGATGCATGTCATCGATCCCAATTGCGTGGATCGATGCTCATGATATTAATCACTGGATTGTATGGTCCAGACTCGATTATTTACAGACCGCCGTCATATAGCTGGAATATTGCTGAGTGCGGCGTTGAACAACAAACCAACCAACCATAACTAACCCTGTGAATACCTGCATTGTGTCAAATATGGCCTGCAAACATGATTAATTCAAATTCAACTGCTATTGGGAGTCTTCTTGTCAAATATTGATAGACCTGCAAGGTTCTCTTGTATGTTGTGGTGCTCAAGTGTGTTCTGATAGTTGAGCTTATCATTCAACAGCAGCTGTGTTCACCTTGACCTTCACTTCCTTCTGCTTGACCTTTAGGGTCATGCACAGCCTGGGATTGCAGCATGCCTTATGCCATCCGTTTATTGCCGTCCATGGGATGAAGCATCACTGCAGAGTGTATGCACGGATACACGGCGCTGACAGGCTCTGCATACGCCTACTGCCACCGTTAAGATGCACATCACTTGCATCTTTTATCATCATGAAACATTGATTAATTAATGATCTGTGAAGATTACATTACTATGTCATGAGTGAGTGAGTGAGTTGGGTTTAATGCCGCTTTAACAGTATTCCCATTATATCACGGTGTGTTAGCTGTGTCTCGAACATTTACCATTTTTGTGAAACCCACAAACATGGGTATGGGTTTAATGCTGCTTTTAATAGTATTCCCATTATGTCAGGGTGTGTCAGCTGTGTCTCGGACATTTACCATCTTTGTGAAACCCACGAGCATGGGTTTGATGCTGACAAAGGATAAGGATAATCAATTAAAGCCCACATTCATAGATTTCTGGCATTCGCGCACAGCGAATTGCGGTGCCAAAGACAACTGGGCGACAACTTATACCCCCTACTATCTATATAAATCAGGATGCACATTTAATTCAAATTGCAGCATGAAGAGAAGTTGTTCCTTCTTACTGTAGAGACCAGCCTAGCCTGTGATGGTGGGGATGTTATTCATGTATGCCTCGGTAGGGTTGTATATTGGCAAAACAAAATTGTTATGCTGTATATCGAGATACAAGTATCTGTGTTGCAATATGTATTGTGATATTTTGAGAGCGAAAGAGTTTTACAGTGGTTGACACTGATCTATTTTCTACATACTTAAGTAAATATTATCAGTTGCCGCCAGGTCTTCAGCAACCAATGCTTCCTGTACAAGGCAACTAACGGGATCGGGTGGTCAGGCTCGCTGACTTGGTTGATGCATGCCATCCTATCCCAAATGAGTAGATCAATGCTCATAATGTCAATCACTGGATTGTCTGGTCCAGACTCGATTATTTACAGACCGCCATCATATAGCTGGAATATTGCTGAGTGCGGCGTTAAACAACAAACAAACAAAACAAACAAAGTTGCCGCCATTGTGCAGTCATACAGGGGAGATAACAATGTGACAGAAAAATCACTTCCACGATCTGTCTATCCATTTAGAAGGCAAACATCATTTGTGAATAAATTTCTGGGTAGATTCTAGTTTAAACAATATATATGATAATGAAACTTGTTATATATTTTTTTACCAAATATGCCAGAACACGTGAACGCGCATTGCAGTATACCGGTGTACCGGAGTACTGGGCTGTCCTACTATTCTGTGAGTTTTGCATCAGGCCCAGGTGTCACATGTCATCATTAACCTTGCGTCATATTACAGGATATTAGAAATAATGGTCGTGATGTGAGTGTGACACAAAGATTCCTAACAAAGATTGGTCAATAGTGGAGTCGGTGCAGGAGCTACGTGACAGCCTCACTGTATACATGTTCATGCCTCGTCATATCAAATTACGGAATATCTCAAAAGTTACAACACGGTCCCGCTAGGTTGAGATAACAGGTTCGACTGTAATATAGAGTTCTTGGGTCAGTTCCATATTGTTTTTGAGTTCTGCACAAAAAGGTCATGATGCCGTTGGAAGATGACCGATTTTTTAAACCGGTTCTTGTTTGTAAGTTGGTTTGTATTTGAAGTGTGTCTGTTTAAGAAGGAAAAGTAGAGTCATGATATACAATCCTTTTTAAAATTTTCCAAATTCTGAATACAGCTATATGACAGTGGTCTGTAAATAATCGAGTCTGGACCAGACAATCCAGTGATTGAAATCATGAGCATCGATCCAATTGGGTTACGATAACATGCATCAACCAAGTCAGCGAGCCTGACCACCCGATCTAAACGGGTCTGGTGTGTCTGTAAAGCCATCAGCACTGGTAGGACGTTTTGACAAAATAAAGAATGGTCAATGTGAGCCTGTGTTGATTGTGACTAAATATTAAATTTAGTTTTATTCAATAGTCAGCAATATTCTTACAGTATCATAACAACCTGTAATCAGGGACATGCAAACCAGTGGCTGATAACTTCACACAATCAGCCAAGCCACAGTCTGACCACCCAATCCACATCGGCTCTGACGCCAAGCATGATCACTTCACACAAACAGCCAAACCACAGTCTGACCACCCAATCCACATCGGCTCTGACGTCAAGCATGATCACTCACACAATCAGCCAAGCCACAGTCTGACCACGCAATCCACATCGGCTCTGACGCCAAGCATGATCACTCCCACAATCAGCAAAGCCACAGTCTGACCACCCAATCCACAATGGCTCTGACACCAAGCATGATCACTCACACAATCAGCCAAGCCACAGTCTGACCACGCAATCCACATCGGCTCTGACGCCAAGCATGATCACTCACACAATCAGCCAAGCCACAGTGACCACCCAATCCACATCGGCTCTGACACCAAGCATGATCACTCACACAATCAGCCAAGCCACAGTGACCACCCAATCCACATCGGCTCTGACACCAAGCATGATCACTCACACAATCAGCCAAGCCACAGTCTCACCACGCAATCCACATTGGCTCTGAAACCAAGTATGAGACACTGGTGTCAATATTGTTATTTTGTTGTTTTCTTCCTACTTTATTTTAGAGTTTGAATTTAGAGGATTTAGAGGAGGTTGCCCATGAACCAGACAGGTTCTACTTGTGCAGCCTTATCACTGGCACCACCACACTGAGTTCCAAGAGATTAAAGATAATTGGTCTCGTTTCAGTGTCAAATCAAATTGAAGAATATTACCATGCCCTTAATTTGTTCCCTGAAATAGTCATGAGCTGGTGATTTCATATATCGGTAGCAGATAACTGTTTATAGGGCACACAAAAAAGGTCAATTTTGAAATTTCTTT
Organism: Haliotis cracherodii; assembly: GCF_022045235.1. Lineage (NCBI taxonomy): Eukaryota > Metazoa > Mollusca > Gastropoda > Lepetellida > Haliotidae > Haliotis > Haliotis cracherodii. The sequence goes on from NW_027266286.1 coordinate 67,291,973, forward strand.
CAATCAATAACTCCTGCTGCAAATTAAGAAATACCGACTTAAATGCTGTTTCAAAAAAACATCCTCATTATGTAGATACTGAAGACTACAATCACTGGATGTGTATCAGGGACATGGCAGTCAAGTTTGTTTACAATATTCAGCCTAGCCTTGTTTCTTATCATCCATTCTCGGTGATTTAACTGTTTGGGTCTCCTCTACTTGCAGAATGGAGATAATTTCAAATTTATTTATGATGTTTAATGTACATTTTAATGTTTACTCACTTAGGAGATAACACGTTTATAAATAGATGATTTCAGAAAACAATCGTGGCTAGTGGAGTGGAACAGATGAAGATAAGTATTCCATTTAGTCTTATCCTAGAACGAAGACCAGCACAACTAATGGAGGAGATAGGTTATCAACCCGTGTAAATCAAAAACATTACTTTACAATTCAAGTTAATTGATAAAATGAACCATTATCTATTCATGTTTCCTGCTTCCCTGTCTCTGCCGTTGAAAATGAAAACAAAAAATTCAGCAGTTGTTTCACCTTATCTGGGAGTATGTCCTTACAGCAAGAGAAATACACTCGACAACCAGCAGGATCATTGTTAGCTGGGGAAAGAGTCCCATCAATTATCCAGAAGAACTTCAGCTTTGACATATGAAAATGAATCGGCAAACAAGAAAATGTTTATGTTTTTACTTTATAAATTAGCAATTTTAAAATGGTTTTAATGTTTTCATGACTGGGGGATAAGTAAGTACTACTGTGTGCATGGTTCATTGCTGACAGGGCCTTGCAGTGAGGACACAAGGAATAATTACAAGATTACATTGAAACTAATTGTGTCCTGACAGTATTAATAATACCGTATTCGACTGGGCCTTATTGTGCACACACCCATTCCCTCTATTCTGGGTCTACCGTATTCGACGTAAGAAGCGCCCATGGCGATATTTGCTAATATATTGGCTAGTGAACAATCCCAATTAGCACCCTTCTGATTGATCAATGTACACAAGACTTATTTATTCGTGTATAATTGAACTCGTATGTTATATGCACCCTTGATTACGGGCAATAAAGTTCTGGAAAAGTATATCTGTCATGTATAATACGCTCAGACTTTTCTTTTGTATCATTTCAGGCTGTAAGCATAAAACACGAAATTTACGATCTTTCAACTCTTTCACCAAAATTATATTCTGATAAGAGCCCCCTATTTCTTATTTTGAGAGCGCCCTGGGCACTTATTACATGGAATATGGTATGTTTATATAGTTTTGAGGTGCCATTCTCTTAGAGAATGCTCATGGTGCTACATTATTGTTACCCTGGTCCATATCAGTGTACGCTTGAGTTTCATTCTCAGCTGCCTGGGGAGTATAGCTTGAAGGGGTCGTTATTGGCACAGGTACTACAGATATGTAGCCTAGGTATGTTTCTGTGTACAGAAATGTACATTAGCCAGATTACAGAATCGGAATACAGAACAGTACCCAAGTACCGCATCGTTTCCTTGAATACTCACGACACATCCTGGATGGAAAAGTAAAATTCAACATGGCAGTACATGTTATATATACCTGTGAAGATTCCGGGGTAGAATAGGTCTTCAGCAACCCATGCTTGCCATAAAAGGCGACTAATGGGATCGGGTGGTCAGGCTCGCTGACTTGGTTGATGCATGTCATCGATCCCAATTGTGTGGATCGATGCTCATGAAATTATTCACTGGATTGTCTGGTCCAGACTCGATTATTTACAGACCGCAGTCATATAGCTGGAATATTGCTGAGTGCAGAGCTAAACAACCAACCAACCAACCAACCAACGTGTTATATATATATATATTTCTCTTGGCATTTCCTCTTCCGTAAATGGATCGGAACTGTCATGCTGTTGTATGAGATGCATTCTAGCGTGCTGTATACAAGACGAGCATACACAGTGATATATGTACATTACGCTAAAATTCCGCGATGCACAGCAGTACCAGCATGCACTCATAATCAGATGAACCAGAGCTAAAACATGAACTGGTTTCGTTTTCGGTTTGAGGAATATGGACTCGTCCACCGTTAAGGGTACCTGGTACCTTTCTGTATCTTGATTAATAAGAACAAGTTGTCCCTATAGGGGACTTGAGTCCTTGTACTGTCCACGTATCTAGACTTACCTATTAGGAGATAGTGAGTATGTTTTTTTTACGCCGCTTTTAGCAATATTCCAGCAATATCACGGCGGGGGACACCAGAAATGGGCTTCACACATTGTACCCATGTCGGGAATCGAACCCGGGTCTTTGGCGTGACGAGCGAACGCTTTAACCACTAGGCTACCCGACCGCTATCTTAGGAGATAGAATTACGACACATCCCTGGACTTATTTTTCAGTACAGCCTTGGAGCAAGGCTACATGTGCCACTACAAGAGTCATTGGTGATGCAGCCCATTACTACACTTACATAACGTGGCAATGCTAAATATTGGTCCCTGACAGCTGGGGCCATATTGAACCAGTTGTAATTTTGAAATACATGATTATTTAATTTATGGTGGTTTTTTCATTACATTAAGTCTGTCGGAACTATCTATAGTGATGATGTTAACAAATGATATCCTGTTTTGTCATTGCTATCATGCTATAGACAATTTCAGAGAATTAACCATTCAATCACTTGACCCCACTAAATACCATTTTAAGATTAATGAAACCAGTTAGAATTATTAATTAATGTAACAGCGAATCATGATGACTAACATCTTTGAAATGAACATATTTTACAGAAAAAACAGTAGTTCATATTGTCTCAATAAAATATATTAAAAAGGAGCCTCTTCATTTTCAGATACTGCAGTAGTCTAGACTTTCCCACTATTATTGACTTGCTGTATTGGATATATTTGTTTTAGGGTCTGTATGACAGACTACAAGCTGTACATTCAGTGAGTTTAGTTTAACAGGTAAAGAAATACCATCCATCCAAGTCTCTACTTTGTTCCCAACACGAAGTTCAGTCCTCTAGGAATTCATAGTCTTGGTACATGATGACTTCATAAAAAAACATAGCGACTTTAACAATTTATGTACAGGTATAAATTTTTCCCTCTGTTCTCTGGCACTGATGCATGAGCAACATAAGGCATGGAGGAACATTTCCATAGAGGAATTCTGTTCCCACCTGTTGTGGTGAGGTGACTTGGTTCATGGGTCCCTGGAGTGATGGCAGCATCAGTGATTTGGTTAAACTATTCACAAAACATTCCTCCTGTTCCACTGCTGTTTGTATTCTAAGTCATGAAAAAACATATAGTTTGCTGTCATTCAGGTCATGTGTTCCTTGTGATAGTCGCGGGGCTGGGAAAGAAGCCGGCCTGAAATCACCCAGGAGAGGGTTTCTTTCACCGTCATCACTTTCAGGACTTGGGTAGTCCATTGGGGAATATCTCCCACGAGCTCTCTGTGCAGACAATACTTGCATGCATTGCTAGTATCCACGCAGGGCAAGCCGGGATGACATCTAGACAATACACCCTGTAATAAATATCATGGAATTATGCACCATGGAGTGCAGTGGAAGTTCATGCTTCATCATTTTACACCTGTGAAGTTCTGGGGTGGAACAGGTCTTCAGCAACCCTTGTCATAACAGACGACTATGCTTGTCGTAAGAGGCGACTAACGGGATAAGGTGGTCAGGTTCGCTGACTTGGTTGATGCTTGTCATCGTATCCAAATTGCGTGGATCGATGCTCATGATGTCAATCACTCAAGACAGGATTATTTACAGACCGCTGACATATGGTTGGAGTATTCCTGAGTGCGACATTAAACAACAAGCAAACATACAAACTTGTTGTGATAGGTGCTAGGGTGGCACCAAAGTTGTTTGCATGTAAGAGTTGAATCACTGTAGCAGGATCTGATGTTTGTGGGTTCATGGGTTCAAATCCCAGATTCACCTTCACTGTGTTTTTAATTTAAGGTTTATCAACAACATAGCCTTGCTCATAAGCTTCACCCTAGTGGTAAAATATGACCTGCACCCACTTTTGGCTTTCCTCCAACAACAAGACAGTTTAACTGAAGTAGCTTTCAAATATAATATTTCATGAAAGCCAACCAATCTAGATTGTATTGCCAGTTCTATTCCACATACAGTCAAACACTGTTTTGTCAAACTTTGAGTAAGTGAGTGAGGGAGTATGGTTTTACGCTGCTTTTAGCAATATTCCAGCAATATCACGGCGGGGGACACCAGAAATGGGCTTCACACATTTTACCCATGCCGGGGATCGAACCCTGGTCTTCGGCATGACGAGCGAACGCTTTATCAACAAGGCTACCTGACCGCCCCGTCAAACTTTGAAGTGTAGAACATATGGTTGTCTTGAAGCTGTAGCTTGGTCCCTGCGTATTCCTCCTTAATTCACCATTTTCAGTTGTGTGGAACCTCGGATAACTCCTAATTACCAAAAGTCATGTTTCTCAAGGACTGTTTTTGTTTGATGAAGATTCAAAAGGACCTTTCTTCCAGAATTTTCATCTGACACTTGACAGATGCAGCGAACCATGATTGCTTGCTATGTGCTGGAAATTCCAGCATGTCCTTGGAGATCAGCCATCACTTTATGTTGATGTTTAAAACATGTCTCATTTACATAACACTTTGTAGTTGGACCAGCAGTTACCTTACTGCTTTGTCTGACAAGGCCAGTTGTTCCTGACAACTGCATCTGGCCGTTATTGACCCGTATCTCATGCCTGAGATAATCAATCCTTTTTACATGTTTAATTTATTACCTTCCCTGTAAATAGTATGTAACAACCGTGTAACTGTTGACATGTTGTCATACTTTGTACACAATGTATATGCACATGTTATCTGTTTGTGGTCTGTTACAAGGCATTTGAGAACTCTACGAACTCGGGGACAGTTCCAGGAATCAGACTCGAGTTTGTGAGCTTGGTTTTACCCATTTCTATCCATATTCTTGCTATATTGCAGTGGACGATAACAAGAATGGGCTTCATGTATTTCACTCATTTGGGAATCAAACCCAGGTTTAGGTGACAAGCTAACACTTTAACCACTTGGTTAACTCCACCCCATAATAACATGAAGAACATTGTGACAATGATTACTCTTAAGTGCAGCTAAGCTGGAATCCATCGCTTCCTCCACAAGTTTGAACAGTCTTTAAGAAATGTTTGTTTTTTTGTTGTTTAACGGCACACCCAGCAATATTCCAGATATATGAAATGGGGGGAGTTGTAATTGGATATCACCCCTGGGTGTCTCACTAGTCAGTTACCATGCAAAGATACATGGCCTGAAACAATGTGGATGAGACAATGTGTGACTTCCTGTCCGACAAGGGGGAGGTTTGACCATGTGACAACAACAATCACCACACCATTGTGCAGCTTTAGCAATGTGGCCGTGAGTTGGGATATGTTTGCTTTCTGGAGCAGGGAGGCTTAACAATCGACCTGCTTACGTGAGGAGTGTGCCGAGGGGGAAGGCAACACTTCGTCAGCGTTTACCTGTTGACCTGTGTAATTATGTCACAGCCATACTTCCAGGTGATACTGACCAAAGTGTGTACATGGGGGGGGGGGGGGGGGGGGGGGGGGCACTTCAGCCTCATTAAGAGGAATTAGAGCGTACTGCACAATTAGGCCCAGTATAGGGGTGTGCACACAATAAGGCACAGTATAGGGGTGTGCACAATTAGGCCCAGTATAGGGGTGTGCACAATTAGGCCCAGTATAGGGGTGTGCACAATTAGGCCCAGTATAGGGGTGTGCACACAATAAGGCCCAGTATAGGGGTGTGCACACAATAAGGCCCAGTATAGGGGTGTGCACACAATAAGGCCCAGTATAGGGGTGTGCACACAATAAGGCCCAGTATAGGGGTGTGCACACAATAAGGCCCAGTATAGGGGTGTGCACACAATAAGGCACAGTATAGGGGTGTGCACACAATAAGGCACAGTATAGGGGTGTGCACACAATAAGGCACAGTATAGGGGTGTGCACACAATAAGGCACAGTATAGGGGTGTGCACACAATAAGGCACAGTATAGGGGTGTGCACACAATAAGGCACAGTATAGGGGTGTGCACACAATAAGGCACAGTATAGGGGTGTGCACAATTAGGCACAGTATAGGGGTGTGCACACAATTAGGCCCAGGATAGAGGGAATAGGGGTGTGCACACAATTAGGCCCAGTATAGGGGTGTGCACACAATTAGGCACAGTATAGGGGTGTGCACAATTAGGCCCAGTATAGGGGTGTGCACACAATAAGGCACAGTATAGGGGTGTGCACAATTAGGCCCAGGATAGAGGGAATAGGGGTGTGCACACTATTAGGTCCAGTATAGAGGAAATAGGGGTGTGCACACTATTAGGCCCAGTATAGAGGGAATAGGGGTGTGCACAATTAGGCCCAGTGTAGGGGAAATAGGGGTGTGCACAATTAGGCCCAGTATAGATGGAATAGGGGTGTTCACAATTAGGCCCAGTATAGATGGAATAGGGGTGTTCACAATTAGGCCCAGTATAGATGGAATAGGGGTGTGCACAATTAGGCCCACGATAGTGGAAATGGGGGTGTGCCCAAGTAGGCCCAGGATAGTGGAAATGGGGGTGTGCACAATTAGGCCCAGGATAGTGGAAATGGGGGTGTGCACAATTATGAGGACCTGATGTTGTCTGGTTAATGTTCATTGTATCAGACTTTCAAGGGAAGCCTCTGATTCTTGAGGTTTGCTAGAGATGTTTTATCAAAGGTCCTCAAATGTCTCCATTTTTGACAATAGCCCTTGACACTCATGCTTGACTGAATGATCACTCTGGAGATATTCCACATGTAGGTTATATGAACATGAAGCGTGTCAAAGCTATTTAATATCAAATGTCTTCATGTATTAACATCACAGTGATATAAAGATAACATACAGTGAAACCCTTAAAAATGCCACATTGCTACTAGTCCTTATGATAACTTAACTATTGGGCAGGTTGGCAAGGACTATAGGACTACCGGTAGTGCCAATTGCTAACGCTGACATCATGTAGGAAATGCTTCACTTCCCTACCAGAGCCGTGGCACTATTAACATACAATACTATACCAGGGAGACATTTCATATGGAGAGCTGTAGCACATATGGGACATGTTCCTGTGTGATATACAACATCATAGCACATATGGGAGAAGACGTTATATATTGTGCAAGACTTTTTCATGCAGTGGACATATTGTTATGTAATATATCAGAGATCTGTCACCATGTTAGACAAGTCAGTAGTGCACGACAGTAATATGGTTCAATACTTTAGTACACAAGCATGTGGAACATGCTTTCTCTCTGAAGTTGTGTTTTGTTTCTTAATGTTTGTTTGTTGTTTAGTGCCGCACTCTGCAATATTCCAGCTATGTGACGGCGGTCTGTAAATAATCGAGTCTGGACCAGACAATCCAGTGATTGACATAGCATCGATCCACACAATTGGGATACGATGACATGCATCAACCAAGTCAGCGAGCCTGACCACACGATCCTGTTAGTCACCTCTTACTACAAGCATAGTCACCTTTTACGGCAAGGTTGCTGAAGTCCTATTCTAACCCGGATCTCGTTTCTTAATGACGAAGTGCTAAGACATCTCAAGGATTTCAAATTTAGCTCAAGGGAATATTTTTTAATCCCTATTACTAATGTCAAAGGTCAAGGTCGGCATTGTCAATAAAAGTGCAGCATGAAGCAAGTACTTACTGTCTGTGAATGAAACTAGGTATAAGATAATGTGTGGCGAGACCTTTGTAACGAGTCAAGGTAGCTGGAAGGTTGTACATTCATTTAGAGCAGATATGTGGTTCACATGGTGATGCTTTCTTATGTAGTGATTACCGTATTCGACGTAATAAGCGCCCGGCTCTAATAAGCGCCCATGGCGATATTTGCTAATATATTGGCAAGCGAACAATCCCAATCAGCACTAGGTCCGATTGATCAATGTACACTAGACTTATTTATTCGTGTATAATACGCACTCGTGTGTTATATCACCCTTAATTATGGGCAATGAAATTCTTGAAAACTATATCTGTCGTATGTAAACATTTCAGGCTGTTAGCATAAACCACGAAATTTATGATCTTTCAACTCAAAATAATATTCTAATAAGCGCCCCCTATTTCTAATTTTGAGAGCGCCCTGGGCGCTTATTACGTTGAATACGGTATGTGATATGGATTTAAATATTGGGGACAAGTGATGACAAAGTAGCACTAATCACTTGTGACTTGAAATAAGTAACATATTTTTTATGTGACATCACACACACCCCACGGACACACCATACTCGTTTCAACTACTTTTAAAAGCCCTTGGGGAAATGTTTGGTCAGATTCATTCCAGAGGTATTTACAGTAGTAGACTAATTTGTGGACTCGTGCTGCTAAGGTTTTCAGTGACCTTCAGTTAAAATGGGGATTTGGGGGATGCTGGATGAGTGCTACAAGCTTTACAAGCCTACTAAAATGGGTATCAGGTCAAGCTCTGTGACTTGATTGTTTGTGTGTCATTGTACCCCAACAGTATGGCATGCTCATGCTGTCAACCACTGGTTCTTCTGACCCAGATTCGACCCGTGAAGATCCGGGTTAGAATAGGTCTTCAGCAACCCATGCATGCCATAAAAGGTGACTATGCTTGTCGTAAGAGGCGACTAACGGACTAACGTCATCGTATCCCAATTGCGTGGAGCGATGCTCATGATGTCAATCACTGGATTGTCTGGACCAGACTTGCTTATTTAAACAGACCACCATCATATAACTGGAATATTGCTGAGTGTGTCATTAAACAAGAAACCAAACAAATCTGACCCAGATTCAATTATTTACAGGCCAGTGGGATAAGATGGAAAATTGATGACTAGTCTTAAACAATAACAAAAATTTATGATAAGACGACATGATTGGGTTTCAATGTTCTGTGTGCTCAGTAATATTAATCACATTGTTTTTGTATGCACCTTCTGACCATGTCACATCACTGCTCTCTCTCAGCCCCAGACTCATGTGTTGCTTTCTTTCAGGTTCACAATGTGGGATTTGCTTTCGAGCTGATGCATGAAGCGGGGCTCCCAAAGAACAAGGCCAGACTCCCAAGACCTGAAGGTATTCATTCCATCTGAACATGCCATTGGCAAGCAGGACTTGCGACAAGTATTGCCGTCAGTCAAAAGCTGTACATGCCAGTGGTACTTCCTGAAGGACATTTCTGATACAGATTTTATTGATAGGGACCCAGTTGGTAGTTCAGGGCAGTATAGGTCCTGAGTGTCTGATGTTTTTTATCTACACATTGGCAGTTTGTGTTCCCTGTCAGTACCTGATTCTTGTCTCCCCATTGAGATTCCAGGTCTGAAAAAGTCCCCAGCACCCTATGCTTGTCTCCCCACTGAGACTATGCTTGTCTCTCCACTGAGACTCCAGGTCAGGTCCCCAGCACCCCATGCTTGTCTCTCCATTGGGACTCCAGGTCAAGTCCCAGGCACCCCATGCTTGTCTCCCCACTGAGACTCCAGGTCAGGTCCCAGGCACCCCATGCTTGTCTCCCCATTGGGACTATGCTTGTCTCTCCACTGAGACTATGCTTGTCTCTCCACTGAGACTATGCTTGTCTCTCCACTGAGACTCCAGGTCAGGTCCCAGGCACCCCATGCTTGTCTCCCCACTGAGACTCCAGGTCAGGTCCCAGGCACCCCATGCTTGTCTCCCCATTGAGACTCCAGGTCAGGTCCCCTGCACCCCATGCTTGTCTCCCCATTGAGACTCCAGGTCAGGTCCCCAGCACCCCTTGCTTGTCTCCCCATTGAGACTCCAGGTCAGGTCCCCAGCACCCCAAGCTTGTCTCCCCACTGAGACTCCAGGTCAGGTCCCCTGCACCCCATGCTTGTCTCCCCATTGAGACTCCAGGTCAGGTCCCCTGCACCCCATGCTTGTCTCCCCACTGAGACTCCAGGTCAGGTCCCAGGTACCCCATGCTTGTCTCCCTATTGGGACTCCAGGTCAGGTCCCCAGCACCCCATGCTTGTCTCCCCATTGAGACTCCAGGTCAGGTCCCAGGCACCCCATGCTTGTCTCCCCATTGGGACTCCAGGTCAGGTCCCCAGCACCCCATGCTTGTCTCCCCATTGAGACTCCAGGTCAGGTCCCCTGCACCCCATGCTTGTCTCCCCACTGAGACTCCAGGTCAGGTCCCCTGCACCCCATGCTTGTCTCCCCATTGGGACTCCAGGTCAGGTCCCCAGCACCCCATGCTTGTCTCCCCATTGAGACTCCAGGTCAGGTCCCCTGCACCCCATGCTTGTCTCCCCATTGAGACTCCAGGTCTGAAAAAGTCCCCAGCACCCTATGCTTGTCTCCCCACTGAGACTATGCTTGTCTCTCCACTGAGACTCCAGGTCAGGTCCCCAGCACCCCATGCTTGTCTCTCCATTGAGACTCCAGGTCAGGTCCCCTGCACCCCATGCTTGTCTCCCCACTGAGACTCCAGGTCAGGTCCCCTGCACCCCATGCTTGTCTCCCCATTGAGACTCCAGGTCAGGTCCCCTGCACCCCATGCTTGTCTCTCCATTGAGACTCCAGGTCAGGTCCCCTGCACCCCATGCTTGTCTCTCCATTGAGACTCCAGGTCAGGTCCCCTGCACCCCATGCTTGTCTCTCCATTGAGACTCCAGGTCAGGTCCCCTGCACCCCATGCTTGTCTCCCCATTGAGACTCCAGGTCAGGTCCCCTGCACCCCATGCTTGTCTCCCCACTGAGACTCCAGGTCAGGTCCCCTGCACCCCATGCTTGTCTCCCCATTGGGACTCCAGGTCAGGTCCCCAGCACCCCATGCTTGTCTCCCCATTGAGACTCCAGGTCAGGTCCCCTGCACCCCATGCTTGTCTCCCCATTGAGACACCAGGTCAGGTCCCAGGCACCCCATGCTTGTCTCCCCATTGAGACTCCAGGTCAGGTCCCAGGCACCCCATGCTTGTCTCCCCATTGAGACTCCAGGTCAGGTCCCAGGCACCCCATGCTTGTCTCTCCATTGAGACTCCAGGTCAGGTCCCAGGTACCCCATGCTTGTCTCCCCACTGAGACTCCAGGTCAAGTCCCAGGCACCCCATGCTTGTCTCCCTATTGGGACTCCAGGTCAGGTCCCCAGCACCCCATGCTTGTCTCCCAATTGAGACTCCAGGTCAGGTCCCCTGCACCCCATGCTTGTCTCTCCATTCAGACTCCAGGTCAGGTCCCAGGCACCCCATGCTTGTCTCTCCATTGAGACTCCAGGTCAGGTCCCCTGCACCCCATGCTTGTCTCTCCACTGAGACTCCAGGTCAGGTCCCAGGCACCCCATGCTTGTCTCCCCATTGAGACTCCAGGTCAGGTCCCCAACACCCAATGCTTGTCTCTCCACTGAGACTCCAGGTCAGGTCCCCAACACCCCATGCTTGTCTCCCCATTGAGACTCCAGGTCAGGTCCCCAGCACCCCATGCTTGTCTCCCCATTGGGACTCCAGGTCAGGTCCCAGGCACCCCATGCTTGTCTCCCCATTGGGACTCCAGGTCAGGTCCCCAGCACCCCATGCTTGTCTTCCTATTGGGACTCCAGGTCAGGTCCCCACCACCCCATGCTTGTCTCCCTATTGGGACTCCAGGTCAGGTCCCCAGCACCCCATGCTTGACTCCCCATTGGGACTAGGTCAGGAGGATAGACTAACATCTGGTCTCTGAAATAAACACATCTTACAGAAAAAAAACAGTTGTTAAATTATCTTAATGAAAAAATCATAAAAAGGAGCCCAGAGATTCTCTTCATTTTCAGATACTGCACTAGTCTAGACTTGCCAAACATTATAGACCTTCATGGGCTTTATTGGATATATTTGTATCAGGGTCTGTATGACCCTAATTAGAGGAGCTCTGCTATAAAATAACCAATGCTGACTTTTGGTGTGTAACAATTGATGGCACTATCCCGGTCATGCAATAATCTGTGCCCTGATGACAATGAATTGATGACAAGTTGAAGATAACACTCTTGACTGCAGTAAGCAAAGACATTACAAGACACTGATATATCATGACTCGTTGACAAAAGTCAAAATGTCCTCATCAAGCCTTGGATATTGATAACTTCTATCAACTCGTCTTGATATATTTGATCTCAGAAGACCCTCAAGTGAGATTCTCTATTTATTATCCAAACTCATTCTATTCTAATTTTTTCTATTTGTTAACAGTAATAACCAACATCTCTAGAGTAAAATGTATAGCTTACCAGCTTCAGTGGCAGAGAGATTAATTACATTTATGAGATGACATTTGATTGTGACATCATGGTAACCAATGACATCAGAATGGTCTGCAAAGCATTGTGATGCAATTCCACCAAGTGATATTCCCTGTGGAAGCCATTTTGGTATGATAAACATGTTTTATACTGACACACGGTATAAACACACAATGCCATTTAGAAAGTGGTCATAGCTTTCGGCCATGGGAGCCATGCATTTGTCAGAGGGGTACACAAAATATGTGATCTAGACTACCAGTTGTCGGACTTTCATTTTTGTGGAAGCCTCGGTGGCTGAGTGGGTTCGATAGCTGACTTTGTTGCACGGATAGCCCAATCGTCTAAGGTCAGCGATTTGCTGTGCAGAATTGCATCCCTTGGCCACACCAGAAACCTATGATTGTGGGTTCAATTCCCGGTTCACCCTAAACATGTTTCTAGGTTTGTCAGCACCATACCGTGCTCGTGGGTTTCACCGAAGTGGTAAACTTCTGAGACCTGCATTACTTCGGGCTTTCCTCGCACATTAAGCTGACGCGCCGTGATATAACTGGAATACTGTTCAAAGGGGCGTTAAACCCAACTCACACACTCGCTCAGAAAGTGTCATCCCAAACATAACATTTGTAACACACAGTACTTTGAAATTTTATAGAATTATGGGCATTTTCAGTATTACCCACATAACATGACTTGTGTCCAACCAAAGGCTGTGTGACACCTGATACAAGGACTTGGTACATCGGCAATAGGAAGTTGTCTACATGTTCTGCAGCGTCTTTGTTATCTTGAAAGTAAATACTTTGTGAGAGAAGTATCCTGATAACACAATGAATTAAACCATGAATTATTAATTATGTCACAGTCACTGTCACTTGTTAAAACCTGACTTTATAATATATATGCTTGATAGTCATTATGGCTGTTTGAATTTAAAGGTTAGGATTATGAATCAAAGAACAGTGGCATATTGGTCACATGAAACCATGACAACACGAGACAGACGGCAATAACACAATGGCTGCAAACAAGGACATGACATCAATCATATCAGCTGACATTTAGAACATGTGTAACTTTTCTAATCATTTTCAAACTAAACAGTTTGTGACTACTACGTCAGAGTGTGATTTCCCAAGGACAAGACTGCGCGCGCAGGTGAAGGTTGAAATCGGCTTGTGCAGCTTACGTTTAAACCAGACAAACCAGTGATTCATATCATGAGCATCGATCTACGTAATTGGGATACAATGACATGCATCAAACGAGGCAGCGAGTCTGACTACCCGATCCCGTTAGTCACCTCATACGACAAGCATAGTAGCCTTTTACGACAAGCATGGGTTGCTGAAGACCTATTCTAACCCGGATCTTCACGGGTTCAACAGAATGATGGTGTCAGAGACCATATACTGACATGTAACTGCTGATGCAAACGAATAAAGGAACATTGCAAAATATAGGGAAATAAGCTGTACTGTCAGTACATTAGAAATAGCGTGCATACAAATTCAACACATTTCAGAACCAAATGTTTAGATGTGTGTGTGCACTGTTTCCAACGAGTATTTGGAAGACATGGTCATTTTACTGTGTCTAAAACAAAGTGTTTGGACAAAAGGATATTGTCACCACAGGTATATATATATCGGAAACATAGCATACTTACAGAAATACGAGAGAAACTAATATATATATATGTTAGTTTCTCTCATATTTCTGTAAGTATGCTATGTTTCCGAACAGGTCGTTCTGTTTCGGTTCTGTGTGAAAACAGTTCACACACACACACACTGCTTTACTTCGCAGATACATATCTAAAGGCATGAAAAAAGCATGTGTATGCACCAAGTGGACCACACACTGTCGTTGTAATTTCAGTTTGGCTTTAGAGATAGGATAGGCAACATCGTTCGACACTCTTGTCATTCAGGTATCATGATCGTAATAGAAATTTGGGAATTCAGAAAGTTTGTAAATGTGAATCAAAGTACCATAGTAATTGTTGTTTGTAAGTGTTGCTTTAAACCAAAACAAAACTTGTGTAAATGATTCAGTGTTGTTTGGCTGCCAATTGCACCGGTACTGGTTCTGCTAACTAGTGTTCCCTTATTCATCTCCGTTTGTATATACTCTTGATCACATTGGGGAAACTGGTAGTGTAAATTATAGAGATCATATATAAGACTGATAAAACTCACCTCCTAAAACAATTTATGAACCCTTCAAAAGAATGGTCAAGTTCTGTTGCCAGGACTGAATTTTGCATGTTTAAGCTGGGATCAACATAAGGGCCCAAACTAGATAAGATAAATTCCTGCATCTATGTTATGTATATATACCATGTTCTTGTCCCTATACCATATAAATGCCCTATTTTTGTACTAAGTCCCAAGTGGGCGTTTTTGTACTATTCTATTCTATTCTATTCTATTCTATTCTATTCTATTCTATTCTATTCTATTCTATTCTATTCTATATATATCTGTATGTGGTCTCGGACTGAGTAGATATCTCCCCTTGAGATCATGAAACATGTTTTCTCTAAAATTAGTTTATAATGGTACAAGTTGTCTTTTTAAGAGAAAAACGTACGTCATGGCTCAGGATGTACAAAATTAACTCTTACATGACAGATAAACCTTAAGCTGGAGTTGCTGTATTTTTAAGCTTCTTGTACATTTGTTTTGTTTTGTATTGTCTCCGGACAATAAAGTACTCAGTGTTGCCATGAAGTGAATCAGACACCCTGGTGTTGCAAGATAGCTGTGCATGAGGAGAGATTGATGTTATATGACCACTGGATGGTGGCCTCATGACATACTATTGCCCTGAAGACAGGCTTGTGGCCAGCTGTACTCAGATGAAACTGGTAATTAACCGGGCTGAACTTTGGTGGAATGTACAATGTTGTGTTTACACATGTTGCTGTGATGGGTTAGTGGGGGAACTGGCACCATGCATGACAGTTACTGGGGGGACATGTGTTGAACAGAAACATGTGTGAGGGCTGGGGACCTACCTCAAGCTTGGTCCCTATAAAGATCTACCCTGCATTGGGGACCTGGGATCTACCCTGCATTGGGGACCTGGGATCTACCCTGCATTGGGGACCTGGGATCTACCCTGCATTGGGGACCTGGGATCTACCCTGCATTGGGGACCTGGGATCTACCCTGCATTGGGGACCGGGGATCTACCCTGCATTGGGGACCGGGGATCTACCCTGCATTGGGGACCTGGGATCTACCCTGCATTGGGGACCGGGGATCTACCCTGCATTGGGGACCGGGGATCTACCCTGCATTGGGGACCTGGGATCTACCCTGCATTGGGGACCTGGGACCTTCCTTGAACTGGGGACATGGGATCTTCCTTGAACTTGGGACATGGGATCTTCCTTGAACTGGTGACCTGGGACGTACCTCACTTGGGGACCTTCCTCACTGGAACAGGACCCCAGGTCAATGTGTAGCCTCAGCTACCTATGAATACTAATATTTATTCCAAGAAATATTTTATCATCTATGAATATCTCTGTCTGATGAAGTATAAATATTCATTTTAATAGAGCCCCTTTCATAATGCTTATATGTGGACTGGTAGCTATCAAGACTTGATGTTTTCATCATCTAAACTTATCAAATGTCAGAATTAAGAAAATGCAGATATATCAGAGTGCAAGTTTACTGCATATTGTAGTTCAATATTTAGCTTGGCAAGAGATGCAGTGGACAGATAAAACCAATGCAGTCAGTCCCCTTCATAATCACTTTACTGTAAACAACACTATCTATTGGAATTGCTCAGTGTTATATCATTACATGTTGCTATATCCTACTTGTATTGGGGATATTAACATCACCATGCATTATCAACATGTATCAAAACAGATGAACTGGAAGATTAATTCCATATCTACAACTTGGCATCAATTCTTAATTAGTGAACAATAAGATTATATCAAATTTTCATTTTTCTTGTATTTTTAATCTTTTGATCATTTTATAGATTTAGCACACAATATCTTTTTGGTTGAATATGAAGATGTGATTTAAGCATGAAAGTAAGGATAATTACTTTTGACATGACTCCTTTCTAGATTTGAATGTCAAACTCATTCAAGTCAGTATGTGTCTCACTGAGCGCTATCTCTGCCAAGTGTTTTGTCATCATGTGAAGACAACTGTCCCTATTGTCAGAGTGTGTGTTGCATGGACCTCCCCAGGGCCATGTTCTCAGCTCTGTTTTCCCCCTCCCCCACCCCCCAGGCTGCTCCACCCCCACCCCCTCCCCCTGGTCTCCGGACTGTGTGTTCAACTTGCAAGATTGGGAAACCTTGCTGCAGAAATAACAACACAGAAGCTTTGATGTTTGGTTTGTAGACAGCCATGGAGTTGTCAAGATTTTCCCTGAGAGTTTTTGACTTGCCAGGAATTTTAACCATGGCCGCGGCCCATACTTGTGTTGCAGTCCCAATGGCTGACATGCCACAGGTCTTTGATGTCAGGGAAGAACACTACATGGAACACTATGCTTTATTATCCGCCCATGTGTCAGGCAGACTCAGCTAGACTGCTGACCCCCCTCCCCCATCCCTTATCCCCCAGCGTCACTGATACATGCAACAACAGGCATTACTCTCCCCCTTTCCTGTTGCCATGGAAATTTGGCTTTTCTTTCCCCCATCCCTCCTTTTCCCCCTCCTCATCAGCTGGCTGTAATGTTAGATCTACAGATGCAGTGCTACTAAGTATTAGGTTCTAATGGGACTTCCTTCATTTATACAATTAATTTACGATACTTTCTTGTCTTCCTACACATGGTTTATTTGAAAGAAACAAGTGATCTGTTTGTATCACTTCTCTGCAAGAAGCACATTTACTTTTAAAATGTTCAATAAGCACACAAGTGAAACTTTAGAAGTATATTAAAAGAATCATCAGTTTTGTTCAGTATTCTGTTTGAATATATTTTTTAAAAATCTTTGAATTTGAAACATTAATGGTTGGGGGGTTGTGATTATTTTTGACAAATGTTTTGACAAATATGTTTTGACAAATATGTTTATTTTTTTCAATTGTGCTCACACAACATTAAGATATTTTCCACACTTGAGGTGTGTCGTCACGTGCATCATGCATTGTTAACGTTAATATCATGATCACCTTTTCAGATAAATGATCTCGCTTTTCAGCATATTAAATATTTATGTCATTGATATAGTTTTTAGAAGCTGTGATTATGGGATATTTAAAGAAAGTTTGTTCCAAGTAGACTCTGGTCCTGTAGACATGGCCACTGGTGACCATTGGAATTATGGATTTAGTGTCTTGAAACACACAATCAAACCGACGAACTGACGCTGATAGAAACCCCCATTATTTGTGTTTCCTTTATGTTTTCAGATATGATTCAGGCTCAACTTGCCCATTGTGTTTGTTATCATTTTTTACTACTTGTTCGTGGTGAAAAAAGTTGCTTGTATCGCAAAACTTCTAAAATCACTTTTAAGGAGGCATTTTTGTCTCAAAGAATCCATACAACTCAGATTTGTTCAAAGCAAAGGCATTTCCTGATGTTTCCAAACTGATCAGATGCGCAGCTTTGAAGCAGGTGGCTCCCTCTAGTGTCAGCCGGACACCTACTGGAAGGCAAATATGCGTGATCCAGGCCTATTACGTATAGGTTATTATCCTCCCAACTTTGTTCAATCTTGGCCATTGTTAATGTCATCAAAGTGTCCAAGCGCCTTGTGAAGCACCAATTGGTCCCATTCCATAAAAGCTTGAGGAGTCCTTTTGACACACAAGACATGTTACATTATAGGAACCGAGATACTCAACTCGGAGAAAGATTAAACAAAGTGCTCCTGAGGAACCGCAGAAAGTATAGTTATACTGAGAGGCCGACATTATGATGTATTACATTTCATTTCCGACCACTTATGCCTGATCAGCCATTGTTTCCTCTGTTGTATTATCAAGGCCTATTTGATCCTTTTGCCTGCAGCGGTTCTGCAGCAGTTTCGTAACTTTCGTCAAGGCTCGGGCAAGCATTAGTAATTCATGTGTCCCTTGTCCGGACAAAGCCTTCACTTTTCAATTAGTCAGGACAGTCGTGTGAGCCGGCACTGCTTGTCTGCTATGATTATGCCTTTGTTTGAAAGTGTGTGATGATTTTGTGAATTCTGTATCACCATCTGATAGTTGAGATTTGCCCTTTGCTATGTATGATATTGTCACAGACAATCCATGCTTTAATTATTCAATTGCCTTTGTCTTGCATTTCATCAGTTACATGCAGATGGCTAATAAAGTGAAAATGGGCATCGGAGAGTTGACATATTTGAGAGTTTAAGATGGTTAGAATGTTAACTGATAGTTTTAAATTGACTTTAACCCTACATGGCTTTAAGCTTGACGATGCAGGAGGAGATCGATTGAAGGATAACAGATATCTGCTGATGCTGTAGACTTGTTTTATTTAGATAATATGATTTGTGACAATTATTCTTATTGGAATTTTAATAGTTTTCATTCCTATCATGCCGACTAAGTTGTCGCTCGCTCATCAGTTGAACAGGTGATTGGAAGGTGCTGACATGGCATATAAGTCAATGATAAATCCAAGTAAGCAATTTGTGTACAAGGCTTATTTTCATGTGTGGCGATTCCATGACAGTATACATCCATAACACCCTACTTTCTTGTGTACAGCGTGCACCTGAGTAGGATGCACACACCCTTTCTTGGGTACAAGTTTTTTGGAAAATTGCTATTTTGTGTATTGTGCCCAGTCAAAAACTCCATAGGCTATCAGCCATTTGGTTGCTTCTCTGTATCATTTGCAGTGACATCAATGGACTGGAATATTGCCAACTCACTCACCTGTGTTATTGTCGTTAATGTGTTGTGTGCTTTGAGCATGATATTCAGCAATAAAAAGCACAGTAGATTGATTGTTATTTATATTTTCATCATTATTATTTTTGGTATGATTATATGTGTATTTATTTCATTATGTTTATATTTATTTATTTATTTATTTATTTATTTATTTATTTATTTATTTTCATTATTAGTCTACATGCATTATTCATGGACGAAAACAAGCCTTATGTGTTAATAGTTTTACTTTTTCATCTATCAACTTCATTTGATTTTAAAAAAATGAAAAAGAAATGTACCCCTTTTTCACTATTTTCAAAAGTAAATATGATATTATGTGGGATTCTTGAAGCAAGGTATTGAAGTGCTGAGAGGGGGTGCTTGGGTAGACCAGCAGATTGTGCACTTGCTTGTCACATGGAGCACCTGGAGTGGAGTCCTTTTGTGTGTACAATTGTATACCCCTTTCACGCCTTTGTCCTGGTATGATATTGCTGCAAAGTTGCATAAAAAGAAGCATAACCCTATTCATTCACGAAAGTGTTCAGTAAGGCAACCAACTGTTACTGCCTGGCTGTTTAACACAGGGTGGGCAAATGTTATTCTATGTGTGTTATTGCCTGGCTGTTTAACACAGGGTGGGCAAATGTTCTTGTTTTATGTGTGTTATTGCCTGGCTGTTAAGCACAGGGTGGGCAAATGTTGTTATTTTATGTGTGTTATTGCCTGGCGGGCAGGGCTGGCTGTTTAACACAGGGCGGGCAAATGTTGTTATTTTATGTATGTTATTGCCTGTCTGTTTAACACAGGGCGGGCAAATGTTGTTATGTTATGTGTGTTATTGCCTGTCTGTTTAACACAGGGCGGGCAAATGTTGTTATGTTATGTGTGTTATTGCCTGGCTGTTTAACACAGGGCGGGCAAATGTTGCTATTTTATGTATGTTATTGCCTGGCTGTTTAACACAGGGTGGGCAAATGTTGTTGTTTTATGTGTGTTATTGTCTGGCTGTTTCACACAGGGTGGGCAAATGTAGTTATTTTATGTAAACGATGAACTGTTCTCTTACAGATGTTGTCAACCTGGACCTCAAGTCGACGCTGAGAGTGCTGTACAATGTGTTCACCAAGTACAAAGACGGCGGCAGTGTCAGCATGTAGATTCACAACATCATCATTGACATCAGTCTGCATGTGCCAACATCATCAGCCTCAACTGCCGCAGTGTGTAATGGGACATGCCTGTCCACTATCTCCTGCATGGATTGGACAGCTTTAGTCTCTCCCCGCCACTCAGCACCCAGGGACACCTGGACTCTCACCTAGACATACTCTGTGAATACAATACCCTCAGTATGATGGAAAACTTGACTGTACAACCATCATTTAGCGAAGAATTAATCTGTAATTCTTTCATTCTTCATCCTTAGTGCAGTGAGCATAAAGTAGTGTGTGAAACATTAAGAACAACTGCATCTACTTTGTGTTCCTTCTACCTGTCCACTGTCATCATCACATTGAATAACCTTTTGGGGAAACTTGGTGTCTTACCATTAATACTTTTAGCATTTATTTATTTCTGTGATCTGTTGAAAGAAGGTAAATGTAGGCTACAACTGATGTCCAATAAAGATGTTCCAGATATTGTGGAGTAGGCCAAGTTGAAGGCTACAACTGATGTCCAATCAAGATGTTCCAGATATTGTGGAGTAGGCCAAGTTGTAGGCTACAACTGATGTCCAATCAAGATGTTCCAGATATTGTGGAGTAGGCCAAGTTGTAGGCTACAACTGATGTCCAATCAAGATGTTCCAGATATGCCTGGAGTAGGCCAGGTTTTAGGCTACAGTTACAATCTGTCCATGTGTTATGTGCTCAAGTAGGTGGGAAGCCAGAGCCAATAGCTTTAGATAGATAGGACTATAGGTTGGTGTCAGCTACCTGTCCAGGGCAGAAATACGTACTCAGTAATCTCCTCGTGAGTCAGGCTACATTGTACCTGATCTGCCTGATTTAACATAACCGCTTTGTACAACTGTCACAATACTAAGCCAAATAAACGACCATCTGTATGTATTAATCCCAAGATTATTCCCGGAGTAGGCTGGAAGTGGCATTAATTTTTTATACCAAACCATTATGTGTTTTTTTATAAAGGACTTATATCCCAAAATGGTGTCACATTAACTGTATATGTCATATTTATCAACCACTTGGCTGATATCCTTGTGCTGTTATCCTATTGATAGTGTTGCCCCAGGCTGTATAATGGGCATGATAGGGACCCTGCACAGCCGGCTTGTGTTACTGATTGAAGGAGCACATGGCAAGTAACCTGTTTATCTAGTACTGATGACATAATGATTGCTGGCCTAATGTGGAGGCCAGGCCAGGCCAGGGCCGGAGTGACAAGCCAGGGACCTGATCCCTATCACTGTTATCAGCCCTTTCAACACTTGACTACTTCAGCTGCAATGGATACAGACTGAAGAGTTTGTGTTGTCGCATTGTGTCATCGTCTTTATTTGGTCAATGTGGTCCTTTTGCTCATCCACGACTGTGTAAATGCTGTTCACAGATGGAATCAGGAGTGGCTCTTTTGTTGCCCGAGGACCATGAAAAGGTTGTTTAGCTATGGGTAAACAGTTCAGCATATTGTCACATTAGTGGTTTGAAACGACTGTACCCATGTCCAGCTTGCAGTGACCGTTGGCCCTCTTGTGTTACATCATGGCTGGACCTTTTTACACCAGCTTCGTCCCTAGTCACACATTTTCCTTCCTTGTGTCCCACTACCTCCCCCATTCCACCTTAGTACCACTGTACCCCCCAGCTACCTTTACAACCATTTTGGTCTACCCCTCAACACACCCTCTCACACCACCATCACCCCACCCTCTCACACACACAACCAATCCCTCGAAACTCTAAACATCATTTTCATCCCTGTCCTTCATCCTACCACCCCACCTCTAGCACCATTCCCCTACCAACCCATCCCCGATGCTCACGATATTAATCACTGGATTGTCTGGCCCAGACTCGATTATTTACAGATCGCCATCATGTAACTGTAATATTGCTGAGTGCTGCATTTAACAACATACCAAACCAAACCAAACCACCCCTAGCACCACCATCCCCTACCACCCTGCCCCTATTATCCCACCCCAAGAACCATCCCCTACCACCCCACCCTTAGCACCCTCCCCTACAACAGAGACTGATTGTGTATCACCTTGCTTGAGGCACCACACTGCTCATTTCTACCTGTCTGTCTCACAGTCCCGGAACCATATTATTTTCCCTTCTATCCAGCCTTTTCTGTAAGGCAGAAGCACTAAATGAAGCAAGTCTAGATTTTCCTCGGGTCCTGGATCTCCATCTCACTGGGGCTCCTTTTATATTTAAATGGAGTCAAAATTATATGTTTTCAGAGACTAAGCATTAGTGTAATCTCTCCCAGACACTCCCTATACACTGTATCACCCCCAGTCCTGTATCCTACCCCCACCCCAGTAGCTGATTGTCCATCCCTCTCTCCCCCCCCCCTCCCTGCCATGTAAGAAGTGACTTCCAGATGTGTAAGTTGTTGAAGGTAATCACAGGGACAGGGATAATGATAGTGAGCCAACATTCCTCACCCAGGGGCACCTAAAGCTGATGAGACCCCCTAGGGTGGGGCAGGGGCTTGGAGCTATTAAAGCCCTGAGTTGTACCAAGCTAGCAGTGATCACAAACCTGTCCTCTGTTTATGGTGGTGATGCAGTGGGTGCAACTATTCCCAGGGTACATCTGATGACACTGCCTTCTGGTCTTCTATCTTCCAGCGTGAATTACCACATCAAACAATGAGATGGAAATATTTAATGGCGTTGATTTTATGTTCACTTACAGTGACAATGAAATGCCACTCAGAAAAACTGCCTAATTAAACTAACATTTACACTTTCTAAAGATGCCCAACTTCTCAAGTCATCAATTACACTGGTTTCATGAAAAAGAATAAACAACCAATATTGTTTCTGTAAACAAGGAGAAGATTACAGTGGAATATTGTGTTACATTTGTGACAGTTCAGAGAAAACCAGCTGCGCACAACAGCCCAGTGTTGGGTAGCCTCAAGGGGGTGGGGGGGGAGCACAGTCAGTGTTGGGTAGCCTCAATGGAGGGTGGCTCAGTGTGTGTGTGTGTGGGGGGGGGGCGGGGGATGCAAGTTTAAAGGGTAGTTGTCAGGGTGGTAAAATGGAAACTGCCACACTGACGTAGGTGAATCTTCTGTTCAAATATATCATTAATTATGCCAATTTGCCATTGCATCTCATCTTTCCTTGACACAGATAACTAGCATGTCATTCCTTCCGTCCCTGTCCACTGTCATGTGTCCAATGGGATAGCTATCTACATCCAGCCCTTCCCTCCTCCTCCCCCTACCAGCCAGCATACCAGACCGACTGACTACTGGGATATGTTGCTGGGTGCAGAGATCAGCCCTGGTGCGTCCAGCCAGGTCATCTTTACTTCCCCCACTGCGACCTCCATCTTACATGACGACCCCTATCAGTCAACACAACATTTCAATGTCAGTTGGAGAAATAAAAATCTTTCTAACAAATTAGTATATGTACTGTCTTCATGTTAGGTGTCCGGGTCATATGAACAACATAAAATGATATTAGACCTTGCAGTATTTAGGTCATCTTGTGTCTTGTTTTCTTGACTATTTGTCTTTTCCTATTCAACTTGGTTTGGCCTAAGGGAGCCTAAAACTGAAAATAATAAATTATGTGTTTACTTATGTTGCGCTAGACTCCATAAGCAAGAGTTTGCTCAAAGCGCTCACATTATTACCCAGATCAGTGGATCAGTGTGCACATGATTTTCATTCTCATCTCCCTGGGGAGTATACAGTAGTGCTGTAGACATGTATGATTATTAGCTTCTCACAGGGCCATGGATATTTGTTGGTCTAGTTGGTCAAATTATCCACTTATCAGGAGGAGAGTTTTTTAAACAATGGCCACAAATGTCCTCTCCCATCTCCTCCCCTCCCTTGTATCATCCAGTTTCATCCACACGCACACACGCACACACACACACACATGCTCACACACACTGATCCACCAACACCCCCTCATTCGTTAACACGGGGCGGTGGGGTACCCTTGTGGTTAAAGCTTTCGTTCGTCACATTGAAGACCCGTGTTCGATTCCCGACATGGGTAGAATCTGTGAAGCCCATTTCTGGTGTCCCCGCCGTGATATTGCTGGAATATTGCTAAAAGCAGTGTAAAACCATACTCACTAACTCACTCAATCATCCATTAAGAGGATGGTACTGAAGGTTTTACAGGACACAAAATGCGGGCGTCCAGTACACACAAATGTAGACTCAGAAAAAAATTATCCTGCATCTCTTGGGACGCACAATAGTTTGGGGAGTCTGTCATTTCATTCATCAATCATGGCCACTGTCCACATGATCTTTGATTTATCTCCAATTCTAAGGAAATTATCTCAACGTACAGTACAGAACACCATTTCATTACTCTACGGGACCTCATATTCCCGGCAAGGACCCTTCAAATAATTATTGGGTTCCCTGGACCCCCAGTTATTTAAGTCAAGGTAAAACCATGGTACAACATCCTGAGACTGGAAGACTCCCTTGAATCTTCCATTTGTCTACTCTCATTGATATTTTCTCAGGTTTCGTCATTTTACAGCATAATTTCCTGTCTCCTTCCATCCCCACCTCCTCTCTGATCATGTCTAATTTGGAGTTGCATTTCACCTCATTAATTTTACAGGTATTCTAAAGGTTACTATTGCTGGGAGTTCCATATTAATAATAACAAGAACTTGAAAAATATTGTCCACATTTATGTGTACAGTGGAACCTCATTCCCAACCACTCCTTGAATTTGGTACCAGGGGTATATCATTTAAGACAATGTAGCTTTATGGCCCAGACAGAATACCTGTTGTCCAATAGCAGCGAATATTTCCCTCAAATGACAGATAACTCACTATATTTTTTATGATGCCATTGACTATGACTCTAAGTTTGCTGTTAGCAAGGTTTCGCTATATTGATAATGGTTCATGATAATACAAGTGTACACAGCATTTATTACACAATACATGACTTCTTTGAGAGGCATTTGGAAGTTGGAGTATTTAGTAAGGATAAGATATATGGATGAACAACTTCTTTATTACTATTAGGAACGACATTTTGGTATAGGTTCTAACACTCTCACACTCTTATCAAGCAAGTGTAGATATCTTATCCTTGATGATATCTTATCCTTACTTACACAATACCATATTTGGCCTGGTTTAGGAATCAACCAACTTTAAAAACAAGCATAAATTAAAAATATATAAAATCTCTAATAAAAATAATCCAAGGGTTTTCTGTTTGACTAAAATAGACTTTGTTCAACGATAAATCGTCCTTGCATTTCATTTTGGAGTGTCCAAACCAGGCCATGACTTTTCTTTTTGATCACATATCAATCCAAATTAGTCTTTATGATGAATAAAAAAGATCCTGTACAATGTATTTTTTGTATAAAAAATTTGACCTACCGACCAAACTTTTTCAGAAAAAAAGTTCATAAACAAAACAAAACAAAACAATCTGACCTTAGCGACTGTATAGGATTGTGATTGTACTGTGTTGAGTTAAATACAGAGAAAGCCTGTTGTTTGCTATCGTGTGCCATAGTGTTGTGAACATAGGCCCATCTTCTGCATAAGCCCACCTGTCCTGTTCAATTACATTTAACATGTTTCCCAAGTTACCTGTGGTTTACCTGTGGTTTACCTGTGGGTTACCTGTCACTGTCTGAAGCCATGTATATCCCTCTGTCTGATGTCATGTACAGCAGTTACGATTCTCTTGGTGCTATAAACATTTTTCATCATTTGCATACAGGCTCTAAGTGTTAAAAAAGATGGTCTGTTTTAATGTGTTCTTCCTGCCCTCTAATTTCATGATGATATCACATCACATCTTGTGTCCATGACGTATATTGTTAACCCAAGGCATTATTGTCATGTACTGGTATCTCTAGGTGATTATCTGGAAAGGTTTTTAACGTTTTAATATTTGATGAGAGTTTACAAGTGCAATTAGACTGGTAGATAACTCATTTTAAAGTGCCTGTCTTTGTTGTTATTCTTTGTTTTTGTTTCTGTATATTTTCCCGACAGTTCCGATAACGGTCTGTGGATATATCTGGAGGCTGATAGTAGTTGCTTCTGTTGTACTGATAAAAGAAGCAATTAATGATGCTATCTTCTTTCCTTGTCGTCAATTATTCATATACATCTTATGAAAGAAAAAGACGAAATCAAACTTAACAAAAGCCATTTATAGAGGCCTGATAATATTTGCTATGACTGTGGCATTGATGCCGTGGTGGGTACATTACAGCGTTCACCTTACACCGAACTGGCCGAGCATATGTGAAGACATAAGTGGTTTCCGGTAAATTGAGCAACTGCGTGAAAAGAAGTCGAAGTGTATCTTTTGTGGACAGAAACGTCGATCTACAGTTGGTAGTCATCCTTGGTTACCATTACTCTGTGGTATGATCTCATTACCTTTGTGCAGATTTCTCCCTTTGAAAAATACATGTATTTCAGAAATTGTTATGCGCTGTATGAACTTCCGTGATTATCATCAACACGATGGGTTTAAATGGTGATGTGACTGTATGCAATATTGATACCAGTCTTGTGTAGGTGTCATTGCTTGGACTTTTCATGTATCTTTATCACAAATTCAGTACTTAATAGCACTTTGTACCTTTGCCCATATTATTAATCATGCAAAAATAAAACGTTATGGGTACGGAACAGTAATCCAGTATTGCATAACAGCATATTCATCAGTGAACCTGTTATATGTGTATTTGTATAGCTGTAGATGATGCAAGCCTGTGCTTGATGACGGTATAAGTCATTTAAGATGCAACAGTATGTGTGTGTGTGACAACACACTAAGCTTGGGAGATGGGGAGTTCAGTGTACAGTATAGAGAAGATGGTACAGTACAGGACAGTAGTAAGTCACCACTGCTGCATATTGCAAGTCTTGCCATCTTGAAAGAAATCGATTTTTTTTATATTTTAATCAAATTTCAATTTCTGTATTGCTGTTGCAGGAAATGATTGTATTTGTGAACATGATATGATACGCCAGTGAAGGAGGTTGTTGTATTTATGAATATGTTATGGTATCGTACTCTGATGTACCAGTAAACAGTTTCAGCCCCAGGGCAGAGAGCTTGTGTTTAATGCTGGCTGTAGTTGGGGGATCACTACTGCCCTGTACTGATTTCATGAGTTGTATTTGTACTGTAGTATTTATATAGTCACATAATATATGCAGTGACAGTAATGTATTGCATGACATATATTGTTTTAATAAAGAAAATACTTCTGTATTTCATAGCCATATTTCTTTTTCTTTCTGTCACGGTGGTCTTTCAAGTTCCTTACAGTCAGTTCCACTCAGCATGGATATTTGGACAGATTATGATCCTTGGTCTGTCTCAGCATGGAGATTTGGACAGATTATGATCCTTGGTCTGTCTCAGCATGGAGATTTGGACAGATCATGATCCTTGGACTGTCACAGCATGGAGATTTGTACAGATGATCTTGGTCTATCTCAGCATGGAGATTCAGGCAGATTATGATCCTTGGTCTATCTCAGCATGGAGATTCAGGCAGATTATGATCCTTGGTCTGTCTCGGCGTGGGGATTCGGACAGATTATGACCCTTGATCTGCACAGCATGGAGATTTGGATGGATAATGATCCTTGATCTTTCTCAGCATGGAGATTCAGACAGATTAAGATCCTTGGTCTATCTCAGCATGGAGATTCAGGCAGATTATGATCCTTGGTCTATCTCAGCATGGAGATTCAGGCAGATTATGACCCTTGGTCAATCTCAGCATGGACATTCAGGCAGATTATGATCCTTGGTCTATCTCAGCATGGAAATTCAGGCAGATTATGACCCTTGGTCTGTCTCCGCGTGGGGATTCGGACAGATTATGACCCTTGATCTGCACAGCATGGAGATTTGGATGGATAATGATCCTTGATCTTTCTCAGCATGGCGTTTTGATCCTTGGTCTATCTCAGCATGGAGATTGGACAGATTATGATCCTTGGTCTATCTCAGCATGGAGATTCGGATGGATGATGATCCTTGGTCTGTCCATACCAAATCTGCAGACAAGTGTTTTACCAAAGTGATCCCTGTGGGGATTCTGGGTCACAATTGGTCCCCAGCAACCTGTGCTGCTGACCTAATGGATGGGGTGGTCAGACTTGGTGACTTGGTGGATGGTGTATCATTGTACCCCGACAGTGTTGATCTTTGCTCATGACATCAATCACTGGATTGTCTGGTGTCATATAGTTGGAATATTGCTGAGTGAGGGGTCAAATACATATACACACACGAAAGTGGTTAGGCCAACTGTGGTATGACTCAAGTCATGACAATTGTGATATTAACTCACTCCCCACTGTCGTGGGGGCCAGCAAAGTTTCAGATTAGAATAGGTCTTCAGCAACCCATGCTTGCCATAACAGGCGACTATGCTTGTCGTAAGAGGCGACCATGCTTGTCGTAAGAGGCGACCAACGGGTTCGGGTGGTCAGGCTCGCTGACTTGGTTGATGCATGTCATCTTATCCCAATTGCGTAGATCAATGCTCATGATATCAATCACTGGATTGTCTGGTCTAGATTTGATTATTTACAGACTGCCGTCATATAGCCGGAATGTTGCTGAGTGCGGCTTCAAACAACAAAGAAACAAACTCGGCACAGAAGAGCCATCCCACCTTGGCTCATTCACGCTGTTCCCTGCTTGTTTCGATGACAAGGAGATAAAGAAACAATAGCTCATTTTGGATTGTAGTAATTAGTAATTAACATGTATTATTTTCCACCTGTAATACTAGTACTATCAGTATTAACAAGTCTTTCAAGGTGTTTTACCCATACTTTGTCAGTTTCCTAGGAAGTCAGTTGAAAGACTTTTGGTTTGAGGTATTTAGATGATGTTTCTCACAGCAAGAAGTCCCATGCAACCAGAGCAACCACAAATTGAAAAAATATAATTTTGTACAAAAATAATTTGAAAGCTGTTATGAATATGGTTTCTTAAAAATACCTGACATTAATTACTTTACCTGTGGTAATGAATTACATCAAATGTGGAAATTGCTGTATATTTCTTTTCATCTTGGAAGCTGTAGAACGAATTCAGCTGAATGTTTTCATGGTTTCAAAGAAAACTGTTTACTTGATATTTGAAAGGTGAGCTACAGAAAACAATATGGTGATACCAATCTACCTTGTGTTTTTAGTTACTCCATTTGGACATCCCAACACCATAATATTACGTTCACATATCTTGTTCTTTTATACTAAAACCTTTGCCAAGGAGACCTGGCAGCAGCACACTTACATACAGCATAATATGTTGCTGGATATGCATCTCCATATGCATATGCACTCTGAAGGCAGTTAAACCTATACCTTGTGTTCCAGTACACTGGGGGCGGATGACCTGTGAAGATCCACGGTAGAATATGTCTTCAGAAACCCATGCTTGCTGTAAAAGGCGACTATGCTTGTCGTAAGAGGCGACTAACGGATGGGTGGTCAGGCTCACTGACTTGGTTGATGCATTTAATCAATCTCAATTGCGTGGATCGATGCTCATGTCGATCACTGGATTGTCTGGTCCAGACTCGATTATTTTACAGACGGCTGTCATAAAGCTGGAATATTGCTGAGTGCGGCGTTAAACAACAAACAAACAAAACTGGGCGCGGTGAGGTAGCCTTGTGTTTAAAGCATTCGTCACACCAAGACCCAAGTTCGATTCTCCACATTGGTACAATGTGTGAAGCCAATATCTGGTGTCCCCCTCCGTGTTATTGCTGGAATATTGCTAAAAAGGGTGTAAAACCATACTTACTCGAGTACACGGATTGAACACCACTGCTACATAAGCAGAGATCATACACTTACCCACCCATGAAGTTCCTGGTCAAAATTGGTCTTCTCCAACCCATGCTTGCCCTAAGAGGCGACTAACAGGATCGGTAGTCTGGTTTGCTGACTTGTTTGATGCATGTCTCCCACTTGCGTGGATCGTGATGGCAAGCACTGGATTGTCTGATCCACACTCGATTACTTACAGAACGCCTCATATAGCTGCAATATTGCTGAGTGCGGCGTTGAACAACAAGCAAAGCATAACCGACCACACTTCTATCACCTTGGTATAATGGGCAGATAACTCTGACACTGGTGTCGAGTTGAATGCCCTGTGGGTTGAGAACAGGCCCCCAGCACACACTGCCTGACAAGAGGCTACCCATTGAATCGTGTGGTCAGGTCCCCATGTTGTACGTTGATACTTATATCAACCACTATTTTAATTGTTTTGGGAATGGGGACATCTTTGGTTATTTACAGCTGTCTTTGATTTAGCTGGAACATTGCCGAGTGCGGCATAAAACAAACCTCGTTTCACAAAGAGAAGATTCCGTCACTTACGTGTGATGTACATTTCAGCTGATGTTCTGAGGGACACCACCAAGGGCTAGTCTGTCTTACAGACCCTGATACAAATAAATCAAAGACAGCCCATGCAAGTCTATGATGTTTGGCAAGTCTAGAAAATGAAGAGGGTCCCTGGGATCCATTTTATCAAATTTTATTAAGTTAATTTAACAACTATTTTTTTCTGTACGATATGTTCATTTCAAAGACTAGATTTGAGTCTACACCAACGGCCTACGTTCATTTGTAAGTAACGAATGTTGCGGCGCTAAGATGACTTTATACAACGCGGGCCTAGACAAGCCCTAGTCTCTGAAAATACATATTTGTGGTAGAAACAAGCAGTTACATTTAAATTGAAAAGGGGCCCAAGTTAGACGGTCGTTTCAGAACCTGTAGAAAATCTAGACTTGCTATTTTGAGCTCTAGATTTACAGTGGGGGCTGGGCGGAAGGGAAAATAATTCGTTCATAGACCGTAAGACAAATTCTAGTCTGTCGTACAGACCCTGATACAAATATATATCAAATGCAGCCCATGCAAGTCTATAATGTTTGGCAAGTCTAGATTACTGCAGTATCATAACTGAACAACTGTTTTTTTGTATACGATATGTTCATTTCAGATACTAGATGTTAGTCTAGACAAATTCATGAGCAGGGACTTGTAGCTGACCAGGTATGCTGCAGGACGAAATGAACATTACTGAGACAGTTATATGTTTTTATTTCAGAAACCACGTACAAATAACCATAACTGAATAGCATGTGATTGCGTGATGACTAATACGTTGTAACGTCTTACGGACAATGTTAATCCTACGTGCCAACTTTATCTGATTCTGTATCAAAGAGGTGAAGCCGTGCAACGTCAGCGAATATACCGCGTACTTAATCCTTGGCACTTCCTATGTGTGAATGCCATTTTAATTACTTTAATCTACAAGTCGTATATGAGAGATTAAAGAGCCATAAATTAGACGTCCGGAGCGACCCGCCTTTAGCATTGTGTTGGCGATTTCAAAATGACACAGCCAGCGGTTCGGTCGTCATGGCGCAATGGTACGCCCTCCCTCATTATCAGGAGGCGTATCATTGCTCCGGGACGAGAATGAAGGACGATGCACCGTGTCATTGCCTCGACACCTAAAGTGTTAATTATGTCTGTCCCGTTACCGCCAGTTCATCTCAGGTAGACATTGCTCTTCGTTGCAGAGGTAATGACTATATGTCCCGTCACACTGACCTCGCGTGTAACAAGTCGGGCGAGGCTCGGCGTCATAACAATAGTTTAACTCCCCAGATGATGTTATTTACAACCCGAATCAGTCATCTCCAGCCTCAGTTAAACTAATTATTTTCTGAATGGGTGCTAGTGGGTCGTCTACTTGTGTAACGTGTGAGACTTCATACTTCACAAATCATCTGAGCGTCAGATTCGACAGATGTGTATGTAATTCTAGTGATTCTAAAGAAAATATATATACGCCCATGTCTGATGATGGCTAAAAATGAAAGAAACAAAAAATTGTTATTCGATGGTGATGTATTGATACGGGTATCAAAGGTGTGTTTTGGGCCTCAAATTTTGCAGTGTTTCGGCGACTGTTTTCAGATTGTAACGTTTTGATAAGGTTCATATATATTTCTTGGGTTAAATCCAATGTACATGCATATACTTTCTTTCGCCCAGCACATTCCGTCAGAAATAAATTTAGCGTCTTATTCTACAGATGTATATATAATTATACATATTCTATATGTATGTCATAGGAGTAATTTATGTAGTGTTTCTATGTGTAGAATATTCACCACTCTGATTCAAAGTGAAAAGTAAATGAAAATCCAAAATTATATTTCATCAAAACTGATTATAAAATAATGTATGATGTTCTTGTCCTCTATTTCTGATGAATTAATAGTCATGAATTATAGCTAAACGACGTCGGCATCACTTAGTCAAAGGTCAGCAAAACAGCCTGCATGTGTTAATTATTCTATTCAATGTCTGTTTGTTTGTTGTTCAACGCCGCACTCAGCAATATTACAGCTATATGGCGGAGGTCTGTGAATAATCTAGTCTGGACCAGACAGTCCAGTGATTGGCATCATGAGCAGCGATCCAAGCAATTGGGATACGATTAAATGCATCAACCAGGTCAGCGGGCCTGACCAACCAACCAACCGTAGAACGTCTCTTACGACAAGCATTGTCGCCTTTTACGGCAAGCATGGGTTGCTGAAGTCCTATTCTAACCTGGATCTCCACGGCTCCCTGTTTTTGTAGGTTCCATTCGCCTATATAGTGGAACATACAATTGTGTGTTGTGTTGTGTTTGTTTGTTCTTCTTTTGAGTAGTATAAAAGTGGTATAAAAGTTAATACAACAAAATAAATTTCGCCAAATGATAATCTGTTTCTAACATTAACATTGTTTAAAGATCTGACATCAAAAGAGAAGCACATATATGTACATACTTTTCGCGACAAAGATATGTCGATCATCTGAAATCAATATAGTTTCAAATATACAAAATAACCTTTTCAAATGCCAATGAAATCAGTTATTAAATGAATTATTCCGAACTTTACACATATGATTGAATTACATTTAAACTATTATAATCTCAGTTTAACGTTAGTGTGAGCGCGTAAAATTACCCAATTGAAACCTGCGTTAAACTAACCATGACTGTCAGGTGCGGTAACCAGGTACACGAATGGAATACCAACTTTCTTGCTGCAAATTATAGAAATGTTAGTAAAAAGGCAAGCTGATTAATTAAGTTACACCCGCAATTTGACTGACTGCTGTAGGCATGTTTCACAGGATTACATATACATGTATATCCTATAACGGAGAATGCGGCGATCTTTGATCTCTGATTACAGGTAAGCGAGGTGAGAACAGGTATGATAGGCGCACCTGACCAGGACCGACCCCGACTGCTGATCACTCCAGGGTCATATGACGCGAAACTGGGGCATCATGAAGTCAGCTTTATTTTGAACAAACCGGAGGGAGGGTAAAGGAATAGCCAAATTGAAATTTAGTTTACCTGAATTGTTTTTCTTATGGGAAATCAGTATTTGAACTTTTCCTCAGGAAGGTCAGAGGAGAGAACCGCGCGTTTTCGGGGCGAGAAAATTCAGTATATGCTGCCCATCCTTTGGTGGACAAATGCCTGACCAAAGATCAAAAGAGCACGAGCGCTGAGTCAATATTTCCCTACGAGCCGTTTGCAGGTAGAGTTGGAGAAAGACGGTAGAATAGGACAACGGTTACACATGGTCTTTGTCGACAGGTACTCGTCAGTTTGTCCGCTATCGACCGAGCAACTAAAGCTCATCGATCGCAGGCCCCTGAGCTCCCTATCTAATGGGCGCGACATTCTCACCCCGGGGGTCACACCGCCACCTCCTCCACACCCGACTGAGGGTAGAGCTAAATATAGCTGAAATGTCCCTAGCCATTAAATCCCCTGGACCCCACCTTGGCATTCCCGACGCAGATAGGCTAGCGCCGGGCAACGTTATACCTATCCAAACACACTAAAAGCTACACGCTGCTACTTTGACACGAGCTAATTGAGTCGCCTGTCTCCCCTAATCCCCGCATCAATAACCGCGAGTGTTGCAGGTATTGAGAGACACAGATGTAGAAACACACCTGGCGGGGGGGTCGGTGAACGGGCAGGAATAGGAGGGTTACACCAAGGATGCACTCTCAGCGTATATACCGTCATTAAAGCCACATTATATAATATTACGATATCGCTTTGAAAGATTTCCATCAAGTCGGAACATAATTTGTTCAGGAGTACAAATAAAGACCCTAAAATATAAACACAATAGTATTACCCACCGCAAACATTTCATGTAGATTTAAAATGTCAAAAATATAAATTTATCACGAAAAAAACTTAACTATTATTATAGTTCCGAATAGTAGTAACGTATGCCCGTTAGACTCAAGTCTAGTTAACACATTAGTATTTTGTACGTTATGACTATGCCCATGTTAATTACACGAATTAACAGCATTGCCTCAAGGTAGTTTACTCAGGTAATGATTCCTGATCGAGGTCACAGTTCACATCCGGATGACCTCATCTGTCCCGCCCAGGACACATCATGCACGGAGTACTCTATGCGAGGTCTACTGCAATGTACAGAGCAACGTCTGTCTATAGATAGATTACGTGACGACCGATACTGTGGTCGCATTTATCTAGTGATTTATGTCACCTGTATGTCAAGGTCATGAATCATGTTGTGATACATACACGTACCAGTACACCTGATCTTCTGTCCCTGCTCGGGCGTTCAACATTAATTTATTACCATAGCTTATCAGGCGTTTAATGCTTCCGGGGTTTTGATATTAATTAGGAATTATCATTAGCCTAAAATGCCGAGAAGGGTTATGCGCAACTGTGTTTAATCTTAAAATATATAATCGTCTAGAAATCTATCTTTTAATCTGACGCTTTCACTTGCATGGCAATACTATGTGTCGATTTGTGCTTAGCATCGTTATATCGCGCCTCCCCGTTGTATGCCTCATTCCCGTATGGGACCTGTCTATTACAACTTTGATAAAATAATGTATGTATTGATAATATTTGTTTGCAAAATTGTATCACATCCTTCAAAGTTACCCCAACTATTATTTACATCTGTAAGATATATGGATGAAGAGCTTCTTTATCACAATTAGAAGCGACGTTTCGGTGTAGACTCTAACCGGAACCTACATCTACACCGATACGTCGCTCCTAATTGTTATAAAGAAGTTGTTTATCCTTATATCTTATCCTTACTTAGTACTTAAACTTCTCAATGGCCCCCAAAGAAGTTATTATTTACATCGCAATCACAAACACTGAGGATTGGTGCAGCTGCATCCATGTTGAACAAGGTCAAGTTGTCATGGATACAGAACGTCTTTATTCTTTACAGCTGAGTGGATGTTTGGGTGTCGACTCAAGAACTTTTATCAAGCAACTGAACCTTAAGATTTTAGAAGCTATACAGATATGTTGTCTCAGTTGTGATGCAGTTGTTTAACCATAAGAACTTACCCTTGCTAACCCCACCAAGATCTGAATGCCACTTATTGAAGTTGTACTTATGTTAACAAACTGTCCACGGTGAATATATCATGGGTGTCTGGAGATGATCGAGTCTGGATCAAGCCAACCAACGATTAAAACGATGTTGATACACCATGAGACACAAGACACATTGTAAACGCTAAATCCAAATTTAGTCGGATGTTATATGAGAGCCATACCCTGGAATTCCCACGGCATTGTGATGATGATGATGATGATGATGATGATGACGACGACGATAATGACGATGGTGGTGACGAGGACAGTGATGGTGATGATGACGATGATTATGATGATGATGATGATGATGATGATGATGTTAATGACCACCACAACAATCAGTTAGTCCCCTTTAATACGACTACTGGTAGTATAATGGCGATAACAGTCCTAAGAGCAAACAGTTATTATCAACAAAAGTGATCTATAAATGTGACTGGAGAGAAAGGTATAAATATGGTATTATTTCGAAAATAAAGAACCGAGGCATCCTTCTAGTTTCCAAATGTACTTTACTGCGCTTGTAATTATATTTTTAATTTTATGATTAATTGAATTCGTTTGAACTGAAACCATAAAATAAATGATTTTATGGTCTCGGGTTTGAAGAATTAATACTTTGGTAAATTTGGCACAACTACACAATATTGCCATACATCACATAATGGATATTAATACTGAAGGATATTTATTTCATATTATATTGATATATTGTCGATATCTGCGACTGTAGCAAGTCGTTTCTCTTTAATTATAATATTGAATATAATATTGCAGTAATTGAAAACATTTATGTACTATTGTCTGTTCCTTTCGTCAAATCTTAAATTATTGAACTCTATTGTCTTCTAAACGTTCGGTTGAGGTGTTATGGTAATAACACAAAACGACTCTACTTGACCCCATACCACAGCACCTCACCCCACCTCAGGATATCACACCTCACACCAGTACTACCACCCCACCACAGCCAACCTCACCCCACCCCAACTCGCAACGCCACGCCACGCCACGCCACGCCACGCCACGCCACGCCACGCAACGCAACGCCACGCCACGCCACACACCACGACCCGACCTGACCAACTCACAACTGCATGTACGTAAAGGTAGCCAGACCCGTGAAGAACCAGACTCGATTATTTACAGACCGCCGTCATATAGCTGGAATATTGCTGAGTGCGGTGTTAAACAACAAGCAACGACA
The DNA here is from genome assembly GCF_022045235.1 of Haliotis cracherodii. Classification (NCBI taxonomy): domain Eukaryota; kingdom Metazoa; phylum Mollusca; class Gastropoda; order Lepetellida; family Haliotidae; genus Haliotis; species Haliotis cracherodii. The sequence continues at coordinate 67,329,163 of NW_027266286.1, forward strand.
GCCAAATATACTACGTTTGTTTCTATTGTCCAGGGGCCCGTTCCACAAAGCGATCTTAGCTACGACTGCCGTAAGTCTATCTTAAAGTTTGGGAGTTGCAATCGCCTTAGCGCTAAGATCGCTTTGTGGAACGGGGGCCAGGGTCTTAGTAATTGATGATTTAAAATGTAGCTTGAATTACATATGTCACTAAGATTGATACCCCGGTCACGTGACCTCCCACAAAGAACCGATTTACAAGTTATACTGCCATATTAAAATACCATTCATATAAATGTATACGTTTCCAACTCCTGCCGTTGGTATCCCGGCAGCTCTGTACTCAATGTGAAGCAGCCCATTGAATGAAAACTACACGGACGTTACGAGTGACGAGACGCTATGTTCGGGTACACACTATGTCAAGACAATTTCTTCACCATTGTCGGCAACGACGTGCGAACCTGAGAGAACACGCACTGTTTGTGTGTTGGTAATCACCCCCAAACCCCCTCCCCCATCATTGTAACCATCCGCCACGCACCATGGACACGCGCTCTGATGGAGAGACTCGCGCATGAAATATGTGACGATGGTCATTGTCGTACACCGTCTGAATCCGTTCCTACAATGATAAAGCATCTACTCGACCCACTAGCCCAGTATTATACTTCCTGATATTTGTAGAAATGTTGCATTTGGTGTTTAACAACATCAATTTCGTAACAATGGCACTAAAGGTGGGCATCATGCACCACTGCGTGCCACTGTCCTTTATTAAGGAGACTACCCGTGTCAAACATCAGATAACATTCTCTGGTCAAACATCAAATATCTATATCTGGGTCAAACATAAAATATCTACAGCCTTGGCAAACGTCAAATATCTATATGTATCGGGATCAAACATGACATATGTATATCTGGGATAAAAATCAAATATCTACATCCGGTCAAACATCAAATATATATACCCGGGTCAAACATCAAATATCTAGATTCGTGTCAAACACCACATGTCTACACCCTGGTCAAACATCAGTTCTCTATATCTGGGTCAAACATCAAATATCTACTTTCGGGTCAAACATCAAATATCTACATTTGGGTCTGACATCAAATATCTACACCCGGGCCAAACATCGAATAGTTATACCAAGAACTGCTCAAACAAATACCTGTTTGATTTTGAAAATGTACTATTTCCCTGCACGCACAATATAGTAAAAAATAACCAACTACCCTTCCACAACAACTGAGTGATACGAATGGAAAAGAAGCATGACTGTAGACGATAAACAGTGGGATTTGTCCCTTTAGCTGTCCGTATATAGCGCCTCACATGCGGGACAAGAGATATCCATTATTTGCAGCAACTAAAATGGTCTACATTGTGGCAACTGTGTGTTTTTTAAAGTAGAATGTGTTTAGTTAGCTAATCTATGCTGTGGCACTAAAGTGGCGTAGTGTGGTTGGTTTGTTTGACACCGCATTCAGCAATATTCCAGTTACATTAGGGAGGTCTGTAAACTCTCTGGACCAGACAAGCTAGTGATTGACATCATAATCATCGATCTACTCAATTGTGATAAGATGACATGCATCAACCTAATCACCGAGCCTGACCAACCGATTCCCTTCGTCTCTTCTTACGACGAGCCTGGGTTGCCGGATATCTATTCTAACGAGTTATAAGATAGTGGTTGGGGCGGGTAGTAAGGGTAGTTCGTGTGGGTGGGTATGGTTAGTGGGGTAGTTAGTGTAATAGGGGGTGGTCAGTGGCGGTAGTTAGTGTGGGAGGATATGGTTAGTAGGGGTAGTTAGTGTGGGAGGGGTGGTTAGCATGGGTTGCACTTGAGTGTTAGTTAAGGTCCTAGCTTTCATATAGAACAGCTCAAAACATGATATAAAAAAACATCAAAATTAACTTCACATTGTCAAACTTCCTCTCTATCGGGCGACATCTATATGGAGCCAGCAAAGCATAAAGTTTCATTTCCATACAGGTTCATACATTTAAAACATCAATGTAAAGAAATAAATGCTATACACACCACCTTGAATGTGATCTTTAAAAAGACTCTTGCTAATGCAGGCTAAGGTAAAACTACCGACGCCAATAAACTTAACTAAAAATGGCACGTGACAATCATTCACAAGCAGCATATTCTCCCTGAGTTAAATTTAGACACATCATTTGGAGAGCGTGACTTTGAGGATGACCTCTACCTACGATTGGTTGGTTGGTTTGTTGTTTAACGCCACACTCAGCATTATTCCAGCTATATGACGGCGGTCTGTAAAATAATCGAGTCTGGACCAGACAATCCAGTGATTTATATCATGGGCATCGATCCACGCAGTTGGGATCGATGACATGCATCAACCATTAGTCGCCTCTTACGACAAGCAGAGTCGTCTTTTACGGCAAGCAGAGTCGTCTTTTATGGCAAGCATGGGTTGCTGAAGACCTATTCTATTCTCCACGGGTACCACCTATGAAATACAATAGAAAAGGAAAAGACCAGGCCCCACATGCACAAAGCTATCGTAGCATTAAGACCATTGTAAGCCATGGTGTAGTACATTGGAGGTATTATAGTCGAAGTTACGATTTATGAAAATGTTTGTCTGTTCTGTTACGATGGCTTTGGGCAAGTGGGTCCAGCTAGGCACCGTTCCACAAAGCAGTCGTAGCGCTAAGGCGATCTCAAGTCCCATACTTTACAGCAGTCGTTGCTCTACGATCGCTTTGCGGAACGGGTCTCTGGTCTATAAAAGATTCATAATAACACTTTATTAAATGTCAACAATTTATGAAGATAAGTCGCCCGTGTGGGCTTGTTTTAGTTGATGATATCTTAAAGTAGAACAATAGAATTATCTCAGTTCTATATGTCTCGGTGTAAACACAGAGGTTGCACGAATATAACGTATGACACCTTTCATTGTATGAGGTCATTGTCTTTGATATAACTGGATGCAATTAAAACTGGCAGATGTCGGTAATACACCAGCTAATCACCACTTTTGATGGATTCAAAGTTGTCCAACGTATGTATATACACGTGGTTTAAAATGATATTTTGTATGTTAGTAACACCGTGTTTACAATTATCAACACAGCACACACTCTACGCGCATCTCTATAAATAGTGATGTTAGCGCCACCTGGTTTCTTCTCGGAGACCTATTTACCCTACATGACGATGTGCCATGACACTTCTTCCTGTCGTGTACGAGGCTATATATATACCGATCTCCGTGTAACCGACTTAAGTCAAACACACTTTGTCGGGCTTCATGCAAAACCTGGCTTAATACACCTACCGTTTGTTATTGGAACATCAGACTGAGGTGCACGTGTTCACTCCGTGTATACATGAGTTATAGCACGGACCTATTTCATATTTAACACTTGCGAGAATGAGTGGGTCTACAGTAATATGCTGTCTACACCGAGTGAATGAAAATCAGTTGAAAAACGTTATGCGTAGTCAGCATAACGACACGGTCGTTGTGTCTAGCCGAGTTTGGACCATACAAAACAATGGTCGATAGTGTTACCAGCTTTTCAAGCCGTCGGGTTCAATCGAGTCATCCAGTTCACAGCTGAGAGTTGTTCTTTCTTGGTGGTCGCGGAGTATGCGGATCCTGTCCCCGTAGATCTTAGATTTTGTATTAAAAAAACAACTATTATTGAGTATATTTGTCAGTTATCGATATATCCGATGATATTGTTCACTTTTATATTGCCATAGTCATTAACGTATATCATTCTGTGGGTGTCAATGGTACACCAATCTGAATAGTAAACTCTGGTTATTTCTGGATCGTCTTTTTGTTTTGGTTGTTGTTTAACGCCGGACTCAGCAATATTCAATCTACATGACGGTGGTCTGTAAATAATCGAGTCTGGACCAAACAACCCAGTGATTGATAGCATGAGAATCGATCCACGCAAATGGGATACGATGACATGCATCAACCAAGTCAGTGAGCTTGACCACCCGATCCCGTTAGTCGCCTCTTACGACAAGCATAGTCGCCACTTACAAGCACAGTCGCCTGTTACGACAAGCGCACAGTCGCCTCTTTCTACCAGAATGCGGTAGTGTGTGGTCAGGTCCTCGAGCCACAGAGTGATTTTAGCGCCAAGACGCTCGCAACTCATATACGTTAATATAGACTTACGACAGTCGTGGCGCTACGACCGCTTTGTGGAACGGGGCACAGGGGTAGGGAAGCCTTGTGGGTAAAGCGCCAAAGACCCATGTTCGATCCCCGTGTGTGCACAATGCATACATGAAGCCTATCTTCTTGGTGAACCCCATCCTTATATGGCTTAAATATTGTGAAAAACGCGTAACGCCATTTCCCTCGTCGATGTGGTCATATTCTGGCCTGGTCCTAATTATTTTTCCTGTAAATGTTTCATGCACGAGTGGAGTCTCAACATCATCCTTGAGCCTAACCCCTCATGTTCAAACAAAGGACATCGTCAACCAACAGCGTATCCACCACCTAATTAATATATTAACTTTAGTTTTTTGAGGGAAAACCTTCCTATAGATGTGTAACTCATAGTGTTTTTGTCGTGATACGCACTTCCGAGCTGTGTGTGTTTAACAGCATGCATCGGTGGTGCTGTTGCGGACGTTGACATCGTTAAGACTGTATATACCAGATCCATATTGACAGGTGTCTTAACACAGTACTTAGTGACCTCTCGCTACACAACCCTATCACAGTTGGACTACTGGCAAAGACGATTATACACATATTATCTCGCCATGCTGAGGTAGTTTGTGACGTCACTTCCGGTCAATCAGTTCAAGGTAGTGCATTACAGGTAGTTAACCGTTGCGATAGAAAACATCAGTAGACTCTCCCTGGCTGTTTTGATATCTGTTTAATATTTACATTGTGCGCATATGTCAGCATTAACGTCTAAAGTCGCTCTACCCTTTATAAAATGTCATATTATACGTATGTGTGATGGTTTTATTATGATAATGCACAGATTTTTCACAATGGGATTCACGGAGACCCTGAACTTCTGACGTGAAGTCGAGTCACAATAGCGTATATTGTCTGTGGTTTAATCACTTTCTGTCGGCCTTGACAATACATGCAGGCCACACAACCTCCGGTGAATCCGGTATACTATGAGATGTCACCTTGTGCAAATGTCCGTTAAGTTAAAAACGCATTTGGATCTCGACAGACGAGACATTCAGGAAGATGAACGACTTTATTATACCGTGTTTTTACCGACGCAATTTTTGAGTGCCTCTTTTTGAAGTTGAAATGATATGAATGAACAAAAGCCATGAAGAATATTTTGTGTGTGAATTAGGCAATGCTTATGTTGCAGTCATTGTTTGTAGTGAATTTAATAAATTACTAGAATATATACATTTCCATGTGAATATATTTCTATACGTATACTCAACCAGATGTCGGACTGGCTGACGTCAATATGGAATGACGTCATAATACAAAGAATGACGTGCGACCATTAAAGTGATTGATATCTTATAGAGGTGAACAAAATGAAGAGATATCAGCAGCACCGTTCGAAATATCTTCGAACATATGTTTAAACACAACTGGTATATATGATTTAATTTTCGATAAAGCATATTAACCCTAAAGTAATAAATTAGAAAATTGGTTTATTTTTGTAGGACTCATGGTCAGACATGGATAGATTTTGTGAAATGTTTGTTAATTATTACGTTGAGAGGATGATCGCGTCTCATAGACCTACAGACCACGTGTTGTATCATATTATGTTTTAATTGTGTATTTAATGTAATACAACATGTTGATAAAACATATCGTGTTGTTCTGTATGAAACCGACCATAAGAAATATGACAGTTGTTCATCTTTAGTTTTGGATGGAAACATTCTTCTGTCCACATTTATCCCAACCATTTGCATACTTTGTTTTCATTTATTTTTTGATGGCCTTTTATAAGGATGAGAAACACATGTGACGTGTCTGTGATGCAAAGTGACACCAGTGGGACAAAAAATAATATACATCTATCAAAAAACATTTACTACATAGGCCTGACGGCATTCTGCGTGATATGTTGATATCAACAGTATATGTTCGATAGGAAAACATACCCTCTGAAAATGTGTACCTCACAGGAAACCCTAGAAGGATGTATATTTTCGTCTTAAGAAATAAATTAGTATGAAAATACAATTTCCTCGTCTCTAAAAAAATGCAGGTAATATTTGGTGTCACTTTATATTTTTAAGGAAAACATGAAACTAGAGTGTGTGAATGGCGGCTTCGTCACACTGTTAGTCCAAACACCATGTTTAACAAATCGTCAAAATATGGAAATCGTGCCGAAAATATTGTTAAAGAAATTATATATTCACTTCGATTTATGTTTCGATACAAATTGAAAGCACGTGTAACATATATATCTTCGTTATAATAACTGCTCCGTTTTATTTTAGTAACAGTCAGTGTTGATCGTGTAGTCCCCGAACCATCCTGACGTTGCGGACATTATGCGTTGAAGGACGGATTGCTATGTGACATTTGAATGTAATCATAGAAAAAACCATCAACTGGAGGGTCGCGGTGAGTGTTGTCAGTCCAACAGCCCACACATACGAGAGTTCAGCGAGACAGACACAGTATAGAAATGTCAGATGAAAAAAATCCAGTGTATATGAAAACTCGTGTGTCACAACACGACCCCAGTATTACAAGCACCGACGCGAACACCGTCCATCATAGAACTCCTAACGTATTTCGGGGTTTGTTTCGCAAACTAACCGTTTGTTAACATGTTGCTGATTCATCGCAACTATCCAATTGTATGTCTAATGTTGTGATAATTAAACAAAAACAATGCGGTTGATGATAGTGAACTATCATGATCCACATCAACGAAATTTATCTTTAGAGATGAGAATGGTGTTTTCTGACAAATAATCACAATAACAATTACTTGATTGACACGTCATTAGTACGACAAACTGAAACGTAATACTTCGCGACTTCTGTGGTGTGGTGCTTGGCAAAGCCCATGCCGAAAGACACTCGACACCCGAGGCGTTCGTTGAAAGTCGCTTGTAACATTATGACAAAACCAATAAAGTCCTTAAATTTATTATATTTCCTGTCGAGGTCAGTGAAAGGCGTTAATGAGAAGCGAAAGTTGATCAGGTCGCTGCGCCACTGACAGTGGTTGGCGGAGGACTCAAGTTTCTTGTAGTTGTAAGTCAGCAGCCAGTGACATCGAGCCTTCGCCTCGCTTGACTGCACCCACTACAATGCGCCATTGTTTCCCGCCGCCTGGGGTTAGAGTTGGGTGTCGCTCCCCTCGTCGCTCTCTCCCGTACAACCACCAATCTGGTCGCTTCTCGCCACCCTCAACGCACACCTGCTTCAATGCTCCATATCCGATTTGCACTTTCAAGGGGTATTGACAATTCTGTGCGATATGGGACGCGTGGGAATTTGAATTGGAACAATGCATTCTTGCACATATGCCAAAATGTGTCCAAATGAACAAAAAGGGCGATTTTTTAAGAAGAATATTATTGATTACCAGCAATATATAACAAAAATATGGATTTGAAAATATAGTTATCACAACACAATTTACTAAAATGAGTTCATCGTTATGAATGAGATGAAAAAGATGCGCAAGCTTCGTTGCAATGAAAAAATAACATAATTTAATCCATAGATCTTAAAGCTTCTCTTAAAATTAATATAAATATATCGACATAAAAATTAATATTGTAGTAGGTTAAAACATTTCAGAAATAATTTTGAAACTGATTAAATCATTGTCCATTAAAATATGACTAACACCAGATTGGGTAATACTGACTGGAATATCATTGTTCATATAAAAATTAACATTATCGTATCGCAGCAATCGATTGTATATATCCCAATGAATGGAATCTCATTCGTCTGGGTTTTGGCGTTTTATGCATTCTTCTAATTCCAATACCTGTTGCGCCAACCATTCGGCGCGAAAAATTGAATAACGATATCGCTTATACGGAATTGCCAGTAAAATTGGCACACGTTTTGTAAAAATGTATTAAATGTAATGTTTAATATTGGTGCGTTTAGCAATGCAAAAGCAGATAAATGAAAGGCGTAAGAAAGTAACTCGTCTAAAACAAAACGGCGGGCACTTGCTACTTGCGGAGGGAGGTGAATAGAATGGCAAACCAGGTCATCGGGATTTTCCAGCAATTTCAGCATATGTGTGTTATGATGATGAACATGCATGCTCAACATAAACTTGTATTAAGTGGATAAGATATATATGTGAATTACAAAATATATTCATTGCAATTAGTTGATAAATTACGTCTAAATACACATCATTGTTGAGTATTTCTCCCAACATGCCGGCAGGTCCTCCCCTGCGCGGTAGGGATGCGCAAAAGGCCACTACGTTGTCTGGATTCTTTGTGTCATACCTAACATACCAGCAAGAGAGTTCTTCAACTCTTAAATTTTGTTCGATTTGGTCAAGAGTTGATAAAAGTACCCTCAGAGATCAGGTTGGGTGAGTACAATTCATATGTATCGTTATTTTGCTGTATTTTCACTCCGATCTTGCCGTACAAGCATGGGAATGACTGAAATGTCCGCACGGGTTTCGAATCTCTCAAATATTTGTCATACTTGGAGATGGCACTTCCGGCTTGCAGTCAGTTTACGGGATGGGCAGTACATTCGAATTGTAATCATACAGATATACACGGCAGTTACTTATGTCATTACTATCCAGCGTTTTCGCTGCTTTCTTCAACATGTCTGCAGTGTGACCTACATCGAGATATCTGCGATGGCAGACATACTAGCTTCTACAAGCGGGGCAGTCCGGACCAGAAACGGCCTCCTTCAGTGGGGCAGCGGTCGCTTGTCAGCTAGCCGACAATGATCACACGGGAATTATAAGCTCACTAAGATACATTCTGACTGTTATCTTCAAAATGTAATCGTGGCAACGTGATAGTATAAAGTGAAATACTCTAGATGAAGTATTTCTGCAGTCAGCTGAGCGACCACTCAATATACAGGGAGGTGTACGGCAATACCCGCCCGAACAATACAACACAATAACACACCACCTCGCGCGTGCAGGAGCCGTTCACTACCAAAACACATCTGTCAATTAACAATCGGAGTGGATTAGGTATTTACAATCAACTGAATTATAGGTAGCTGGCTTGTCGGTCATCCTTGATAAGGACTGGCAGGTGTGTTTGTACTAAATGATATCCGACAATGGGAAAAAAACTTGTTAAAATTAAATTCGATATGATTATAAGAACATCATCAATGCAGCTGCTTTGTTGTCATGTCTGATGTTGCTGCAGTTTTATTTCACAGTTGCTTACAGCGGCTGATTATTTTTAGCCAATGTGACAATGAGACTTTTCAATTATGTACTCCTCCGTATTTTATTTATAACAGTCAAACTATTTAAAGAATTAAACAGTTAAGTTTCAGATTATGATAATATTGTGAAGTTTGTGGGGTATTTATCTTATGTCCGAGCTACTGACACAGTTCTAAGTCAAATTCATAAACAGTTGATGTTACAGTTCTTTAAAATTGGTAAACAAACACTTTAAAATCTTTGTTATTTGTTGCCATGCCATATTGAGAATGTTCTTTTCTATTAATAAATTATTTGCTGTTATCTTGAAGAACCAAACATTTCTAACTTATTGATTTTGACGTGTAGGTAAAGCATATATATTGCGCTATACCAGTATGTCGGGTATTTCAGTATCCTGTATAAACCCTATAAAATCCCCAAGTGCTCTGTTTAGGTGTATCTGAAATTTAATTTATTTTCTCTAATTGCCATGATTTGTAGGAAAAGAGAGATGTATTGTTTTTGAGAAAGTAGAAGCAATACTGGTGCAAATAATTATTATTCACATTGTTTGGATATTTATAATTGCATCGTTGTTCTGAATGGTGACTAACCTTGTTTATCAGTCTAATGCAGTACAGCTGAGAACATTAAAAACTATCTACATGATGGCATCATTTATGATACTAGTAGTACACAACTTAGAATGACCCTTTATGTGTCATTTATATAGATTATGGGATACACATATCCGGCCATTGTGTGAAACCTGATGAATCTCTGGAGTAGACCTTGTATCTGTTTAAAAGTCTCAAACTATGAAATCGTATATTCATTTTATAATCTGTTTTAATTTACCATTTTAATGCATTCTATGTGCGTACAAATGTTAGTATCCCATTAGCAAATAATGGCTGGACACACTGCATATCATGTATATAGTTTTTGGATATTTGTCGTGTACAAGTGTGTGTGACACATACACAATACTAAGGAATATACTACTACTACTACTACTACTACTACTACTACTACCACTTCTTCTACTACTACTACTACTACAGATGTGGAGACAAGGGAGCGAAAATGGCTTAAATAGGCTGTCATTTTCTGATTTATGGGGATTTTCTACCAAGGTGCCACACTATCAGATGCATCTAAGCGAAATTGGCTGAAGTGTATATTTTGATTTGTCCCATGTGTGATGAGATGTGACTCTTCCATCAGCTGGCCCATGGCCTCATTATTGTGTCAAGTAGCATTCAACTGCTTGAAGCATATGCTGTACATGCAATGTGAAGGAAATAAAAAATTATTTTAAAAAAGAGCGACTGACTCACCACTGTCAGAGGATTTGGGAAGCCATGAGCCTTTTCTGTATTTGGAAACTCACTAACCTTAGCGTGATGTAACAACTGCGTGTGAATTTAAAAAAACATCTATTGCTACAGTCTTTTCTTAAATTATAACATTTATTTTATCTTTACGAAGTGCGAGCAGAGAGCAAAAAAAATGCCAAGGTACTAATTAGAAAACATCTATTCTGTTGTTATTTCTATATATTTAAATAAAACAGTGTTTTATAAAATTACCTTAGTCTGATAAAATGATATTATATAATTTTCAGTCATCCAAAAAGAAAATTATATTGATATAACATCAACAATATGAGTATTGGCTATGATGTGATGTTAATGTAAACTATTTCATTGTATATTAGATCATTTTGAGAATAAAAACTTGCAATGAATTGATAAGGAGCCGGAAAAGTATCATTTGTGTACTCTATTCTGCATTCAAGTGTAGCAAGTCATATACCAGAATTAGCTGTAAAACCATTTTTAATTCTCTTCTCTATAACAGTTCATAGTAAGATATTTTAAATTTCTTATAATTAGGCACATTACTTATCATTGTAACCACCCTGACAAGAGATGAGCAGTATGTATCCGGTGTAGTAAGTGCTTTGATAGGAACTTAAATGATCTGCTTAAGCAAGCTACCAGCTTTCACTTCTCTAAGTAGAGACAGCCCATATCCGACCTGCTTATATATTCACAAATATGAGGTGGAAATTACATCTACAAGCTACTTCCAATTCCCTAAGCTCCTTACTCATTCAGGTAGAAAGAAATTACTTGTGCAATAAAAGCCTGCCTAGGGACCCTCTGCATCTCGGCTGGCCTCTGCTCTTTCCCCGATCTATTAAGACAACGACTGATACTTCGTATTTCATCTGAGACATATACAAATGTACTTGTATTCATTTCCAACATAATCAATTGTGGCTTTGAGAGAAACGTTGACAATATGTTGCGACAGCTCTATTTTTCTCACTACAACTACAATTATTTTGCTCCTGGTGTTCAAGATGAATATAATGTAAGTAAATATTTTTCTAAATTACATAAATGTTGTTAAAGTGATTTTATCGCTGTATTTATTTTGATTTAATTGATGTTTATTTAAGTAGAAATGAAGTTGACTGTTGTTTTTGATATTTATCGAGATTCATGAATAAAAGTATGATTATGCCTATTTGTCAAAAACACAATTAATGATAGGAAGGTGTTTTTGTTTGTTGGTTTGTCATTGCATGTAAAAAGTATTTCTATTCTTGTTATTTTGGTTACAGTCGTCTCGTAACATCAGCAGCAGTTAGGTTTAAAAAGACTAATTGATATAAACATGCACTGCCTTTGAAAACAGTTAAAATCACCTCCTGCTGATGAGTCATTGATGTGAAGTATGTGTTTAAAATTAATTCTCAAACCGAAATTCAATAATGTTAAAGGTTATGGTTTGTGCTGGGGAATGTTTTTGCAGGTTAAACGAGGATAAATATGTCTTGATGAATCCACCTTGATGAATCCTTCTTTCAATTATCAAGAACAATAGAATAAGTAATGAAGTCTATTAGTGGGGGCATTATAGTGATCATCAAAGCGTGTTTAATTTTGTCACCTTAAGGCCAGTAGGTATAGGAAGTGTGAGTTGCCCGTACTGTGGCCTGTGGCTGTGCCACCACCACTGTGATTAGGGACAATTACAGCTGCTAGGTAGAAGAGCTTCGTCATAGGATCCTAGCATGCTCATTGCAGTCAACAGGAAGCAAGAATGAAATATTAAAGGAAACCTCGGTCACCTATAGTAACTGAAGGAAGGCTGAGATAGTTGTCTTCCTCAGAACATTTGAATTCTTTGTTCATTCTTGGAATGCTAACAGCCCAGGACTATGGTTTATCTGTGGCCTACGGTAAATCTTTGTTTATTGATCTGTTTTGTTTCATATTTTGATGATTGAATATGTATCTTTTGTTTGTTGCATGATAAATTAGAGAGGTTTAGTTTAAACATATGTTGTTCAGAAATGACATAATATGGTTGTCAAGGTAGTTATCACAAAAGTTAACTTCCCAAATTTGTGTTTTGTTAAAGCTTTGAGTGTTTGAAATAATGTGGGTTCTTAAATTGGGGTTTATTTCAATCTAGGGACCCCAAAATCTTTAGCTTTTAACATCTGTGATATGACAAATAGACAAGGACCCGTTGACTTCCATACTTTATTTCTGGCTTATGATATATGAATTCAGTTGTGAGGAGATATGAATGAAGTAGTGTTTATGTCAGTGTATTTCCTGGACGCTGACAGTCCGTTGGTTATATTGAGACATGTCTTGATGAAATAGTTGACCTTATCTATGTGGCCGTTGCAGTGTTGGTAAATAAGGACATTGTTAGGTGTGTATAGTTCCATATTGTTCTCAGTATGTTGTAATCCCTCAATTGCAATCTTCTCGGGATATGCTTTCATCTTCCATGTTTTTTAGCAAGCTAATATTTTGTTTTCCATATCTGCAAAGTTATTTCTGTCAGGACATTTTACAAGCTTCGATAAACTATTAAATGATTGCATACACTCTCAGACAACTGGTTAGAAGTCATTGTTATCTGAATTTTGCCACTGTTATTCATCTCATAAACAATGTTAGGTGTTTGGTGGTAGAATTTAAAGATAAAACACTCTTGTTCCTGTCCTCATTGACTCAAGAAATAAATGTATCAGGTTCTCTGCATTATTGGTGTGACTTTAGTGTCCTGAGTTTGTGGTTGTGTGGTGTACATTTTGATGCAGTATTTCCAAGTATTTGGTACTGTAAGTATTATGATTCTCAGAGAAACATGTTCATTGGCATGTAAACTGGCTGCCTCATCTTTGTAAACTGTTTGATTTGCATTCTAGAAGATGGAGAATAAATAAGAAAATGTACTCCATGGATAACAAATTCTGTTTTTTGGCACTAAACCAAAAATTGTTATCCATAAATAATGTTTTTGTTTTCATCTCATCATCGCTACCAGTAATGGGCTTCAGCTTGTAAATAGTAAGCAGTTCGGTTAACCCAATGGTTGTTTTAATAGAGGTCATGTATTCCATAAGCTTAGTAAACAAAACATTTATGTAAGTTGTAGTTATTTTACATCAGCACTAGAATTTCAGTGGAGGTTTTTACCTGTGACTAATAGGCCTTTGTTTAAAAAATAAATGAGAGGGTTTTATAGCAAACCTAGGTTTTACTTTGAGTGACAAGAATTTTTGGTTGATTTTCTTCATTCTCTCCCCCCCCAAACTGTTGTACATGATATCTCTTTACCAACCAACACTTTGATGAAGTGGCCCATGAAGATCCGGTGGGTAGAATAGGTCTTCAGCAACCTATACTTGCGTAAAAGGTGACTATGCTTGTCGTAAGAGGCGACTAACGGGACCAGGTGGTCAGGCTCGCTGACTTGGTTTATGCATGTCATTGATCCCAATTGCGTGGATCGAAGCTCATGATGTCAATCACTGGGTTGTCTGGTCCAGACTCGATTCTATACAGACTGCTGTCATAAAGCTGGAATATTGCTAAGAGCGGTGTTCAACAAACAAACAAAACTCTGATGAAGTTAAGCCTAGTTATTGTCATCAGGGCTAGTGGCTGTTCACGGTTAGTAGCCACATGGCCTGTGGACAGTTGTTAGGTCCAGTGCTGCATAGCAGTCCTAACCACTTCTACTGAACTGTTGTCTTCAATATAAGAGTGTTGCTAATGGATGTATAGGGATAGGCGAATGGTTGGTGCTCTTTGTTGTCAAACACCAGGTCTGAGTTTGGTTCCTCAGCATGAGCTGAGTCAAGCTATGACAGCAGTGAAAAAGCAGACTTAAATACATCACTGTCCTCATGAGAAAATCCTAAATGATAGTTGAATGGGTCATATATCATTAAAATGTAACTTAAATTTTCATCTAAATTTTATTTTTTCTTGCAGTTTGTTCGAAACAAGATGTCTTCAGCGTGGAGCGCAGACAGTGGCGAAGGGCCCCCTACAGGGGCGTCCGCGAACTCCGACAGCAAAGCCAACAGCTCCAGTGAGGATCTGGCCGATGCTGAAGGTGTATGGAGTCCCGACATTGAACAGAGTTTCCAAGAAGCTTTAGCCATATACCCACCATGTGGCCGTCGGAAAATAATATTATCAGATGAAGGCAAAATGTATGGTAAGAATCACCTATTAATGCATCTTGGAACGACTTTTTCACCAAAACAGCAAATATCAAATTAAGAGGTTATTTGCGAGTCCAATATATTTTTAATAGGAGTCAAGTGATTGGAAAGGAGCAACCTAATTGACAAAACTTATGTTAGATTAGTTTCATCGTTCAGGGTGCAGTTTAGTGTCAATATGGTATATGTCAGAGCTTGATTTAACTGTTTAAAACATGCACCAGTGCAATCTATTATTGAAAAGTGCAACCTAATATTTATGTCTACATGCACCAAGTGCATGTTAAAGCATTTTTAATTGGGATCTGACCAACCCTTTCTTTTCCACACAACATCGATCTATGAACACACTCCATACCTGAACCTTATGTACCATACTAGATCGCCAATCCCTGTGTTAAGTGTAGTGTGTCATGCTTTTTGGACTTGACGTCATCAAGGCTGTTGCAAGGTTATGTGTTGCTGTTATTTTTTTACAGAAATATGTCATTATTTTTTGTAAAATCAGGACAGGCAACTGAGATTTTATTCATTTGTACTAGTTAATGTATCTATGTTTCAACTTTGATAAATGTATGGGACCAGGGGGCGACCTGGTTGTGTCTGGTGCAACGAGGTTTTCATGTCAACATGCTCCTGGTGTAAGTTAAATTAAGTTCCTCAAATCAAGCCCTGTATGTTATTATGTATAGGATATTGATGTGAAAGCGTCTCAGTTCTCCTGGATTTATCTCGACCTGCTCAGAGGCTCAAGCCTGCAGCAAATGTCATTAAAAATTCCTAATTTGAAACTTTAAATTTCCCAATTCATATACAAATACAAATACAAAGTATTTATATACATATATAACTAATAACTTATTTATGGCTTTGCAGAAGTAGCCTGTATTCACTTATAACAAGGCCTATAAATAGGAACAGGTTATAATGCTTCGTTTTATGTTATCAGCGTTAGAAATTAGCACTAGTCCTATAGTCCTTGCCAAAATGCCCAATGGTAAAGGTATCATGAGGACGAGTAGAAATTTGCTCTTTTTAAGGGTTTTGCTATATGTTATGATTTTAAGGACTAGTGGACGAAAACTGTTAGTTTCTAACCCTGGTTATTGCATTAAAACACAGTCTCAAAATCTAAATCTGAATTTAGGAATATATGAACTTTAAAAAAATTGAACAAAATTACAATTCTTTTCCCCAATTTGGCTGCTAGGGACACTTAGTTTAATCCTTGACAAATCCCTGAGTTGTGGCATGTTGCACTGTGTTTGAGAGGAGGCCTGTACGGACAAAGCTACTCACGCTAACCAACAGGTGACAGTGGCGGTAGCAGTCTAGTTTACTAACCCCATTAATTAGATGACTGTTGCCTGGTTAATTAATATAATTAGTCAAGAGGTGATCAATTACCCTGCGGAGCTGGCAGGGCTCAGGGAGTGAGGAATGTAAATTGAGGCTTGATGTGACGCACAGAAGTATGTAGCTCAGTGACCATTGGTCAGCTTGCATCTGGACATGTCATGGATCGAGTTTACAACATGTTACACAACAAGGACTTATCTCTGTTGATGTGAAAGGTTTATCAGACTCAAATGTCTTTGGTACAGTTTTCATCTATCTCCCATCGACATTCACAGTTTGGTTCTGTCAAAATCTTGGCTGACAAAATTTGGCCCTTATTTTTATTGATATGCTTACAAAATAAGGACTTATCTCTGTTGATGTGAAAGGTTTATCAGACTCAAATGTCTTTGGTACAGTTTTCATCTATCTCCCATCGACATTCACAGTTTGGTTCTGTCAAAATCTTGGCTGACAAAATTTGGCCCTTATTTTTATTGATATGCTTACAAAATATGCTAAAATATATCAAAATAAACAACCCTCAAATCCCAACTAGTTACTCATTTAGAAAATTGTATAATCAGAATAAATATGTTTTTCAGCTTTTTCTTTTTAATTAGCAAAAAAAGATTTGCAGTTTGTACTTTTTGCACAGACCTCTGTATATTGGTACTTCAATTTGCTCTGAAATGGCTGAAATGAATATTTGTGTAGTTAGTACAGGTGAAATGTACACTTACTGAGTGTGGATTAACATTACATGAAGTTGTATGTAAAGTGTTAATTAAAATTTCATGTGTCCTTCGATTGATATCACCCAAGTGTAAAGTTCTTCAGCCTTGTAAAACCATCGGACAACATTAGGTTACAAGTAGCATCAGTTCTTCACTGACTTTCCAAGTTTGAGTTTGATCAATACGGTGTCTTTAAGAAATTGTCACAATCCATTGTGTCCATATGATAATTTACATATGTTTTCTCAGTAGTATTTATCTAAGAATTACAGTATGCAAAAACAAAGAACAAAATGCTTATATTTCAGTGTATTTGAATAAATTTGTCTGTTTAATAACAGAAATGCCTTCCTTACAAACTTAATTATGTAAACATTCTAATCTAACCAAAACATTATTTCAGCCTGCAAAAGTTTGTGTATGATTGAGGAATATTATTATTGGGGCTTATAAATAGAACTGTTTTGGGGGGTACACCCACTCTCTGCCTGGGGGAGAAGCGAAACCTACGCATATGTACAGGTGCAAATACCATGGAAAGTCGTTAAGTGTGTCAACACAGGCCATTGGAGGTAATGACAAGGTGAGATGCAGAACAGAGTCACTGAGTTCCTAACTAGTCCCCCCACCTGCGTACAGGCAATGAATGGGGGGAAGACACTAGTCCCCCCCCACCTGCGTACAAGCAATGAATGGGGGGGAAGACACTAGTCCCCCCCCCTGCATACAGGCAATGAATGGGGGGAAGACACTAGTCCCCCCCCACCTGCGTACAAGCAATGAATGGGGGGGAAGACACTAGTCCCCCCACCTGCATACAGGCAATGAATGGGGGGAAGACACTAGTCCCCCCATCTGCGTACAGGCAATGAATGGGGGGAAGACACTAGTCCCCCCACCTGCATACAGGCAATGAATGGGGGGAAGACACTAGTCCCCCCACCTGCATACAGGCAATGAATGGGGGGAAGACACTAGTCCCCCCCACCTGCGTACAGGCAATGAATGGGGGGAAGACACTAGTCCCCCCACCTGCATACAGGCAATGAATGGGGGGAAGACACTAGTCCCCCCACCTGCATACAGGCAATGAATGGGGGGAAGACACTAGTCCCCCCACCTGCGTACAGGCAATGAATGGGGGGGAAGACACTAGTCCCCCCACCTGCATACAGGCAATGAATGGGGGGGAAGACACTAGTCCCCCCACCTGCATACAGGCAATGAATGGGGGGGAAGACACTAGTCCCCCTGCCCTGCGTACAGGCAATGAATGGGGGGAAGACACTAGTCCCCCCACCTGCGTACAGGCAATGAATGGGGGGAAGACACTAGTCCCCCCACCTGCATACAGGCAATGAATGGGGGGAAGACACTAGTCCCCCCACCTGCGTACAGGCAATGAATGGTGGGAAGACACTAGTCCCCCCACCTGCATACAGGCAATGAATGGGGGGAAGACACTAGTCCCCCCACCTGCGTACAGGCAATGAATGGGGGGAAGACACTAGTCCCCCCACCTGCATACAGGCAATGAATGGGGGGGAAGACACTAGTCCCCCACCTGCATACAGGCAATGAATGGGGGGGGAAGACACTAGTCCCCCCACCTGCGTACAGGCAATGAATGGGGGGAAGACACTAGTCCCCCCACCTGCATACAGGCAATGAATGGGGGGAAGACACTAGTCCCCCCCCACCTGCATACAGGCAATGAATGGGGGGAAGACACTAGTCCCCCCACCTGCGTACAGGCAATGAATGGGGGGAAGACACTAGTCCCCCGCCCTGCGTACAGGCAATGAATGGGGGGAAGACACTAGTCCCCCCCCCCTGCATACAGGCAATGAATGGGGGGGAAGACACTAGTCCCCCCACCTGCATACAGGCAATGAATGGGGGGAAGACACTAGTCCCCCCACCTGCATACTGGCAATGAATGGGGGGAAGACACTAGTCCCCCCACCTGCATACAGGCAATGAATGGGGGGGAAGACACTAGTCCCCCCACCTGCGTACAGGCAATGAATGGGGGAAGACACTAGTCCCCCCACCTGCATACAGGCAATGAATGGGGGAAGACACTAGTCCCCCACCTGCGTACAGGCAATGAATGGGGGGAAGACACTAGTCCCCCCACCTGCATACAGGCAATGAATGGGGGGAAGACACTAGTCCCCCCACCTGCGTACAGGCAATGAATGGGGGAAGACACTAGTCCCCCACCTGCATACAGGCAATGAATGGGGGGAAGACACTAGTCCCCCACCTGCATACAGGCAATGAATGGGGGAAGACACTAGTCCCCCACCTGCGTACAGGCAATGAATGGGGGAAGACACTAGTCCCCCCACCTGCATACAGGCAATGAATGGGGGGAAGACACTAGTCCCCCACCTGCGTACAGGCAATGAATGGGGGGAAGACACTAGTCCCCCACCTGCGTACAGGCAATGAATGGGGGGAAGACACTAGTCCCCCCACCTGCATACAGGCAATGAATGGGGGGAAGACACTAGTCCCCCACCTGCGTACAGGCAATGAATGGGGGGAAGACACTAGTCCCCCACCTGCGTACAGGCAATGAATGGGGGGAAGACACTAGTCCCCCCACCTGCATACAGGCAATGAATGGGGGGAAGACACTAGTCCCCCCACCTGCGTACAGGCAATGAATGGGGGGGGGAGACACTAGACCCCCCACCTGCGTACAGGCAATGAATGGGGGGGGAGACACTAATTCCGATAATTCTTAAACTTGTTGTTCCCATGCACATCTTCCAGTTTTAATGATAGCCTGGTAGAGATGTATGGATTTCCTCAAAATCCCCCTGTCCGACCTATCCTGTTTCACAGAACAATGAACAAATATCGGAAATCCTCTTTGTGTGCTTTCTGATGACAGTTTTGAATTTATTTTATCATTATGAGAATTCTGATTATGTCTATATATATTGATTTGGTAGATTAAACATTTAAATATGTGATTGTATAGTCAGTGCAACAATAGGAAATGGATCACGAGCTATAACATTCTTGAATTGTAGAGTATAATATGATTGATAGATAATTCTCTTTTCCATTCCCTGTTCATTATGACAGAATCTTTTAGCATACTTTTGTATAGTCAGTGCAACAAAAGTAAATAGATCTTAGACTATAACGTTTTTGCAGTGCAGATGAGAATAATATTGAAAATTCTCCTTTCCAATCCCTGTGCATCATATATGACATTTTATGAAGAGCTTTTATAATAGTGTTAGCTATGATAGTTGAAGCATCCCTCTAGTGTCTTACTTTCCTAAATGAGGTATTTTTAATTCTATTTTATGTGATCTTACTGTTCAAATAGAACTATTTGTGGGTCAATGTACATTAATTTTTATGTTAAGCTTTCTATATACCAGGTGATGTGATGCACATTTTACTAATATGGTAAGGCATTATCAAGGCTGATACAGCCAAGGGAAACACTGTTTGTCCTTTTAAAATGATAGTATGGACCATTGAGATACTCTAGCTACCTGCTTTCTATAATTCAAATAATTCTGAAAATATGTAAATGTCATCTTGATATGTATTTTTTTTAAATATAGACTGAAATATTCTGTGAGAAATTTTTTAAAAGAAAAAAAATGCAATTAAAATCTCCCAAACTAGTTGACCATGGGGACTGGCGTGACCATTAGACTTCAGGACAAAACAGTCCTGTAAACATTGATAAGAGTTACCTCAAAGCTTATCAGTAATATATAGCCTTTCCTTGACCGGATAATCGTATAGGGAACGTATATAGATATATCGCAGATTTATCTAGACCCGCTCAGGGGCTGATATTCAACCCCACCTTCTGCAGCAAATGTCAGTAAAAATTCCTAAATTCCAATTAAAAACTTTCCAGTTGATGTTGTAGTTATCACTGATGCAGTGGCTTTTGAGACCTGACTAGCTTCTGCAAAAACAAAACGGATGACGAGGAAGAGGCTTTGATGCTTAATTTTACATTATTGTATCAAGAATAATGTTAAAGTACCTCTGAATTTAAAAAAATAAAATCTTTAACATGTTTAAAATCCCAATTGTGAACAAACAAAAACATTTTTCCGAATCTACGGCCATGGGCATTTAGTTAGAATCCTTGATTATCCCCAGTATTTTGCTACAGCACATACTGATACGACTGAGGCAAGATTTCAAAGTGAACTATATGTTAGGCTTGTGAATGATGTGTTATGGTAATATTTCTCAGCCTTCTTTACGGGACTTATTGTTGACAAAATACTAGATATTTTAATGAAAGTTTATGAAACATCTTTAGGGTGAAATCATTACACCAATATTATTTATTCCCATCGTCTGTATTGCTATTGAGAGACATGTGTAGGGGACACAGCTAATGATTACTTTGGACCTTATGAAGATGGTTAATCACATTCAACGACAACGATGTATTCTGTTGAATCTGAGCGCATCATTTGAACATACATTAATGTCCCATTTTATCCATGACATCATTTGGGCGTAATTGTGTTCGTAAGTTGGTTCAGTGACAATTTGTGACAACTATGGTATTCTGTAGAATCCAATAAATGGATAAACATTGATAGAGTCAAGAAAAGGGATGCCCAGCTAGGATCCAACTTTGTAACAAGCCGTGTATTGTGCTTCTGCAGTCCCTCTCCTTGTTGCTTGAGAACAAGATGGCTGTGTACTCAATAGTTACTCTATCAATTGCTGTAAGCCCAGCCTAAGACGTTTTGTATTTGGCGGGATCTGTGGAGATTGTTGAAGAATCACCATGGCCCCAGGAATGGATTATGCCAGTGTGGACTTTCCACTTTTTCCTGTGTGTTTGTCACCAGTGGCTGTGCTTGCTACTCCCTGTTTGGTCACTCGGGCCTATTTGCCTCATTGCCGACATGTGTTTGAGAACGGATTAGCTGGACTGAACATGTCTTAGAAGGGCCGTGTTAGGCAAAAAAGGTTGTTGACAAAGATAGCAGATCAATATTTTAACTCTATATTGGTGTCTTCCATGCCTGACTCCCTTCATTGGCTGTGTCGGACTGGTGATGTTGAATAAAGTATCTGCTACGTTTGAATATTGACCAATCACCTTCGTCATCACTCTTACCCTGAGATGGCAATTGTGATTAATTATTGGGATGTGACTTTAAGCTATTGATGTTACTTTGTGAGGTAAAGTTAGGAGAGTTTTAATGCTAACTTTGTGTGTGAACACCACTTGCTATTGTGTACCAGGAACTTCCGTCACATTGCTTCATGTTGATTACCGTATTTTCATGGGTATAGTGCACACCTTGTAACCCAAATAATCAGCTGTGTAGAAGGGGTGCACAATGAGGTTTGATTGGTACTTTTTCCAGCACAATTACGTGAGAAAACATTTGTACAGCTGATTTCTATTTTCAGCTTATTTTAAGAGAAAACTACACATGTTAATCTAAATCTCTGCGTATAAAACAATACCTACAGAATAGGAAATAGAATTGAAATTATAGATCATCGTCCAGTGATTTACAGAAATTTCACATTTTTATCAACAAAGTTTGTTTCCTGTTTGTTAACATGAAGCGATATGATATAGCTTTTGACTGCGCATATGAGGACATTTTTGACTGCGCATATGATTTAGTTGTTGAAATAGAGATTTTTCCCAAAACTTGTTTCAAGGAATGGCCTTATGCCCAAGTACGCACAATATACACAAAATTATCACAAGTTATGTTGACTATTACTGCATTCTCATTAGAGGCAGGAAAAGTCAACCTTTTTACCTGCTTTATTAATTTGAATTACAAATAAAATCTGAATAAAATTTGATAGGTAACAAACTAGACCCATAGACATCGAGACACAAGTGGAACAGTGGTGCGAGACTCTGCCTTCTGCTTTGTGTCTCTAACAAGATTCACCAAGATTATGATCTTGAACAATAATTCTAATGGTTCACCTTGTGTTAATTGTCCACAGCTAGTGTCACATAGGGGGCAAAATAACTTGATTTGAATAATATTTTTACTTTTGGTTAGTGGTCAGATGATCAACCTGAGCCATGAAATATAAGATCATTATTCTTCTGGTATCTGTAAAAGTTGTGTTAAGAAAGCTAATACTTCATCACTGACATATAAAAGTATCTATTCCCCAGTTTTCCCCATATTTTTAGCAAGATTCACCAAGATTAGGAGCATGTGCAATAATTCTGATGGTTCACTTGTGTTAATTGTCAACAGCTTGTGTCACAAATGGCTTGCCTGCCACAATTGACACACTGATATAACGGAAATATTGTTCAAAGCAGCATTAAACTCTACTCACTCGCTTGCTCAATTAAATTTTGGATTCCTCTATGTGTTTGATGTTTGTCCAGAGACACTGTACTTTTCTTGATATTTTAAATGTTGTTTAGCATTTACTTTTATAGTTGTATCTGTTGATTTAATAAAATAATCAATCCGATAGGGTGGTGGGTGTTTGAGGCAAAATAAATTGATTTGAATAATCTTACTTTTGGGTAGTGGTCAGATGAACCTCAGCCATGAAATAAAAAATCATTTTGCTTACGTCATCTGCAGATGTTGTGTTAAGAAAGCTCAGTACCTCATCACGGACATATAAAAGTAGCTATTCCCCCTTTGGTGTATATTATGGCCCAGACATGAGACAGGTGTGACTACAGTTGGACAGTGATAATAGGATGCTACCTGCAGTCCTGATTACTATCATAGAGAAAGTCTAAATTTGACAACACAATGTCACAGATATCTAGGTCTATGTTCAGTGATGTAAGTTTCTTCACAGCTGAATATATTTTGTTATTTGTCCGTACAGGATGTTAATAGAGGTTGAGTGAGCAAGTACTTGTCATGCAAGGTCGCTCAGCTGTGTAGGGCATTATGATGCTCGGAGGACGACAACAAAACACTGCTAGAGTTCCCACACATACTGTTTGATAAATCAAGATCTGTCTACACCTTCCGACTTTTTAATACAAATAGGCAGCCAAAGAACATGTTACATCATAATTATTTGGCCAAGTGATTTGAAAATGCGTCTGTTTGAATGGTAAGTTGATTCAGTATTGTGAGGGGTTCACTTTTGAAGTCTTGGCTATACAAGTCCTGCATTTTGATGATGAGAGAGTTGAATTATTGAATATTGACTCTCTAGGTAATACCCACGGGAACCTGGGCTAATGTCAACCAGGAGACTTGTGTTGCTACCTGTCTACAGTCCTACACTAACTCGTTATCTTGGCTTCAGTCATTCCCTGGCTAGGTAAACAGGATCTGTGAAGGTAGTGGCCGCTTCTAGCTTACAACAACCTTACGCTGTCACAAAAAACTAGAAAGTAGAATGAGTCACTGTGCTGATGAGTAATGGGGCCAAATTAGGCAACCACGCCAGGAGGGTAGAAATAAGCCCAACAGCTATAGTCTGTTTCTGGAGGCTTGGGCCCCTTGCGTGGCTAGGGAATAATAAGCTTATGTTTCTACAGAGAGGAGGGAAATATAATCCGTATCCCTTCATATTAAAACTAACAGGTGGAAAGTGGCAGGTGTATGATTTTGACAAGACAGTTGGAAAAGAAATAAAAGATATTTGCCTGCCGTGAAATGTACACACCATATGTTTATAGCATATCTATTTCATGTTCCCATGAATAATTGACTCGGGAGATCAGGAATTGATTTATGAAACATGATGCAGAGCATGTTGGGTAAAAAGTCAGATTGAAAGACATCAGTATAAGACCATTAACAAGCTCTGCAGACCAGCACATGCTGACAGATCTTGAGGGGGATAAAAATATGTTTATAAAAATACAAAATCATAAACTGTATAACAATTATCATTTTCAGTGAGGATAATTTTAAAGTGGATGTCATTAGGGGTCATTTTTTTAAATCGGCATATAGCTGGAATATTATTGAATGATGTGTTAAACAACAAATGAGGATGATTTTTATCAAAGGGCATAATCTTCTGATATACTTTCAATAAATATCCACAGCTCAAGATGGTTTTGATCATAAATAGCAAAATAATAAAAGTAATAATCATAATAATATTATTTTAAATGTCATTGTGAATGTATTATCAATCGGACAGGATTGATCACTTGTTTCAAGTACCTAACATCACAATAAAAGAATAATTGAAGTTGAAATTTTGTAAGTCAAGCCACTCTTCAATCATAATAATACAATAATTTCAGTGATGATAACGTCAAGAAGGATCAGAAGGCTCTTGATTGGGTAAAGGTTATTCAAAAGTCAGACAAAGACACTGTAAGACTGACAAAGAGCTACCAATTTTTCACCTCTGTTTAACTCCACTGATTATGCACCAGATTCTACTTAGAGAGACCAAACTGTGGAAGTGTTTGATTCATAGATAACAGATTAATTATTGATTAATTTTACTATTTTATCCTACCTAACCTTGTTTTATTAAAAAAGAAGCGCTATTCTGGTTCAAGTTCACCATATGTTTTGGTAAGCGTTTAACGTGGAACGTTGTCTGTGGAGAAGTTTCAGAACATTTTAGACACCTTCTGAAACCAAACTGTGATGCTGTAGTTTGCCATGCATAATCACGGTCAGTGTTAGGGGTGTCATTGAAACTATAGTATCAATATATCCACTTAAAACTATCAGGATATATTGTTATATCAATTATATTAACCATTAATTATTCTGTACATGTATAGATAAAAATTATGTGTAGACCTGCAATTTCTTCAGTTTCATGAAAATAAGCTAGGCTGATTCATAAAATGTTTAAAATTTAATTTTCTGCCTATTGATTCTACTTCTTAACCATTTTAATCTTAATGTAAATGTTCTGTGTTATCAATAATTTAGTATTGATATTCATAATTTGTATCAGTACAGCATCATTTACGGATACATTGATATCTCAAAATTCGATGACATCCTTACAGTCGTAATCAGGCATATATGAGGCGGGGGTTGTAAATGTATCACTGCCTGAGCTATTTCATGTCTTCTTATACAATCATTATGCATATTATGTTTTAAAATTTTTAGTTTCAATAATTTAGTCCAACCAAAAATGTTGAAAATGTTAAAAAAATTAAAGTGAGCCACAGAGCCTGACGTTCTTTCCATCCAGATGCTTTGCTGCATTATCTTAAAGTTCCATAGCAATACCTTTGATATATTTATTCAAATATTATTCAATATGTATCAATTTTTCAGGTCGAAATGAACTTATTGCCCGCTACATCAAACTCCGTACAGGGAAGACACGCACCCGGAAGCAAGTGTCCAGTCACATTCAGGTCTTGGCCAGAAGGAAAGCCAAAGAAATACAGGCACAACTCAAAGTAATTACGGAGGTAACATTTTATAGACCAGGGCAAAACAGGTTGTCAGAATGTAGTTTCGTGGTTGCTTTGTCTATTCTTATGTTTATTTATTTTTAAGCCTATTTCTCCCTATTGGTCGTAATGGTCCCTCAAATGGCTAATTTATGGTTTTATTGGCCTAATGTGTAAGACAATTCTGCACTAGGAGTGAAGTGTGGGTTATGTTTCGGTTAAACACCATGAAAACAATTTAGGGGCAATGACATTGGCTCGGGTTTCTCTACATGTTTATTTTAGCGGCAAATGACCTGTACTCAGTCAAGATGTATTTGTCTATAAGATTTGTAAAGCAGGCAGGCTGAAACTGTAGGCTTAGCTTATGACCTCTGACCTTTCCAGGAACAGATATGGCTCCCACTTATCCTGTCTCCGGATCAGGGTGTTCAATATTGATGTCGATCATCGTTTTACTGCTGTAAATTATGAAGGAGATATTGCCTTGCCGAACCTGATAGCACAGGGACTGCTTGAAATATTAGTTGTCTACAATCAATACAGGAGACACAAAGCATAATACGTGAAATTAAAAAAATCATATTACCGTGACAAATTACAGCTTTTTTATATACACCCACGAATTGCGTGTCAGTTTTTTCGCAATGGACATCGTAGACCAATAATGAAACCACAGCGGTGGAATTGCTCAAGTAACACTTGTAGTGTATGACGGTGACACTCAGTCAAGGAAATAAATCGGAGGTCACAAGCAGGTGGAGAGGAGGTCAACTAGTGCATGTCATAGATTTCATGCAGCAAGGGCCTCTAATTTTCTTTGTACTGTTTTTTTGGTGTAAATGGGTTTGTAAATGTAAGCAAACGATGGAGGAGGGCGAGGAGGTGAGATTGAGTCTTGTCTTGTGACCTTTTGCTGCATTGAGACTCTTTGAGGATATGGACTGTTATACACCGCTTGTGTTGGTGATCTTGGAGCTGGATGCCATAGGGGCAATAAGTTATACAAAGTGACCTTTTACTTAAGGTTATGGATCAATATAGGACATGTTTAGAAACAGCAATATGCATTACATTACGAGGCGTGTATTACATGCTGGTAAAACAGTATACCAGACCGACATCGGGATCTGTCCATGAACCATGTAACACATAGCTGGGTAATATGTGTGAGGACATTGAGATATTTCTTTCCAGCGGATATTTTGTTTGGTAGATTGAGATCTTCAAGATTATTTGAGTTTTAAGATTATGAAAAAATGTGTTCCTTGTTTTCTTGTCCACATCCCCCAAAAGGATCTAAAAAGAATTGAAGTCTAGACATTTTTAAATTTGAACATGTTGAATGAAGAAGTCTTTCCAAACAATAAAAAGAATGTATTCTTTTTTAGAAATATATGGATCTCCTGAAATGGCAAAATATTTAATGTGTTTTTGTTTTGAACATTTTCTCCTTGCATGCAAAAGTTATGATCACCTTTTGTGCTTCGTGTCATAAAGATGAATGTGTCTGCTATTTTTGTACATAAATAACCCACATACGTATTTGTGCATTGACCTGTGTAGTGTTCAACAGCCAGTGAATCAATACTCAGTCTTATTTAGGGTGGATTCATTAATAGATAACTGCACTCATTGTCCGTGAGAATTTGTGAGGACTGTTTTGTAAACTGTATTCCTTCTAGCGAGTCAGTATTTCAACCTTTTGTTCAAGGCCTTCTAGAAATGATGACACTGAAACTGACACTGACACTGTATTTTGTGTAATTTATAGGATTCTGCTAATTTCTTGCTGAATCTTACAGTATCCTTGAGAAGTAGTGTTTTACACTGGCTGTGCAAGGCTACGTGTTAATGATTAGACCTGGAGTGGCTCTACTTCTATGTCTGAACTGGCTCTACTGCTATGTCTGAACTAACTGTACTTTTACATCTGAACTTTCTCTACTGCTTTGTATATACTGGCTCCGCACATATGTCTGAACTGGCTCTACTGCTATGTCTGAACTAAATCTACTTTTGCATCTGAACTGGCTCTACTTCTATGTCTGAACTGGCTCCACATCTATATCTGAACTGTCTCTACAGCTATATCTGAACTGGCTGTACTACTATGTCTGAACTGGCTCCACACCTATGTCTGAACCTGGCTCTTCTGCTGTATCTGAACAAGATCCACGTCTATATCTGAACTGACTCTACTTCTGTATCTGAACTGAGCCTCATTTCTTTTGTTCTTTCAAATAGGCCTCATCATTCTGTCAACTCTGGTGTTAAAGTCAAATTTCTTGAATGCCCTGAAATAAATTATGACAGCCTCAGCCTTAGCAATTCTATCGGCATGCATACAATGGCAAGAACATCCATTTTCCATTTTTCAATATTCAAACTCCCATCCATTGTTCAACCATCCTTAATTTTGCCAAGTTCTTTTAACAGACCATATTGTGTTTTGACTGAAAATGAAAAACTGTGGCATGTACCTGTAATGACTCCGAAGTCCCTGAAACACAGTCAGTGGAACAAGAAATAATATCTATGGTAAACTGGTGTGAAATAGTTAGCCTGAATTGCTACTTGTGAGAGAAAATTGAAACTGCTGTTGAGTTGTGAAAATTGCAAACAGCTGATTCTCAGGCAATGAAAACTTGGTGTGGACAGATAGGCAATGCAGTTTTTTATGTCCACACTCCCCACCTCCAGGATAGTAGTGCGGGGGATATAAAATTGGTATCTCCTGCATAGTTATCATTTCTAAAGGCAAACTCAAAATATTTGTATACAAATCAACAAAGTGGAAAGGTGGTACGTTTTACAGAGAGATTCATTAAATGAAAACAAGCTGTACTATTTACTTATCTTATTTGCAAAAGCTTTTACAGAGGCAATGGTTATGGTATCTATTTACTACTATTTATATTTGGATGGGGGCGGTTGGTTAGCCTAGTGGTTCGAGTGTTGGCCCATCACACTGAAGACCGGTTCGATTCCCCACGTGGGTACAAAGCCCATTTTTGGTGTCTCCTGTCGTGATATTGCTGGAGTATTGCTAAAAGTGGAGTCAGGCAATACTGATTGTATGATTGCCAGCCACATGGGGATTCCGTTTTAGATGTGGTCACTAGCAGCCTATGCTGGTCATAAGTGGTGACGGGGCGGTCGGGTAGCCTTGTGGTTATAGTGTTTGCTTGTCACACCAAAGACCTGGGTTCAGTTACCTGTATGGGAATCAAACAGACATCTTATGGCTTGGAGACTTAACTTCTTATATGAAGTACTTCTCATTTATTATCATTTGAATACAAAATGTTATCATATTTAGAGTACCGGTACTTTTAATGATTCAACAAATTGCTGTTAGTGACGTAGTTGTGTGTTGTTACCACCTGAAACTGATGTAGCTGTTTGTTGTTACAGCCGCAGGACCAGGCATCCCGAGACAAGGCTCTCCAGCAGATGGCGTCGATGTCATCGGCACAGATTGTGTCAGCTAGCGCAATCCACAACAAGGCCCTGGCCTCTGGTCTCAGCTGTCTCCCAAGCATGGCCCCCGTCAGACCAGCCTACCCAGGGGCGCCATCGGTAAGGACAGCACAATGCCATGGCTCTTTCCACAAATACAAGTTCATGTAGACACAGGAATATCTTTACGTGGCATTGTAGAAGCTGTCGTAACTGTGAGAACAGAGTTGACTTGTGGAATTCCACTTCTTCTATTCTTCCAGTGGACCATGCTTGTTGTAAGAGGCAACTAACAGGATCGGGTGGTCAGGCTCTCTGACTTGGTTCATGCATGTTCATCATTTCCCAATTACGTAGATCAAAGCTCATGATGTCAATCACTGAATTGTCTGGTACAGACTCGTTTATTTACAAACCGCCATTATATAGCTGGAATATTTTGCTGAGTGTGGCGCTAAACAACAAGAAACAAATTCTTTCAGTGCAACATTTCGGTACTGATACTAGTACCTTCATCAAAAGCTATAGAAACAATAAAAAAAAGTTCAAATCCACAAACAATTCTGTCCTCAGCTCTTTGATTGTATTTTTTGCAGTGTTTATTTGGCAAATTGGCATTTGCTTTCTTTAAACATACATTATGATAATCAGTTTTCCCATGTCTACACACACAGATAATTGTAAGTTGATAAGTACTCCAATATCGCCTATAACGCTTATCAATTAGCGTTGTAGCTAGGGATCACTGTAACTAGATTGACTTAGATGTGATGATTGTGAGTAAACATTTCCTTTTCTGTTGACAGTTCTGGCAGCCTGGCATCACACCTCAAGGAGAGTAAGTACACTGCTCAAATTATATATGTATACTACTCAAAAGAAGTTAAGCAACACCCGATTCTTTCATTTCACTATTAATATGGCATGGCATGGCATAAGTGAGGTGTTCCTTAACTTCTTTCAAGTAGTTTCTATAATCATGTCTTGGTTGAGATTATTTCTTAGTCTTACACCATATTGTACTTTTCTCAACCTATTTTAAAGTCATCCCTTTTATGGCCTGAAGCATATTGAAGAAAAAGGATGAAAAGACCAGAAATTTTAAATTCAATTTTCTGAATTTTTGGAGAAATGTTAAAAATTTAGAATGGATATGGTTCTACAATGTGGTTGTTAGTATGTATACATTTCATGGGTTGATGATTGATACTTTGTCTTGCAGTGTAAAGCCGTTTAGTTCCTCGGGCTACGGAATCGACTCCAAGCTCCAGTCCTCGATACCCGGTGACGTGTCTCCAGCGTGGCAAGGGAGGTCAATAGCAGGGCCCAAGCTCCGATTGGTGGAGTTCTCTGCCTTCCTAGAACAACAGCGAGATCCTGATTCAGTACGTACTTCGCACAATAAAGTCTTCAGTAATCCAGGCATAATAGGCCAGTGTCAACCACTGGATTGTCTGGTCCAGACTCGATTATTTAGACCACTGCCAAATGGCTGGAATATTGCTGAGTGCCGTGTTAAACAACAAATAAACAAACAAAAGTAGTCATTGATTTTTCTTCTCCAGCCCTGATTGCAATTAGCAGGCCACCCCGAAACTTCCAACCTCAAAGTGAAATCTGTATTTACATTCGTTCCTTGTCTATCAGTATTGGACAGTGTTGGTGATTGTCAAGTTATTTGCTACTCATAGAGAGACCCATCTTCAGTAAGTTATGGATACGGTATCAAGCCTACAAGAGGTGTCTACAGATCTGTTTGTTTGTCCACAGTACCACAAGCACCTGTTCGTCCACATCGGGTCAAATGCTGGCTACAACGATCCACTCCTGGAGGTGAGTCATATCCTGATCTTGATTGACTGTAAGCTCTTTATATAGGGACCTTCCCATTAGAGACTGTCTCTGTGGTCCCGTGGTGAGCGTCCGCACGGAAGGTCCAGGTTTTGATCCCCAGCAGCGTCATAATAAAAGATGTTAAAAGATGGTACTTGTTGTTATCCTGTCTGGCAGGGCTAAACCAATGACTGGTCGGCTCAGAGTCAGTATCCTGTGTCTGAGTGGGGTGTTCATGTTAAACTGCTAAACCCCATTTTTCCTCACCCAATAATAGGGGCGGTCAGGTAGCCTAGTGGTTAAAGCGTTCGCCTGTCAAGCCGAAGACCCGTGTTCGATTCCCGACATGGGTACAATGTGTGAAGCCCATTTCTGGTGCCCCCTGCTGTGATATTGCTGGAATATTGCTAAAAGCGGCGTAAAACCATACTCACTCACTCACCCAATAATAACCAAGAAGAAGTAACAGTTATCACTGGAACTATTTTTTAGCGCTTGGTCGTTTTGTTGTGAAGAGTACAAGGCCTAGTTGATATGAAGCAGTATATCAGTGCTTATATTTGGCCTTTGTTTGTTTGTAATGTTGTTGACTTGAACTGTTGCTGCTCCAGGCTGTCGACATCCGCCAGATCTACGACAAGTTCCCTGAGAAGAAGGGCGGCCTCAAAGAGCTGTATGATAAGGGCCCCCAACAATCCTTCTTCCTCGTTAAATTCTGGGTCAGTATATCTGCCTGTGATGGTCTCCAAATAATACAAGTCCTACTTAGGATTCTACTGATTGCATGTCTTCCTACTATTTACAGACTTCTGTGGATTAGCTGAAATATTGATGACTTGGATGGTTACCAGCATTGACTTGCTCTAACTAATTGATCATGGCCCACCTCTGTGGCGTGGTGGATAGGGCTGCTCCCTGGAGAGTGGAATGTCATTTTCGATACCTGTCCTTGTCAAAACAGATGTTAAAAGATGGTACTTCTTGTTACCTTGCCCGGAGTTTGGCATTAAGGGGATATAACAAGTCTGTATACTGTCGGAACCAGTTCTAACAGACATACACAAACCCACACCTGCATACACATCTCTATATAAGTGCAATAATTTGAACGCAGTGTTAAACCCCATTTCACCTCACTTGATAGATATTAAGTTTACAAAGGTTAGGAGTGTCAGATTCTCCAAGTTGCCATGACGTGACATGTGTTTTCTGTCTGCAGGCTGATATCAACACCAATGTGCAGGATGAGGCCGGGGCTTTCTATGGAGTGACAAGCCAGTAAGTTGTTCATCAATATTTATTATCCCCCGCACTGAAGGGGTATATGGGAATGGGTGCTGACGGTCCGTCCGTCACGCTTCGTTTCGGTGCAGAACTCAAAAACCTTGAGAGATATCTTGACCAAACTTGGCACATAGATAGGTCTAATCGTAAACTACTGCCTTTTGATGGTTAGGGATTTTATTTATTTTTTTGAAGTTTCCATGGCAACAACTTTGACCTTAGACAAAAAATGGCAATATTGGCAAGGGATATGACTATTTCATGCTTCTTCTTTTTGAAAAAGGAACTCTGTACATCAACATATTGATAATAGCTCGTTGATTAAAGGTTTGGTTGTAACGAGATGGTTGCCTGTTTGCTTAGGTTCAAGATGTACTTGTAAAGACGATCACATATCCATGCTTTCAGTCAAAGCATGTTTTAAGATAATATGACAATATTTTTTATATTGATATGTTGTCTTGTGAGTTAATGGTACTGTTGCTAGTTATGTTTGTGTAACATGAGTGGTGTTGTTCCAGGTACGAGAGCACCGAGAACATGACGATACAGGTGTCCACCAAAGTGTGTTCTTTCGGGAAGCAGGTCGTGGAAAAAGTGGAGGTGAGTGTCATCCAAGTGAAATCTGGTGCTGCTTTAGAAACACCAGTCCTGTTGTTCTTGCCCAACTGCCCAGTAGCTAAGGTATCATAGTGACTTGTGACCCTTGAAGATTCCGGGGTAGAGTAGGTCTTCAGCAACCCATTTTTGCCGTAAAAGGCGACTATGCTTGGTTGATACATATCATCGATCCCAATTGCATGGATCGATGCTCATGATGTCAATCACTGGATTGTCTGGTCCAGACCTGATTATTTACAGACCGCTGTCATTTAGCTGAAATATTGCTGAGTGCGGCGTTAAACAATAGACAAAAAAAAACACAGTGACTTGTAGAAATTTGCCATTTTTAAGGGTTTTGCTATATATTATCATGATAAGGACTAGTGGACTAGAAATGTTAGTTTCTACCGCTGTGGTGTTTTGTCTTCAAGATGGTAGCAGGTATAATTTTAACTAAATTGTTCTTCAGTGTTTGTTCAACTAAGGTAATTGTTCTCTCCATGGCAGTTGACAATGTGTGCTTGAGAATTTGTTTCTTTGTCTATTTTGTTTGCGTTTTATTCCAGCAGTTATCATAGAAAATATGATGGTCATGGAGACCATAAAATTGTTTGAATTGTCCGTTTTTGTCAGAAATTTCGAGACACGAAAGGGGCAGTGAGATGGCCTTGTGGTTAGTGTGTTCACTTGTGACGCCAAAGGCACAGGTTCAATTTCCTGTATGGGAACGAAGCCAAATCCTGGTGTCCGCTGCTGTGATATTGCTGAAATGCTTAATGCGACATAAGAGCATAGTCACTCACTCATTCACAGAGACAGAACTAGTATTGTAGCCGAGTACCTACACTGATTCAGCCAGGACAGTACGCCATCTACAGCAATACTTCCATTAAGCAATGTTTCTACTTACAGTTTAATGCTGCTCCATGGTATGAATGTCGAAATATTTGTAATGTTG
Organism: Haliotis cracherodii; assembly: GCF_022045235.1. Taxonomy (NCBI): domain Eukaryota; kingdom Metazoa; phylum Mollusca; class Gastropoda; order Lepetellida; family Haliotidae; genus Haliotis; species Haliotis cracherodii. Next base: position 67,363,672 of record NW_027266286.1, read on the forward strand.
CGTTATTTTCAGACGGAGTATCCTCGGTTTGAGAATGGGCGATTCGTGTATAGAATCCATCGTTCCCCGATGTGCGAATACATGATCAACTTTATTCACAAACTGAAGCACCTGCCAGAGAAGTACATGATGAACAGTGTTCTGGAAAACTTCACTATTCTACAGGTTGGTATATGTCTCCTTACAGAAAACTGTTTATTACGAACGTTTTAAAAATTAAAAGAATTGGTTCTCAGGCAATGACTTTTGAAAATATAGTGCATGTGTGCAGTGTATTTTGGGTTTTTTATTTTTGGGCTTGTTCAAACTAGTATGTAACCAAATAATCAGTTGTGTACCATCAACCTGGGAAAGGGCCTCCCTACATGAAGAAGCATACAAACTCCTATTGCTGCCATGACCATAACACAAGATGTGCAGTAAAGCAGTGTGCATGTAAAGGGAAGTAACTGCGTGCTATATTGGATCGCGCTTTTTTTTTTAAGTACTGGGATTTTTTAATTTTTTGGGGAAATGGTTATAAGAACGAAACATGCGGTGGACATTATGATGATGCGGGCGGTGCCTGAGAACCAAGACTAATATTTTTTGTAGCCTCATGAACTGATGGATATACCAACCTTTTTTTGTGTCTTGGCCATTTGCTGTATATTATATCATGTGCAACACTTGAAATGCTTACGACGAACTATGGTTATTACGAACTAAAAATAGTGGTCCCTTTGAGTTCGTTATTCTGTAGTTTACTGTACTGTGAAATAAGTGCAGCCCTCTAAGTTTGGTTTTTATGTTGGGGAGCCAAGCGGCTCCTAACATGAATATTTTAGTCAAATCTAAGATTTAAGGGGCCAACAGATATTGTCACCAGTTATGTTAATTTTAGGTAGCCAAGTGGCAAGCAGTTGATAAATTTAGGTCGGCAATCATTGATTTATGTCGCATGTGGCCACCAAAATGGTCCCTACTTCGAGGGCTGAGGTGGACCAGTAGATAGTGCTCTTGTTGATCCAAGTCTGTGTTCAAGTCTCTGTCTTGCTGTGAATATCTGCACCAACTGGTATCCACTGGTGTTGGCTATTATCCCCCACCATGAATGGGTGCTGTCAAGTCACGTTTCATTCCGGAGCAGGACTCAAAAACCATGAGAGATATTTTAACCAAACTTGGCACAAAGATAGGGCCAGTGGTGAACTGGTGCCTTTTTAAAGTTTGGGAATTGTTTGGTTTTTTTAATTTTTTGTTAATGTTAACATAGAAAAAATCAGACATGCACAAGATCGCCTTGGAGCTGATGTCTCGAGATGAATGCATGATTGTTTTCTAGTCCTTAATGATATTCTCAGCCATGCCATACTAACTTCATTAATATAGAATGTGATAAAAATATTTGGATTAACAAATTTGTGTTTTTCTTTACAGGTGGTAACCAATCGTGACACACAGGAGTGTCTTCTGTGTATTGCCAACGTGTTCGAGGTGTCGACAAGTGAACATGGAGCCCAACATCACATCTACAAGCTTGTCAAAGACTAGCCAGCATTCGTGGGGAAACAGACTCGATACAAACATTATATATTGTCCCCTCATTCACCATTGAAGCAATAAGAGCTGTGTTTGTGAAGGAAGTACGCCGGGTCATCGGAAACACCGCATCAAACACTCTGGTGAAACTCGGAACACATCATGTGCCTTTATCATGCAAGACCTTATCCTCTTGGTGCATAGATCTGCTGGATTCGTCTGGCTGTGTGATACGGGATTATATTCAATGAGCAAGAACATGTACCAATCAGGACAGAGCTTATGCCACAGCTTGTCCATGATTGGTCGATCTCGTCTAGAGAGTCTTCTTAGACGCAATAGTGCTTATGGTTGCCAAATGATTAGTACAGACTGCAGTAGTTGCAAAACACTTTTGTGGTAGATTCTTTCTTGTAGGAGAAGAAGTTGGAACCGATTTCTTGTGATTTGTTTTGTTATGTTTCGTTGCTGATAGTTGTGAGTGTGTAGTTGCTGATGCCCAATTCTGAAGTGGAACGACCAAGTGCTACTTTCATCGGACAGACTGACATGGATATGTGCAAACATTCTCCATCTCTGGTCGAGGTTTACTTGGAACGATTCACACCACACTGCAGAACGTCTGTCCGGACCGTTCCACTTCAACACCAGCTCCTGTAGTTGCCCGAGTCTTTTGTTAGCATGCCTTGGTGATTACATCAGATTATGATGAAAACCGTTTGTTTGGATTTTACTAGTAATGTACTGTAAACGTGTTTTTTAGGACACAACTGGATACTGTTTGAGATTTAGTTCGAATTTATTTTGTTCAGTATTTCCCTGTTGTTGATTCATCATCAAGGCATCCAAATTATTTCTGAGCATTATAAACTGCTTTAAGAAGAAACGTCCAAACAGTATTACGCAAATCTTTTGAAGAATGACATTTGGTTGATTTGTTGAATGCTAAACTGGCATTAAGATACACTGCTGCAGTAGTCAATCTAGTGCTGCTTATACAAAGGCAGACAACTCTTTCAGAGCACTGTCCAATGGGCAGACAACTCTTTCAGAGCACAGTCCAGTGGGCAGACAACTCTTTCAGAGCTCTGTCCAATGGGCAGACCACTAAAAGAACTGCCATAAGGGTAGATAACTCATTGTTATGACACAAGTTTTTCACTGTATATTGCCCATTGCCTCACATCTCCTTCAACTGAAACCTATATTTTCTTACTGTCTGTGTGTATACATATGTTTCATGTCAAATAACAAGATAACTATTTATTCATAGCCATATATATCTCCGAACGTCCACTAAAGATCCGACCACTAGGTGGTTGCATGTGCCTTAAACATATTGTACGTCTCAAGACAGCATCTACTTAGTGTCAGGTTCCAAACACCAAACAGGCTTTGTTAAATAGTTCTATTTATATGCATGTTGTCATGAACACGGTTTCCTGTTCGAGCAAAACCCATTAAATATATAAGATATATATGCAATTTGATAATTCGGCATTCTACTGCCCTCACTAATGTTTTCCCTGCCATCTCTTGTAATTCTTTTGTGTGCCTTTCTACTATTCTTTAGATGTCCAGGATATTCCCTCCACGGCTATAGTGTTAAATATAATGTTTGTAGTTTATGACAAAAGGTGAAAAAGTATTTGGAGTTTTTAGACCATTGTGGCAACTCGACATCTTGAGCAATAAATTATTCTTCTATAATATACATACATAATATCACCTTAGCATGATATAATGATAATGAACTGAATATTTTTTTACACTTTAACAGCATGAAGTAATCACGTACATTTATTGTATTTTAAATTTAAGATTTTGAAACTTGTTATATGATATGAAGATGAAATATATTTTGAACATTTGCTACATGGAAATGTTTGAATACATTTATTGAATTTTATGATTGAGAAGTTTGAAACTTGTTATATGTCGTCATCTGAACTGTGAACCTGGGTGACATTTCATACTCTTCTTGAACTGTCTTGCAATATATGACAGTAGAGTTCAACATAACACTATCAAAACAATAATATATTTTTATGCTTGGAAATGTTTCATTGTTATTTTAGCAGAAAACCGAAACCATCAAATATTGGTATGTGAAGAATGTTTGTTTCGTATTAAGACCTCACTGAGACAAAGAGTGCCTAATCAATTTTGTTAACAAATTTGTTGTGATTAATGTTTGGGCAATAAATACATACGGCTTTTGCTGTCATACGGTCATGCCATGCGTCATACACACTGTCTTGTTACTCTTGTCTTTTGACAAAACACCAATCTTGAACACAGTTGTTAATTGAAGAATAAAGATCTTATTTGTCTTTGATATTTGCCTAACCTGATTGTAAATAATGCATTGTCATTCAATAATTACCCATCCTTCATCACTCATCATCATGTCAAGGTCACAGTGTTGGAGAAGGTCAGGGTCAGTCCCCAAGGACAAGATGGCATCTCTGAGTGGTATTGTCAGGATAAGCCTAGATCTTGTTCTACTTAAAAGTGCCTGTCTTTCCTTGTTGTTTGTAAATTCTTAAGTGTAAATGTCAGATTTGTTAGTTAAGTCTTGTGTTTAAATTATATATAACCATTTAATATGTAAATCAATAGATCTAGGCCACATCGGTCTTTAGTTACTAAATTATCTTTAAATCTAATAACAATTTTTGTTAACTGAACATAAAACATTAGGGATCGTGAATTATAGGGGATATGTTTATGAAAATGTATGCTCTGTCTTCAGTACAAAAAATATGCCCCAAAATATCCATGATCCCTAACTGTTTTTGTTCAGGATATTAACTTCAACTGTTTTTAAAGTGAAATTAATTTTATTGTCACAATTACCAGTATTTAATCCTGTCACAATTTTCTCTTTTGTATCTTGGCACCTAGGCCCAAATGAGCAATGTAAGATACACATAAACGTATCTCCTGTTTTAAACAAAAGAATAATTCACTGGTAGAAGATAAGGTTCTGTTTCCTTCATATTGATCACATGATCAGTAATGTCAGTTTTTCCTCAAATATAGTACTCAATATTGTCTTACTCGAGAAGCAATTGAAACTGTTTTGCTACTTTGTCATGTCCTGTCGTGCTATGGACATGAGTGACATGTTGGTGACATGTCGGTGACATGTCAATCTGTCACCCTGACAGTACCATACGTCTGTGTCGGGGACTGACAGGCCTTGTTTATACCAACTGAGGGAACATTTAGTCATAGATTACATTGTGAAGAATTCAAAATTCTGCCTTTGAGCTTTAATTTCTGCGTTGAACAAAATTTGGTTTTATTTCAAACTGTAAAGTATATTGTGTTACCTTGTCTATTTTTGATTTCTGAAAATGAAAAGTGACTTTAATTTTGTACTTTAATTTTTGAAGTGATCTTATTTTAACTGTATTTTAAGACGTGAAATCTGCGACTCAAAGTTCTTCAGTAATTTTACTTCAAGTGTTCTTAACAATTGTACAGATATCTGTATGTTATGCTGATCATGCAATTTTAGTTAGAGATGGTCCACAACATATGATCGCCTCAGAAACATTTTTGAAACATAAGAAATAAAATCGTATCACATGTAATGAATGATTAATTTTGTGTTTTTGCAGTGATGTTTCTGTGTCTCCAAAGCCACAAGCGCAGGAGACAGGGTAATAATGCATGTAACATAAGACCCTTGTTCCTAAACCCAACTGCCCCTCCCCTCGCCCCCCCCTCCCCTCCCCTCCCCTCCCCTCGCCTCACCCCATCCCTCCAGACACCAATCTATCACAAGCTTTAACTTACAACAGGTGTTGTGAGTCTAGTCACCTTTAGTATATATCATGTATGTGCAGGGTATGTGTAACCTGTATTCCTAACAAACTAATATTTTAAAGTTACTTTTAATTGTTTGAGGTATGATGTTCAGGAGTGTTTCTCCATGTTAGTAAGGGACTGAGCATCTCATATTCTGGAGGGGGTTGGGATTTTATCGAACAAAATAAATTGTCCCAGAAAATTTTGAAAATAAAATAATAATGCCTAAGGCTTTAGAGAGAAAAAAGAAATTGTCGGTCACAAAAATGACATTGTTGGAAGGTGTTTTTGAATTTTTTTTATAAAGTTTAAATTTAAAAAAACCATCTGGTTTTTCAGCTTTAGCTGAAAATATAGTAGTCACATTACACAATCCCAGGACTACGCACCCCCACCTACCAGAATATTGTTTGGTTTGTCCCTCAGTAAGGACAATTTTTTTAAGTAACTGATAACCATTAACCAACTAGTATTAAATGTAAAATTTTCTTTTTCGACATAAAGAGAAAGCTTTATAATAATTCTGATGTAATGATATGATGTTGAATATTCCATCAGTAAATACATTTGAAGATTTTGTTTCAAGGCTTCTGCCATGATCTGAACCAGCACTTGGACTAAACTAAACCATTGTCCATTTTAACCCAAGCCACACTTGTACACCCAACCACCACCCCCGAATAAGCAGTTTCGATCATGCATTGTTTTTATAATATACAAATTTGTACAATATGTTTGAATAAATGCTTTTGTAAAGAACGCCATTTGTATTGTCATTTGCTTGTGGATTTGTGTTTACTGGTGGAGTCTCGCAGATCATTATCAGTTGGGAGTATGTGGTTTCTGAATGATACAGGCTTTGAAACATTGCTGATGCTTAAAGAACTATTTCTTGGTAAGGCTGGGATGTAGGAACGGAGTTCGTCCGTCTGTCCATCCGTCCATCCGTCCGTTTCTCAATGTGGACAAATCTCAAAAAGTATTCCAAGTTAGAGAAATTAAATTTTACACACTCATGTTACTCGCCATGATCTCAAATAAGTTCGAAAATTAGTGTCGTACATTCATTGTTTGCAGAGTTATGGCCCTTGCTGCACGCTTTTCTTTATTATGTTTATTTGTTGATTAACGCCGCACTCAGCAATATTCCAGCCATATGACGGTGGTCTGTAAATAATCGATTCTGGACAAGACAATCCAGTGATTGACATGATCATCGATCCACGCAATTGGGATACGAAGACATGCATCAACCATGTCAGCGAGCCTGACCACCCGATCCCGTTAGTCGCCTCTTACAGCAAGCATGGGTTGCTGAAGACCTATTCTACCCTGCATCTTCACGGGCTCCATGCTTTTCAACTCTACATACTGTGTGAAATGGGGACACGTTTTCTCAGAAGCTACGGAAATTATATGAATTAAATTTTCCATGCCTGTTTGAGAGATACTTGCCAAGACTGTGTTCGAAAATTGGTGCCGTCAATTACGTTTTTACAGAGTAAATGCCCTTGACAGGTTTGGCTTGTTTTTGTGAGGGCGGCAATGCGACAATCCCTTCTAGGATTCCACAGTACGGCGTGTCCAGCGGAGGATTCCGACCCTGCGATGGGCCCTAGAACGTACTCAGGTGGCAACGTATCTCACCCTTCAGGGGTCACGGGTGGCCAAGTAGTCAACGGCTGTCTGAAACCTATGATTGTGGGTTCGAACCCCGATTCGCCACCTATTATGTTTCTAGGTTTGTCAGCACCATACCCATGCTCGTGGATTTCACCGAAGTGTTAAACGTCTGAGAGATGCGTCACGTCGGGCTTTCCTCCCACAATAAGCTGACACGCCGCGATATAACTGGAATAGTGTCCAAGGCAGCATTAAACTCGACTCACTCACTCCTCCCTTATCATCAGTCTTTTACTCCGGTAGGTATATGATACAGGTCTTTTGTACATACTTGCAGTGCGGGATATAGACCAATTTCAAAAATACAAAAATTTATCTTACAATTTGGGATACATAGTTGACAATATATCACGGTGTTAACAGGACCAAAGACTTTTCCTCGTTTGCATAGAAAAGAAACTTGGCAGTACGAACTTACTTTAGTGGCCCCTTGAGTTCGTTATAACCGAAGTTTAATGTGTTTAGAACACATTCTTCTTTTTGGGGACGCCAGTAATAAAATAGATTTATGTATGTTGGCATGGTTGGGATTTATGTTTAAGATACATCTTTCTTGAATCGTGAGAAATGGGGCTTTTTAAGCTCATAAATGACATTCATCAGAACGACCTAGATTTTAATTTGCTCGCGTCGTATATTTAAAACGTTCTTCATAGATCAGCATAGCATTGGAGTCACGCTATGTATGTGGAACGCATTGATTTTGAATGAATACACGCGTGTGTACTCGTTAATAATAATAATAATAATCATCATATTTATTTGTTTTGCTTTCTAAATCGGCTGATGTGTAAATTACGATAAAGAAACATGCAATCACATATCCATGTGTTGTATCAAACTATATTTGTCAAGGTGGTACATACGCTTTCCTTAAATGGACAGATTGGTCGCAATATATTTATTATTCGTCCGTAAAGGAAAAACAAGTTTATATCCTCAAAGGTATTATCCTATATAACCTGATATTGCTCAAATTTCAGTGTAACCAGTGTTGGAGTGAGACTTTAAAAAATAATAATTCAAACCTAAGTTCCAACAGATTCAAGATTTCAATTTTCAAAACTATAAATAGCAATAGTTTTTTGGCTTTGGTGATACAAGATAATCACCACGTTTTGGTTGTGAAGGTTTCTGCTAAAATCATAGACTAAGGGAAATAACTCTTGTTGTTGTGTCCTCTTCAACAGTATTATTCCAGTAGGGCTTTCAAAGCCACCATACCCACTTGGAACACAACGAAGTGGGTTTTCTGTTTTCCATATTTATCGTTGTCAAATATTTTCAAGTGGTCGTTGTTGGCCTCAACCCCCCAAAGTACTAGAATCTCTACTTTACTAAGAAAGTGTTAAATATAACATTGGAAAAACACGAAATGGTTTTTGATGGTGATGTATTTGATATTGTTAGAATAGTTGCTTTGGGCGCTAAGTTTGCAGTTTACAGTTTTCGGCGATTCTTTTCAGCCTAGTCATATTTTAAGAACGTTTTTAATTGTTCAATCAAATCCAGTTTTCAAGTGTATACTTACTTTGCCTGGTAGTTTATATCCTTGGTATCATAAACAACACTGACTGATCCAGCAGAGAATTTACTTCCATTATCCCGCCTACATCTCATCCCATCACGTCATATCCAGATAAATATTTACGATTCTTCATTTATGGATATTAATGTCAACGAAACACGCTATTAATATACACAAATATCTGAAATCCCTTCAGTTCAAACTAAAACTAGACTGACAACAAATAGCCAAGCATGGTGAACCGGTCAATTAAGGGAGGTTACTCTGTCTGGCTTAATGTTGAAGAGACTCGCGTGTTGATAGTTGAGTTAGGAGGTTAATGTATGCGCCTTTTTTGTCTCATTCATGATTGGCCAGTGCTATTTACTTAGAATATTTGTTAACCCAAATGCAAGATTTGGCTTCTTGTTACGCCGGTATTGGTTAAGTCCGATATAAATATATGACTATTAATGCAGATAATTTCTTTTGCTCATCAATAATTTGTGTATAATCACGAGGCGACATTCTGTGAATATGTGTTTAAATGTTATTTAAACGTTAAAAGAATTGCTTGATTAGCCGATCAAATGCCATGGAACCAGTTACGATATATTTATTTATTTCTTATTCGACCAGAGTTCATATATTTGTGTTTCAAATGTGATTTTTAGAAAATTATATTTTCAAATTTACATTCATAAATGTATTGAATTGTTTATAATCTCGTGGTCATTTTGAAAGAAAGAGAAAAATACGCACAGGCGGGAACAAGAACTATCTTTGCAACTATATTTGACTATGTACATAGTTAGAGCGTTGACTAATCTTTAAAGAAATAAAGACAATACTGTTTTCGATGCAATAAGCGTGTAAGGCGCTCTCAAAATTAGAAATAGGTGGCTCTTCTAATAATATTATTTTGTTGGGGGAAAAAACAGAGTTGAAAGACCGTAAATTTCGTGGTTTATGCTGACAGCCTGAAATGTTTATATACGACAGATATATTTTTCCAGAATTTAATTGCCCAATATTAAGAGACATATAACACACGAGTGCGTATTATACATGAATAAATAAGTCGTGTGTACATTGATCAATCAGAGGGGTGCTAATTGGGATTGTTCACTAGCCAATATATTAGCAAATATCGCCGTGGGCGCTTATTATAGCGGGGCGCTTATTAGGTCGAATACGGAATATTAAATATTTTGAAAATGAATTTTTAGTCAACAAATAAATATCTGCGATGAAGTGCCTCTATAGTTTCACTAAGTGGTTGAAGCATTCGTAAAATATATCAACCCGCCTCGGTGACAGGACTGCTGCCGCGTGGAACTCGACATGTCACGTGAGCGGCCTTCCCGTGACGTGTATTACGTGTTAATTTTCAAGGAGTGAGTGAGTGAGTGAGTGAGTTGGGGTTATCGCCGCTTTTAACAGTACTCCATTTATATCATGGTGTGTCAGCTTGATGTGGGAGGAAAGCCCGAAGTGATGCAGGTCTCAGACGTTTACCACTTCGGTGAAACCCACGAGCACGGGTATGGTGCTGACAAACCTAGAAACATAATCAGGGCGGACCGGGATTTGAACCCACAATCATAAGTTTCTGGCGTGCCGAAGGGACGCAGCTCTACACAGCAAATTGCGGCGGCTTAGACAACTGACCCCTCGTCCAAAAGACCTTGGCATGGCTGAAACATTGCTACAAGACCACACGCTACCACTACAGGGCCTCGTCCACTGCTACCTCTGAACTACAACCATATCCGATGGGATTACGGGTCAGAATAGGTCCCCAGCAACCTATGCTGGTCATAAGAGGCGAAATTATGGCTCGGGGACTTGGTTGATGCATGCCGTCGTACCCCGATGGCGCGTCTTGGGACGTTGAACATATTATCAATCAGTAGTTTGTCTGGTTCTGAATCCATTATTTACATTTTTCATGTAACTGGAATATTGCTGAGTGCGACGTTATTGCTTGGGCATAGAACCCGCATCCGCGGGCCGAAAAGACGAACGTTTAAGTCACACGCCCCTGTTGGAAGTATTGGTGGCAATGAACAGTTCAAGTGGCACTTTCATATTAGTAGAAGGAGTTTATTAAAATCATGGCAAAGTATAAATATATTTACAAACGTTTGGTGCACTCTCCCACATTTGATAGAACACAACACACACTAGTTTCAAAACGAAGCGATTACTCATCTTCGTCCCAAACATGTTGTGTTAAAAAAGTGACGGTTTGTCGCGTGCTATGCGTCATGCGCGTTCCCTCCGCGCGACCTGCACGAGCTCGCCAGGTGCACAGGACAGGTAAATAGCCCTTCACAAAGTCAACTGAATACATTCTATACAACGTGGCTCTGCTTGTACTGTCGGTATGAAATAACTCCCAGAGAGAAGAAAATCTTTTAATGGGGCTCTATTGAATCGAAAACATCTTTTATAGAGTGAGTCATCACCGTATGACACTGACACATGTCGTCTATAGCGAGGACAACACTGCCTCCCCACCTCCGATATTCACTACAGTACCCCCGTACAGAGCATCTCCACACCGGCGCCTTGCTGTGTGGGCCTCCCTCGCACCGTCTTCTGTACACGCCTGTGTCTAGCTGGTCACACCACCTTGTATACCTGCCTGTGTCCAGGTCGTCACACCACCTTGTACACCTGCCTGTGTCTAGGTCGTCACACCACCTTGTATACCTGCCTGTGTCTAGCTCGTCACACCACCTTGTATACCTGCCTGTGTCCAGCTCGTCACACCACCTTGTACACCTGCCTGTGTCTAGGTCGTCACACCACCTTGTATACCTGCCTGTGTCTAGCTCGTCACACCACCTTGTACACCTGCCTGTGTCTAGCTCGTCACACCACCTTGTATACCTGCCTGTGTCTAGCTCGTCACACCACCTTGTATACCTGCCTGTGTCCAGCTCGTCACACCACCTTGTACACCTGCCTGTGTCTAGCTCGTCACACCACCTTGTATACCTGCCTGTGTCTAGCTCGTCACACCACCTTGTACACCTGCCTGTGTCTAGCTCGTCACACCACCTTGTATACCTGCCTGTGTCCAGCTCGTCACACCACCTTGTACACCTGCCTGTGTCTAGGTCGTCACACCACCTTGTATACCTGCCTGTGTCCAGCTCGTCACACCACCTTGTACACCTGCCTGTGTCTAGGTCGTCACACCACCTTGTATACCTGCCTGTGTCCAGCTCGTCACACCACCTTGTATACCTGCCTGTGTCTAGCTCGTCACACCACCTTGTATACTTGCCTGTGTCTAGCTCGTCACACCACCTTGTATACCTGCCTGTGTCTAGCTCGTCACTCCACCTTGTATACCCGCCTGTGTCTAGCTCGTCACACCACCTTGTACACCTGCCTGTGTCTAGGTCGTCACACCACCTTGTATACCTGCCTGTGTCCAGCTCGTCACACCACCTTGTATACTTGCCTGTGTCTAGCTAGTCACACCACCTTGTATACCTGCCTGTGTCTAGCTAGTCACACCACCTTGTATACCTGCCTGTGTCTAGCTCGTCACACCACCTTGTATACCCGCCTGTATCTAGCTCGTCACACCACCTTGTATACTTGCCTGTGTCTAGGTCGTCACACCACCTTGTATACTTGCCTGTGTCTAGGTCGTCACACCACCTTGTATACCTGCCTGTGTCTAGGTCGTCACACCACCTTGTATACCTGCCTGTGTCTAGCTCGTCACACCACCTTGTACACCTGCCTGTGTCTAGGTCGTCACACCACCTTGTATACCTGCCTGTGTCTAGCTCGTCACACCACCTTGTATACCTGCCTGTGTCTAGCTCGTCACACCACCTTGTACACCTGCCTGTGTCTAGCTCGTCACACCACCTTGTATACCTGCCTGTGTCTAGCTCGTCACACCACCTTGTACACCTGCCTGTGTGGGGCTCGTCACACCACCTTGTACACCTGCCTGTGTCTAGCTCGTCACACCACCTTGTACACCTGCCTGTGTCTAGGTCGTCACACCACCTTGTATACCTGCCTGTGTCTAGCTCGTCACACCACCTTGTATACTTGCCTGTGTCTAGCTCGTCACACCACCTTGTACACCTGCCTGTGTCTAGCTCGTCACACCACCTTGTATACCTGCCTGTGTCTAGCTAGTCACACCACCTTGTATACCTGTCTGTGTCTAGCTCGTCACACCACCTTGTACACCTGTCTGTGTCTAGCTCGTCACATCACCTTGTATACCTGCCTGTGTCCAGCTCGTCACACCACCTTGTATACCTGCCTGTGTCTAGCTCGTCACACCACCTTGTATACCTGCCTGTGTCCAGCTCGTCACACCACCTTGTATACCTGCCTGTGTCTAGCTCATCACACCACCGTGTATACCTGCCTGTGTCCAGCTCGTCACACCACCTTGTACACCTGCCTGTGTCTAGCTCGTCACACCACCTTGTATACCTGCCTGTGTCTAGCTGGTCACACCACCTTGTATACCTGCCTGTGTCTAGGTCGTCACATCACCTTGTATACCTGCCTGTGTCTAGCTGGTCACACCACCGTGTATACCTGCCTGTGTCTAGCTCGTCACACCACCTTGTATACCTGCCTGTGTCTAGCTCGTCACACCACCTTGTACACCTGCCTGTATCTAGCTCGTCACACCACCTTGTGTACCTGCCTGTGTCTAGCTCGTCACACCACCTTGTACACCTGTCTGTGTCTAGCTCATCACACCACCTTGTATACCCACATGTGTCTAGCTCGTCACACCACCTTGTATACCTGCCTGTGTCTAGCTCGTCACACCACCTTGTATACCTGCCTGTATCTAGCTGGTCACACCACCGTGTATACTTGCCTGTGTCTAGCTCGTCACACCACCTTGTACACCTGCCTGTGTCTAGCTCGTCACACCACCTTGTGTACCTGCCTGTGTCTAGCTCGTCACACCACCTTGTATACCTGCCTGTGTCTAGCTCGTCACACCACCTTGTATACCTGCCTGTGTCTAGCTCGTCACACCACCTTGTATACCTGCCTGTGTCTAGCTCGTCACACCACCTTGTGTACCTGCCTGTGTCTAGCTCGTCACACCACCTTGTATACCTGCCTGTGTCTAGCTCGTCACACCACCTTGTACACCTGTCTGTGTCTAGCTGGTCACACCACCGTGTATACTTGCCTGTGTCTAGCTAGTCACACCACCTTGTATACCTGCCTGTGTCTAGCTCGTCACACCACCTTGTATACCTGCCTGTGTCTAGCTCGTCACACCACCTTGTACACCTGTCTGTGTCTAGCTCATCACACCACCTTGTGTACCTGTCTGTGTCTAGCTCGTCACACCACCTTGTATACCTGTCTGTGTCTAGCTCGTCACACCACCTTGTGTACCTGCCTGTGTCTAGCTCGTCACACCACCTTGTACACCTGTCTGTGTCTAGCTCGTCACACCACCTTGTATACCTGCCTGTGTCCAGCTCGTCACACCACCTTGTGTACCTGCCTGTGTCTAGCTCGTCACACCACCTTGTATACCTGCCTGTGTCTAGCTCGTCACACCACCTTGTGTACCTGCCTGTGTCTAGCTCGTCACACCACCTTGTATACCTGCCTGTGTCTAGTTCGTCACACCACCTTGTGTACCTGCCTGTGTCTAGCTCGTCACACCACCTTGTATACCTGCCTGTGTCTAGCTCGTCACACCACCTTGTATACCTGCCTGTGTCTAGCTCGTCACACCACCTTGTGTACCTGCCTGTGTCTAGCTCATCACATCGCCTTGTATACCTGCCTGTGTCTAGCTCATCACACCACCTTGTATACCTGCCTGTGTCTAGCTCGTCACACCACCTTGTATACCTGCCTGTGTCTAGCTCGTCACACCACCTTGTGTACCTGTCTGTGTCTAGCTGGTCACACCACCTTGTGTACCTGCCTGTGTCTAGCTCGTCACACCACCGTGTATACCTGCCTGTGTCTAGCTCGTCACACCACCTTGTATACCTGTCTGTGGGGCTCGTCACACTACCTTGTATACCTGTCTGTGGGGCTCGTCACACCAGCCTTAACTTGAGAATGGTACTAGCAATATTGAAAATAAAAAAGCAGCACTTATTAAATAATCAGCTTTTTAACATTTATTTTGCTTCAGTATCTCATTTCGCACCTTTACGACAAATGCATAGTTTCCAAGAGCCTACAGTAGAAATGATGTATGATCAGATTATGGTTCTATTCCTCCCAAGGCCATAAACATGTCTGATGTGCTACTGCAGGATATACAAATGTGGTTCAATTAGGACATACACCTACAGTGTTTTTGAAAGTCGATGTAGTCTAACTGTAGCTTAGATACCTTTTATTCTACTTTGGAACCGAGCTCTTTGGAAAACAAACGAAAGTCAAGGCCATCTTTATCCTTTCTCTCAACCCGACTTATATTCGCTACAGAATACATTCGATTTACTCCATAACAAGCATGAGTGACCCCTCGCTGTGTTACCAGGATCTGCGACTTGTGTTTTAGAATCCTACTTTAGCAGCGAATATCATTCTTGGTTTTGCCGCCACCAAATGGTCGAAGCCTTCAACAACGTGGACTTTCAAACAGTGAGTTTCAGTGCTGACGTGGCATGCCAGCTGCTGTGAAACCAGAACCGGGGATCATAATCGAGTGGTTCTTGGATTCGAACTCACGACGAGGATCCTGACACAGTTAGGGACTTCATTCTGCACGAATAATGGCATTCCTACTGTTCCGAGAACATGTTGACAGTGTCATATAGTTCTCCAGATGTCAGCATGTAAGCTTAAAGACGCGATGGGACAAGTTGGGGGAAGAGAAACCCTGTATGGCTAAAATAATTCCGATGCGACGTTAAATATTACCTCACTCACTCACTCAGGTACAGTTCCCAGCATCCTTTGCTTGTCGTAAAAGTCGACTCAATGGTCGGGCGGTTACAAATGTGACCTAGCTTACTGTGATCCGTGCTCATGCTCTCAACCACTGGTTTGCCTGGCCTGGTTTGAACGCAAAACATTTTTGACCCGATCACTGGTGAAGTGTTTACGATAAGATGTGACGAATTAGCAAAAGTGCCTTCAATAACATAAACGTGCACAATGATGACACAGCTTGTTGCATAATGGATGACATAGGAAATATATGAAAATGACGCCAACATAAATAATTATATGAGTCTGATCAGAGAGTCGTGTAAGTGTAAACATAAGTGAATCGTGACAGTGTCTTGGAGCAAGGGACGCGCCAGTGAGCAGCTAGGTGGGAATGCGAGGAATGCAGGTGCGTGTAGGGCCTCTCACAGCTCCCGGCGAACTCTTGTCCTGGGGAATTAGCACTCAGTGAATGGCGTGTCTCAAGAGTTGAGATAATTGGTCGATTAAAATCTATAACGGACAAAAATAAAACAATTTGCACCTGGAAGAGTGCCAGATTGTAATGCGATCCCCCCGTAGTCCGTGTCTAACGTGCAGATTCGACCGTACAAGCACAAGACGACCTCTTCCATTTACAATAGGAACTACTGTACTTTTGGGAGTTCGGGACGTCGATATGTCAATCGTACCCCATCTCTCTGATAGACCCAGACATGGCTACCATGACGCCCCCCATCTCTCTGATAGACACAGTCGTGGCTACCGTGACGCTCCCATCTCTCTGATAGACCCAGATGTGGCTACCATGACTCTCCCCATCTCTCCGATAGACCCAGATGTGGCTACCGTGACGCTCCCATCTCTCTGATAGACCCAGATGTGGCTACCATGACTCTCCCCATCTCTCTGATAGACCCAGTCGTGGCTACCATGACTCTCCCCATCTCTCTGATAGACCCAGTCGTGGCTACCATGACGCTCCCTATCACTCTGATAGACCCAGTCGTGGCTACCATGACTCTCCCCATCTCTCTGATAGACCCAGTCGTGGCTACCATGACTCTCCCCATCTCTCTGATAGACCCAGTCGTGGCTACCATGACGCTCCCCATCTCTCTGATAGACCCAGATGTGGCTACCATGACTCTTCCCATCTCTCTGATAGACCAAGTCGTGGCTACCATGGCTCTCTCCATCTTTCTGATAGACCCAGTCGTGGCTACCATGACTCTCCCCATCTCTCTGATAGACCCAGATGTGGCTAACATGACGGCCCCCATCTCTCTGATAGACCCAGTCGTGGCTACCATTGCGCTCCCATCTCTCTGATAGACCCAGTCTTGGCTACCATTGCGCTCCCCATCTCTCTGATTGACCCAGTCGAGGCTACCATGACTCTTCCCATCTCTCTGATAGACCCAGTCGTGGCTACCATGACTCTCCCCATCTCTCTGATAGACACAGTCGTGGCTACCATGACGCTCCCTATCACTCTGATTGACCCAGTCGTGGCTACCATGACGCTCCCTATCACTCTGATAGACCCAGTCGTGGCTACCATTGCGCTCCCATCTCTCTGATAGACCCAGTCGTGGCTACCATGACGCCCCCCATCTCTCTGATAGACCCAGACGTGGCTACCATGACGCCCCCCATCTCTCTGATAGACCCAGATGTTGCTACCATGACGCTGTCATCTCTCTGATTGACCCAGTCGTGGCTACCATCACTCTCCCCATCTCTCCGATAGACCCAGATGTGGCTACCATGACGCTGTCATCTCTCTGATGGACCCAGTCGTGACTACCATGACGCTCCCCATCTCTCTGATAGACCCAGATGTGGCTACCATGACGCTGTCATCTCTCTGATAGACCCAGACGTGGCTACCATTGCGCTCCCATCTCTCTGATAGACCCAGTCGTGGCTACCATGGCTCTCTCCATCTCTCTGATAGATGCTCAAAGACCTGGATGTAACAGTCAAGATGACCGCTGACACCCTCAATGTTCAAAGACCTCAGTATGACAGTCAAGGTGACCGCTGACACCCTCAATGCTCAAAGACCTCAGTATGACAGTCGAGGGTACCGCTGACACCCTCAATGCTCAAAGACCTCGGTATGACAGTCCAGGTTACCGCTGACACCCTCAGTGTTCAAAGACCTCAGTGTGACAGTCCAGGTTACCGCTGACACCCTCAATGCTCAAAGACCTCAGTGTGACAGTCCAGGTTACCGCTGACACCCTCAATGCTCAAAGACTTCGGTATGAGTCAAGATTACCACTGACACTCTCAATGCTCAAAGACCTCAGTGTGACAGTCCAGGTTACCGCTGACACCTTTAATGCTCAAAGACCTCAGTATGACAGTCCAGGTTACCGCTGACACCCTCAGTGTTCAAAGACCTCAGTGTGACAGTCCAGGTTACCGCTGACACCCTCAATGCTCAAAGACCTCAGTGTGACAGTCCAGGTTACCGCTGACACCCTCAATGCTCAAAGACTTCGGTATGAGTCAAGATTACCACTGACACTCTCAATGCTCAAAGACCTCAGTGTGACAGTCCAGGTTACCGCTGACACCTTTAATGCTCAAAGACCTCAGTATGACAGTCGAGGTTACCGCTGACACCCTCAATGTTCAAAGACCTCGGTATGATAGTCGAGGGTATACACTCTTATCACCTACCTGGCTGAGGAGAACGTTTTCTCGACACAGAGCGTCCTAGATTACCGAACAATAAACAGAATAGGGAAATTATGCCTAAATACCTGGGTCTCGATATGAGGGCCACTTAGAGCTGGAATGCCGCTCTATAGGGGGTACTTGCGACTGCTGGTTTTGTTGTTTACTGATTGTAGCTGTAGACGATTCATTGCCCGGTCCACGGGGTACCTTGCACCGTCCAGTCGGATCTAACACGGTCATTCAAAGTCCCTTAAATTTTCTTAACCTTCACAGATACCAACAGACCAACGTAGGTCTATTGAATATTATCGTAAAGTATTTAATCAGTCAGTGATTAAGTGCACATTTCAGAATAAGGCGATGACACGGGCGGTATGTGTACTGCGTAAACCGCTTAATGTTGCATCAGCACGTAAAAGCTCAATGCCATTAAAACTATGCGGGCTAAATTTCTTTAACATAAGCCTGATCTTAAACTGTACGTTCGTAGTCTGATAGTCTCTCATACGAGCCCGCACATTATATTTTCAACTGACATTTAGTCCCAGAAATAAAGTTCTCTTATTCAAAAAATTTATATCTGCAAAATAAATCCTATCCTCAAATCCTTGATTTCCTGGAGTTGAGGCAATCTTGACTTGAGATGGATTCCTGTTCCTTTGTTCTCTTGGGTCTGGTAGACAGACTAATTTTATGTTAATAAGACAATATCATCCCGATTCCATTCTCAACACCCTTTCAGCTCTAGCAGCCCATACTCGTCCCCTTTTCAGCTCTAGCAGCCCATAATCGTCCCCTTTTCAGCTCTAGCAGCCCATACTCGTCTCTTTTTCAGTTCCTGCATGCTACACTCGTACCCTTTTCAGTTCCGGCAGTCCGTACTCGTCCCTGTTTCAGTTCTAGCAACCCATACTCGTCCCCTTTACAGTTCTAGCAGCCTACATTTGTCCCCTTTTCAGGTCTAGCAGTCTACACTCCTCCCCTTTTCGGTTCTAGCAGCCTACACTCGTCCTCTTTTCGGTTCTAGCAGCCTACACATGTCCCCTTTTCAGTTCTAGCAGCCTACACTCGTCCTCTTTTCGGTTCTAGCAGCCTACACTCGTCCTCTTTTCGGTTCTAGCAGCCTACATTTGTCCCCTTTTCAGTTCTAGCAGCCTACACTCGTCCTCTTTTCGGTTCTAGCAGCCTACACTCGTCCTCTTTTCGGTTCTAGCAGCCTACACTCGTCCCTGTTTCAGTTCTAGCAGCCTACACTCGTCCTCTTTTCAGTTCTAGCAGCCTACATTTGTCCCCTTTTCAGTTCTAGCAGCCTACACTCGTCCCCTTGTCAGGTCTAGCAGCCTACATTTGTCCCCTTTTCAGTTCTAGCAGCCTACACTCGTCCCCTTTTCAGGTCTAGCAGCCTACATTTTTCCCCTTTTCAGTTCTAGCAGCCTACACTCGTCCCCTTTTCAGGTCTAGCAGCCTACATTTGTCCCCTTTTCAGTTCTAGCAGCCTACACTCGTCTTCTTTTCGGTTCTAGCAGCCTACACTCGTCCTCTTTTCGGTTCTAGCAGTCTACACTCCTCCCCTTTTCGGTTCTAGCACCCTAAACTCGTCCTCTTTTCGGTTCTAGCAGCCTACACTCGTCCTCTTTTCGGTTCTAGCAGCCTACACTCCTCCCCTTTTCGGTTCTAGCAGCCTACACTCGTCCTCTTTTCGGTTCTAGCAGCCTACACTCGTCCTCTTTTCGGTTCTAGCAGCCTACATTTGTCCCCTTTTCAGTTCTAGCAGCCTACATTTGTCCCCTTTTCAGTTCTAGTAGCCTACATTTGTCCCTTTTCAGTTCTAGTAGCCTACATTTGTCCCCTTTTCAGTTCTAGCAACCTACATTTGTCCCCTTTTCAGTTCTAGTAGCCTACACTCGTCCTCTTTTCAGTTCTAGTACCCTACACTTGTCCCTTTTCAGTTCTAGCAGCCTACACTCGTACCCTTTTCAGTTCTAGCAGCCTACACTCGTCCCCATTTCAGTTCTAGCAGCCTACACACGTCCCCTTTTTCAGTTCTAGTAGCCTACAGTCGTCCCCTTTACAGTTCTAGTACCCTACACTCGTCCCCTTTTCAGTTCTAGCAGCCTACACTCGTCCCCTTTTCAGTTCTAGCAGCCTACAGTCGTCCCCTTTACAGTTCTAGTACCCTACACTCGTCCCCTTTTCAGTTCTAGCAGCCTACACTCGTCCCCTTTTCAGTTCTAGCAGCCTACACTCGTCCCCTTTTCAGTTCTAGCAGCCTACACTCGTCCCCTTTTCATTTCTAGCAGCCTACACTCGTCCCCTTTTCATTTCTAGCAGCCTACACTCGTCCCCTTTTCATTTCTAGCAGCCTACACTCGTCCCCTTTGTTGATTATATTCTAACATGCTCATATAAGCCATCCGTCCTAAAGGTTCATTTTCATAATCAAGTGGGACCCATGAAGATCCGGATTAGAACAGGTCTTCAGCAACCCATGCTTGCCATAAAAGGCGACTATGCTTGTCGTAAGAGGCGACTAACGGGATCGGGTGGTCAGACACGCTGACTTGATTGATGCATGTCATCGTATCCCAATTGAGTGGATCGATGCTCATGATGTCATTCACTGGATTGTCTGGTCCAGACTCGATTATTTACAGACTTCCGTCATATAGCTGGAATATTCCTGAGTGCGGCGTTAAGCAACAAACAAACAAACAAACAGTACAGGCCGACGCGAGATACAGCTGGGATATTTCTGACTGTGACGTGCAGCACCATTCACCCATACCTTCATAACATCGGGTTAACGTTGAATAAAGTATTTTACGTCTGTAGACTATCACAAATTGCGCCGGTCATAGGAAGGACATTAACATAACTCTGTGTATACGAGCGACGTGGAATGGGCAGGAGAGGCTTGAATGACACCAGACACTGACCATCGTTGCCACAAGAATCTGGCATTCCAGGGATAAAAAAGGTACCATGCATTATCGAGAAAATATTCCACTCGTTTAGTGAAGAGACGTGGTATATTTCGAAAACGCATACTATTTTTTTTATCCGGGAAATGTCAGCTTCCTGCGTCTAATACACAACAGATATAGATCCGGTCCTCTGCACGTGAACTCGCGAGACTTACATACACACATGCGCATTATACTGTTTTAAAAATAACAGTTATGAAAGACACATTCCACAGCGGAAATAACTATTCACCATGACCTACGCCATGTGGATATCATAGCTAAAGAAACCAAATTAATCCGCCATTAAAAACTATATTCATAATGGGTTCTGCAGGTTTTTGACAATTAAATTGCACGATGTTCTAATGAACGCATCATGGACGCCGTGGCTGTCGACAGAATTGTGTACAATGGTTTTACAGGTAATTATCATCCAAAATTGCCTCCCACAGGAAATATCGCTTGGGTGAGTGAGTGAGGTTTTACGCCGATTTTTAGCAATATTTCGGCAATATCACGGCGGGGGACACCACACATTGTACCCATGTCGGGAATCGAATCCGGGTCTTCGGCGAACGCTTTAACCACTAGGCTACCCGACCACCCCCGCTTGGGTGAGACCAAGCGATATCTGCATTGTAGAGGTATCTCACTCACGCATACTCAACATCTCACACAGGTGTCTCACTCACGTGTACTCAACATCTCACACACGTGTCTCACTCATACGTACACAACATATCACACAAGTATGTCACTCACGCATACTCAAAATCTCACACAGCTATCTCATCCACGCGTACTCAACATCTCACACGGGTATCTCACTCACGCGTACACAACATATTACACAGGTGTCTCACTCACGCGTATTCAACATCTCACTGAGCTTTCTCATTCACGTGTACTCAACAACTCACACAGGTGTCTCACTCACGTGTACTCAACATCTCACACAGCTATCTCATTCACGTGTACTCAACATCTCACACAGCTATCTCACTCACGTGTACTCAACATCTCACACAGGTATCTCACTCACGCGTACTCAACATCTCACACAGCTATCTCACTCACGCGTACTCAACATCTCACACGGGTATCTCACTCACACGTACTCAACATCTCACACAGGTGTCTCACTCACGCGTACTCAACATCTCACACAGGTGTCTCACTCACGCGTACTCAACATCTCACACAGCTATCTCACTCACGCGTACTCAACATCTCACACGGGTATCTCACTCACACGTACTCAACATCTCACACGGGTATCTCACTCACGCGTACTCAACATCTCACACAGGTGTCTCACTCACGCGTACTCAACATCTCACACACCTATCTCACTCACGCGTACTCAACATCTCATACAGGTATCTCACTCACGCGTACTCAACATCTCACACAGCTATCTCACTCACGTGTACTCAACATCTCACACAGGTATCTCACTCACGCGTACTCAACGTCTCACACAGGTATCTCACTCACGCGTACTCAACATCTCACACAGCTATCTCACTCACGTGTACTCAACATCTCACACAGGTATCTCACTCACGTGTACTCAACATCTCACACAGGTATCTCACTCACACGTACTCAACATCTCACACAGCTATCTCACTCACGTGTACTCAACATCTCACACAGCTATCTCACTCACTCGTACTCAACATCTCACACAGGTCTCTCACTCACATGTACTCAACATCTCACACAGGTATCTCATTCACGTGTACTCAACATCTCACACAGCTATCTCATTCACTCGTACTCAACATCTCACACAGGTCTCTCACTCACACGTACTCAACATCTCACACAAGTCTCTCAATCACGCGTACTCAACATCTCACACAAGTATCTCACTCGCGTGCACTCAACATCTCACACAAGTATCTCACTCACGTGCACTCAACATCTCAGGTTATACGGGAGAGGAGGGTTATAAATGTCATAACAATGTCGATGTAGTACTCTGCTGATATACCAAGGACACAGAGACATATAAAATATACAAAAGTGTATGCACTTTAGGAATCAATACCTCCCACATCCATCCCACAGCTTGCGACGTTAACATAGCTGGTAGGCCGACTTCGTGAGCGAACCTGGCCAAGTCCTCAGTGTGTACAAACGTAGGTGTAACAGCTCCCAGTGACCGACCCAGGTAAATATGTCACAACATTGCCCACGTAGCGCCTGGGAGATACAATTCAACACTATAGGAAACTATCAAATGATAAAAGACTTGAAAGGTGTCAAGGTGTGATAAAGTGTGGCGACGCAGATGTTGCAAGAAGCGGCCGTACAATCTCCCACCGTGTCACCGTGACGCTCCCCAACCAGACAGGACTAATATTTAGACTTATAGTCAACACACGTTCGTGTGTATTACCGTACTTTGGGAAGACTGAAGCACAAATATGATGCAGATGGAAAAAATCGTTTATTTATAATAGTTAAACATATAAGTAAAGGAAAAGAAAGCTAGATTAAATGACATTTCAAAACCCTCGCTCATCGTTGATTCAGACATACCCCAGCTCGCATGCAAGCTTTAGGATAAAATATAGGTCAGTGAGTTTTGGTTTAGCGCCGATTTGAACAGTATTTCAGTTCTATCACGACATGTATACTTGATGTGGGACGAAAGCTTGAATTGATGCCGGTCTTAGGCGAAACCACTTTGGTGGAACACGCGAGTATGGTTATGGCGGTGACAAACATAGAAACATAATCTGGTTTTGTTTGTTTGTTGTTTAACGCCGCACTCAGCAATATTCCATCTTTATGACGGCGGTCTGTAAATAATCGATACGATGACATACATCAACCAAGTCCACGAGCTTGACCACCCGATCCCTGAGTGCGGCATAAAACAACAATCATCAACGAACGGGGGGGGGGGGGGGGGGGGGGGGGGGTGCTGTTGCGCCGCTTACACAGGTAACATGATCTACCGGTACGTGTACAATTCACAAGAACACATGTATGTTTAACACTCGTCACGTGGCAGGCTGACTTGAAAACATACCATGACTCAGTTGTAATAATAATAGAGAGAATGTCGACATCCGTGTTTCCCACTCACTCACTCTACAGCGTGGCCACAGTGCAACGGCCTTTAGCTTCAACCTGTCTACGTTGAATAACGACGCTAAGTTGTCAGGTTTGTTCTTTCAACGCCTTGGGTAAGATTGCGACTAAATAGAAAAGAATTTCACAAAATGCGTCTAAGAAACTAGCGTAAGTGGCAACATTCAACAAATGCTTGACGTGACATTTGGGGGATAGGCCCACGTTTTGCCGCCACAGTTATGCCGGGCTTCCCAGTAGTTTTCTCCTATATACCACCGACCAATTGCAGTGATACTCTTCACCTCATCGATGTATGGGGTATTCAGGAAATGTGCTGCCTGTCTCTGAACATCTATTTCTAAATGCCGCGAATGACAAAAAATATACCCTGACCTTTCCAGCATGTCTCTAATATATCCTCAGATCTACCATCAATACACCTTGAATTAGAGCAGCAAAAAATCACCGGGGCGATTCGTGAGTTCTTCATATACTTGATCCAACAGGCCCTGTTACCTGCATCAATGGTAGATATAAAATACACCGTATAGACATTATACCAGTATTAAACTTGCATCTTGCTTCTCGTTGTCTTTCGGCGTGTGCTGTAGGTTTCCGCCGTTTGAGTTCAACATGAAAAAAAGTAAAATCTGTTTCCCTTAGTCGCGGTCTTGTTCTTTTATCCTGTTGTGGTTTGGCAAAGACGCAACAACGAAGCGTTCGTGTGGGATAAGTGTCTGCAGTTCTCGTGCATGTTTGATGACGTCAAGATCATGTGATGAAGTATGCTCGTGACTCGAGTGTTGCTGTACTCCTGCAGTGGAGGTCACGAGTACACCTGCTTACTAAACCCCCCATTTAAAGGGAGACTCGGCTGTTGGAATACCCAGTGTAGTGGAGGTCAAGAGTACACCTGCTTACTGAACCCCCCATTTAAAGGGAGACTCGGCTGTTGGAATACCCTGTGTAGTGGAGGTCACGAGTACACCTGCTTACTGAACCCCCCATTTAAAGGGAGACTCGGCTGTTGGAATACCCAGTGTAGTGGAGGTCACGAGTACACCTGCTTACTGAACCCCCCATTTAAAGGGAGACTCGGCTGTTGGAATACCCTGTGTAGTGGAGGTCACCAGTACACCTGCTTACTGAACCCCCCATTTAAAGGGAGACTCGGTTGTTGGAATACCCTGTGTAGTGGAGGTCACCAGTACACCTGCTTACTGAACCCCCCATTTAAAGGGAGACTCGGCTGTTGGAATACCCTGTGTAGTGGAGGTCACCAGTACACCTGCTTACTGAACCCCCCATTTAAAGGGAGACTCGGCTGTTGGAATACCCTGTGTAGTGGAGGTCACGAGTACACCTGCTTACTGAACTCCCCACACCCGTAAAGAACCGGGGTAGAATTAGTCTCCAGCAACCCATGCATGCTGTAAAAGGCGACTATGCTTGTCGTAAGAGGCTACTGACTGGTTGATGCATGTCATCATATCCCAATAGCGTGGATCAATAATCATGAAGTCAAACAAACAAACAAACAAACAAAACAAAACTGAACTCCCCATTTAAAGGGGGACACGGCTCGGGGTATCTGACACTCTCAGCAAATTTGATTCATGTCTGTGCTACATTATTATGCACACCAGTCTGTCCGTTCATGAGTAATACTCGGAGACAATGTCTCACGTGTGACAAGTAAAATAATGTCTAGTCCTAGACTAGAAATTGGCATCAGGACGCGGAGCCTCCCCTTAAGAATATATACATCGTGTCTACAATATTCAGTGTATTAAAGATGGTGGCGGGGTAGCCTAGTGGTTAAAGCGTTGACTCGTCAAGCTGAAGGTCCTGTTTCGATACCCAACATGGGTACAAATAGATTAACATCTAGTCTCTGAAATAAACATATATTACAGAAAGAAAAAACACAAACAGCTGTTTCATTATAAAATATAATAAAGTGGAACCAAGAGAACATCTTCATTTTCAGAGACTAAACAAATCTGCAGTAATCTAGACATGGCAAACAGTATAGACTTGTATAGGCTGTATTCGATAGGGGCGGTCGGGTAGTCTACTGGTTAAAGGGTTCGCTCGTCATGCCGAAGACCCGGGTTCGATTCCCGACATGGGTACAATGTGTGAAGTCCATTTCTGGTGTCACCCCGCCGTAATATTGCTGGCATATTGCTAAAAGCGGCGTAAAACTATACTCAATCAACCACTGTATTGGATATATTTATTTCAGCGTCTGTTTGTCTGCACGGAGTCCCCTGACGTATATTGCTGGAATATTGCTTCCGAGTGGAAGCCTCGGTGGCTGAGTGGGTTAGATCGCTGACACTGTGTGCTGGCAATTAGGTGCCTCGCTCTGCCATGGCTCAACCCAAAAAAGTACGAGAATCTCTACTTTACTAAGAAAGTGTTTTATGATCCCAAACTGGCTCCCACATGAGATATCGCTTGGATGAGATCAAGCGATATCTACACTGTAGATATCGCCGCAATGAAATTACATCACAATGCTTTGCAGACCATTGTGACGTCACTGGTACCTTGACGTCACAATCAAATGACATCACTAATGGCTCTGCTAGTGAAGCTCTTAGCAGTACTTTTTACACTGAAGACACTGCTAATTACTGTCTACAAATTGAAAAAGAATGATGTTGGATGATAAATAAAATTTCACCCTCGTGTCTTTTGATATCAAATATATCAACAATCGTTGATAAAAGTGGCAAAAATCCTCGACAAGCCTCGGAATCTTTCCACTTTTATCAACTCGTGTTGATATATTTGATATCAAAAGACACTCGGGTGAGATTCTCTATATCCCACATGTACCATTTGTTATGTTATATTTTCAGAATGTTTTACCACAGCTTAAATACAAATATGCGTGCACGTGACTCGTGAAGATTTAGGAGTCATGTACTGATTTTTACCTTGTATCCAGTACGACCGTTACAGCCTACTTGAAACAGCCGGAAAAGTCACGATTCTGATTGCATAACATGAAATTGAACCTAGATCGTGTTGTAACAGATTGTCGACTTTCAACTTTAAAACAGATTAATCATTGCGAGTTGTTATCACGACTTATCGATTCCCACGAGCACGGATATAGATTGTGAATGAATGTGAGCGGCCATGCGTGACCCGACATCTGTATATTTGTTTCCATATATGGAAAGTGACCTCGCATCACATCGCGACCTACGGCCCGGGAGGTGGCCTCGCGCTTAAATCACTTCCCCTTTCAATTGTGTAAGAGGAAGGGGTGGGAGGCCGGGGTCAGGGGGTGGGTGGGGAGGAAGGGTGACATCGCGAGCGTCCGACACGAACAGATGTGCGGAACCAGTAAGTACAGGAAGATGTGTGATGGCAACATTGCGGATGTTTATTCGACGCCACTATCTTATGACGGTATGATTAATACCACTGCAGACTCTTGTGTGAGATTTACAAGGAAATGTGTGTTCGTAGGACGCTAAATATTCCTCGCATTTGTCCTTCAACAAGGACGTAACCTGTTCTAGATAGATTTTATTACTTTAAGTATAGGATCTAATTTACCTTAACAATTTATCATTTTGTTTTTTCGCACTAGCATTTTCGATTTTTATAAAGGATGGTAATTGTATCATCATGCTCAAATGGCCTATTGAACTGACCGATTACCTTCGAGTGAAAAAGCCTCCATTCCAAGGCGTCTCCAACAATAAGTGGGGCGGTGGGGTAGCCTTGTGGTTAAAGCGTTCGCTCTCACGCCGAAGACCCGGGTTCGATTCCCAACATGGTAACAATGTGTGAAGCCCATTTATGGTGTCCCCCGCCATGATATTGCTGGAATATTGCTAAGAGCGGCGTAAAACCATACTTACTCACTCGAACAACAAGTAAGACCAAACATACACCGAGAGAAATAACCGCTTTTAATTTCTAAAAAGCACACTATCAGCCAAGTCACACAATGTGTCCACCCGATCCACTCCGTCGGGGCACGATATGACACACAATCAGCCAGGTAACACAATGTTTCTACCAGATCCACGCTGTGAGAAAACGATGACACACAACCACACAGTTAAGCCACCCGATCCACGCCGTCGGGGCACGATGACACACAATCACACAGCCATGTCACACAATGTGTCCACCCGATCCACGCCGTCGGGGCACGATGACACACAATCACACAGCCATATCACACAATGTGTCCACTGGATCCACGCCGTCGGGGCACAATGACACACAATCACACAGCCATATCACACAATGTGTCCACTGGATCCACGCCGTCGGGGCACAATGACACACAATCACACAGCCATATCACACAATGTGTCCACTGGATCCACGCCGTCGGGGCACAATGACACACAATCACACAGCCATATCACACAATGTGTCCACCGGATCCACGCCGTCGGGGCACAATGACACACAATCACACAGCCATATCACACAATGTGTCCACTGGATCCACGCCGTCGGGGCACGATGACACACAATCACACAGCCATATCACACAATGTGTCCACTGGATCCACGCCGTCGGGGCACGATGACACACAATCACACAGCCATATCACACAATGTGTCCACTGGATCCACGCCGTCGGGGCACGATGACACACAATCACACAGCCATATCACACAATGTGTCCACCCGATCCACGCCGTCGGGGCACGATGACACACAATCACACAGCCATGTCACACAATGTGTCCACCCGATCCACGCTGTCGGGGCACGATGACACACAATCACACAGCCATATCACACAATGTGTCCACCCGATCCACGCTATCGGGGCACGATGACACACAATCATCCAGCCACGTCACACAGTGTAGCCACCCGATCCACGCTGTCGGGGCACGATGACACACAGTCAGCCAGCCACGTCACACAGTGTAGCCACCCGATCCCCGCCGTCGGGGTACGATGACACACAGTCAGCCAGCCACGTCACACAGCGTAGCCACCCGATCCACGCCGTCGGGGCACGATGACACACAATCAGCCAGCCACGTCACACAGCGTAGCCACCCGATCCACGCTGTCGGGGCACGATGACACACAATCAGCCAGCCACGTCACACAGCGTAGCCACCCGATCCACGCTGTCGGGGCACGATGACACACAATCAGCCAGCCACGTCACACAGTGTAGCCACCCGATCCACGCCGTCGGGGTACGATGACACACAATCAGCCAGCGAGGTTACACAGCGTAGCCACCCGATCCACATATGATAGTCGATCCGAGAAGATCCGGGACAGAATAGGTCTTCAACAACCCATGCTTGTCGTAAGAGGCGACTGACTGAATCGGTAGGTCAGATTCACTGACTTGGTTGATGTATGTCATCGTATCCGAATTGTGTGTATCGATGCTCATGATATCAATGACTGGATTGGATGTTCCAGACTCGATTATTTACAGACCGCCGTCATATAGCTGGAATAGTGCTGAGTACGACGTTAAACAAACAAACAAACATATGATAGTCGGCTCTTGAAACAGGCATGGGGTGCTGATGAGCTGCTCTGTCCGATATCACACATGGACATACAAGGCTCCTAACAGTGACAAGCGAGTTCTGAATGGCGAACGATTTTTGAACCCGTCATTACAAAACATCTCACATATGCGATATACATGTGACGTGTCAGCTGAACGGCTATACGCGGTCGTTAAACCTTAGAGTGTAATTGTGAAGCAATAACATGCCGGCGATTCATAATGTTACTGTTGGTGGGTGGGTGTTGAGTGAGTGAGTGAGTTTAACACAGCTTTAAACTTGTCCACATCTACGAACAGTATCTCAATTATATCACGGCGTGTCAGCTTGACGGGTGGGGAAATCCCGAAGTGATGCAGATCAATGTTTTTTCACTTCAGTAAAGACCACCAGAACGGACATGGTGCTGACAAACCTGGAAACATAGTCAGAGAATTTAGGATTCGAACCTTCTGAAACAGACCCACTGTATCTGTATAATTATAGGGTAATCCTAGGGATAAAAATGTATCTCTGGTAGCTGCGCGTCACTTTAAACCCTGCGCGTCAGCCATTTGTATTTCCAATAAAACATATATATTTGACAACTTACAATGTATTGAAAAGCCGAGCTCAGTGGGTGTCCAGTTGTTTTTGTTGGTGTTCTTATTGGGGGAAAAAAAGGCTCTTCCCTCGTCACTTTTGTTTTCAATAAAAAAAATGTTTAAAAAGTCCTATCTTCCCCCTTACCCGGGATACCCGTGAAGATCCGGGTTAGAACAGGTCTTCATCAACCCATGCTTGCCATAAAAGGCGACTATGCTTGTCGAAAGAGGCCGCTAACGGGATCGGGTGGTCAGGCTCGCTGACTTGGTTGATAAATGTCATCATAACCCAATTGCGTGGATCGAGGCTCATGATGTCAATCACTGGATTGTCTGGTCCAGACTCGATTATTTACAGACCGCCGTCATATAGATGGAATATGGCTGAGTTCGGCGTTAAACAAGCAAACAAACAAATTAAAACATCACTAATTTCTTGCAAATGATAGCGTCATTTTGGTATTTTCTCACAGTGTACGCTATATCGTGATTGATGTAACATGTCTATAGAGAGACAAAACTTTCATGTTTATAATCTGTTCTTGTAATACCTTAGCGACGACACATGAAGAAGCTACAGATTGTCTCCCCGCTGTAGGAGTGAGCGTTGTTAAGGTCGTGCCATACATTCAGTGTTGTACACGAGACGGGGACTAGCGGCAGTAATTCACACATTCCTGTGTCCAAAAAGTATCATAAACCTGCCGAGCCCGATTAAATCACGCTCTCTTCTCGCGGTACACTACTGTACTTACATTGTTTGAAGGTGGTGGGTTAGTTTAGAATATCTTTGCAAAACCTACAATGAAAAAAACTATTAACAGGGCTGATCTATAAATAACAAAAAATGCTATATGAATTATTACATTGTGTTAACCCTATAATGAACATGACGCTATGGCAATTTATCACCCTTTATTGTAACAATGATATACAAACATGTTAAAGTGTACCACGATGTGTGTTAAAGTACATGTTGTTTCATTGGCTGGATTGTGGCAGCTGACAAGGTTGTCTGTCCCAAACTCTCAAAAGAATAGTGATTTTAAATGTGAAAAACTGTGTTTTTGTATCCAATGTGGTAATCAATCAATAATTATTATATGTGCCGTTTTACAGGAAAGGTAAAGATTTATAAAAATCCTTTTTAGGGTGGTTTGGAAAAAAATAACTCATACAAAGCAAAAAATAGATATTTTAAAAAAATCATTTGATTTTAAATTAGTCATAATCCAGTGTTTCCATGTTGCCAAGAAATACATAGATTATAATTTAAGTAGTCACGCTCTTAAATAATAAACGAAATTTCGTAATCAAGTAAATAAGAGATTGCAATCAGTTATCAATTTATCGAAATGAATAAAAAAAACATTTATTTTTTCTGTTATAGAGCCAGACCCTCATAAGCAAAAAACCGTCAGTCGACAACAGGTCACTTTTCCGCTATTTTCGTGTAGCGGCTCCAGGCCTAGGTCATTGTATCAGCTTTTGCCACTTGTTCAGCATTATGAATGGGGAATTTTACGCAGCATTTTCCTCGGCCTATCTCCATCAATACCACGTGGCCTCTCTCACAAGTAGATGGGGCACATGATCACTCTGGAATGTCAACAATGTAGAAAGGCGTGGCTTTGTGTCAATCACGGCTTGCGTCGAGTCTACTATAGTTATGGGGGAATAGGTGAGTCGATTTTTCGCACCTGCTAAATTATAGTATTTGTCAAAAGATACTTAAATAACGCAAATTAAACCTGGTTTTATAGAGATTACATGTTTGACAGTGTAATCATAGGTTTTTTCGTTGTGTTTCAACCATTCCAAAAGGTAAAAATCAGCAAATTTGGTTCACACCTGACACCCCTACTTACGGTGACAAGTTAGTCGGTCGTGGCGTTGTTGGAAATAAGGAGTCCCCAGGTTGTGTCGACCAGCGAATATATTCGCGTAAGTATTTATTGAACAGGAATCGTATAACCTTCAATGTATTTTTCGATTATCATTCTATCGTATGTTCCAAAATCCTTCCCGTTGTAGTGTTCTAAGTCTTCCATCTTGGCCAAAAGTTTCGGGACATTTTGCGGTACAAAAACAACATGGCGGTGTTTGGTTCGGTGGAGGTTGTTCAGTTGAGCTGTCAAAATGTTTCAAAATATCCCGATTAGCGTTCTGATAAGCATACTGGTGGACATTTTCACCAATTCTACTTTCATATCAATGATATAAGCGTATTGTTGCTACTTTCCAAAGCGATAGGCTGCGTTGTTTCGTTGGCGAACGAAGTGTGAAGTTTGTTGTTGTATCGGCGGTGCACAGGTTGTGCTGGGCTCCATCGAGGTGATGTGAGAATGCCAGGTATGTCTGTTGCAGTAGGTGCTGGCGCCGCACACTATCACAGCCTATCTAACACGTTAATGTCAGCCCCGTTTTACGGCCGAAAATGTCTGGGTACATCCTTACAGCGAACCAGCATCCTGTCTCGACCTGTTAGTGTTACATCACTGGGGTACACGGCCCGACCAGGCAAAACACTGTCCAGCTGCCACATTTCGTATTTTCCTCAATTACATGTTTACTGTTAGACACCCCCCAATAGTTAGAACATGCCAGTTTCCCCTCCTTTACTAACATCGTGTGCCAGAAGTAGCCATTGTTTTGTCATGTCAAAATTTCACTTACATCATGTCATATTTTTACCTTCGTTTGGATGATTTCAGCAATATACTTAATATTATTGATTTGGTCATATTGTAGAAATGTTAAATGTGTCTATTATGATAATAGGTGTGAGTGGACAGTGTTGAATGTGTGTCAACTGTGTTGATATCGAAAGTTAACCACATATGTCAGTAACCTACTTTCAGCCTCTAGTGTATAAACAGTGTAACAGCATACTTTGTGTTATTTCTAAGGTTTCGGTATTTACAGATTATGCAGTGTCCTTCATTTCAGCCTAGAGTTATCCCATGTTTTGGTGTATTCAACCATTCTATATAATATGCTACATTTCATTTCATATAGACAGGGCAATATCCCTCATAAATCAATATGTAAATACATGTACTAGGTATTATATCTCATATTTCAATGTGTTTTGGCTGTATATGTCCTATGTTGTTTTGTGTGGTTTGTTTCAGTGTGTATTGACTAGATTATGCCATATGTGTTGGTGTATACAACTGTTATATCCTACCTTTGTGTGCATTATGGCAGAATATTGTGAATGTGACATTTAGTATATCCCTCATTTCAGCATGTATACTGTGACTGTAAAGTAGGTTTACATGTGTAGTGATGATGCAAAGACTAGGGCAGTGGGGTAGCCTTACGAAAAACAGGGTTTCATTCCCCACTTGGATACGATGTGTGAAGGCCATTTCAGCTGTCCTCCGCTGCCATATTGCTGGAATATTGCTTCACTCAGTCAGTCATGTAAACAAAATGTATAGACTATTCCTCTATTATTTAAAAACATTCTGTGCAGTGTGGGTAACTTGTAACTTCCCTTGTTTCAGTGTGCGCCAAGGTGTCTGCAGCCCAGACCGGATAGACCAAGAACGCGGCTGCACTCTGCATGAGATACCACAAGATCCCGGAATGTATATTATGTCGCTAGAGAGTGTCACCTAGCGACAAATTCATAGCCACAGCCCATTAGGGCTCTAATCCCTTTCGAAGTTTATTGTTTATTGTTCCTTGCCAGAGGTTGTCAATAGTGGAATATTTATATGGATACCATTTCGTCCAACAACACCATTCAGCGTCAGTGGAGGATTTTACTTATGATACAAAGAAAAAACCTTGGTCTGGAGCTGGCTTAATTCTGATATCCAGTCTCAGACAGTTTTCTGTTGCCATCTCAATACTTGTGTGAATACAGCCTTCAATAATCATATATGTACCACATGAAGGAATACACGTCTTATTTGTTGGGAAATACTACACATTTGGACATACCCTATGAACCGGATGAGCGGAGAGCGAGCGGTACCACAGGCAGCAGGTAGGCGTCCGCTTTTGTCCACGTTTGTCGGAAATAACCGGCACATGCTTCAGGAGATCAGAGACAATCTCAGCCATTTGAGAAAAAACCAAGAGGGAAATGCAGCAGATCTGGCTAACATCAAGCCCGAGTTATCCCAAAGCACACCAAACTTGGTGGATAAAAGTGCTGCCAAGATGACCCGTCTGGATTTATACCACCAGAAGGCGTTGGCCGAGATTCGGGATAGTCTTCGGCCCTTCCAGACAGTGAGTGATACCAGTAGCACCGCAAGCAGTAGCTCCAGCTCACAGGCCAATGGAGACATCGATGTCAACAAGCAGATGCTGCAACAACTTGTGGCGTGTGGGATTGACGAGGTAAGAACCTGCTAGAGGGGCTGTCCCCAAGTTTATGGTTGCTTTACAGGAACCTGGGAGTATTGGTTGGTTTCCAAGAATATGGCTGGGTTGGTTTGCTGGGACCTGGGAGTATTGGTTGGTTTCCAAGAATATGGCTGGGTTGGTTTGCTGGGACCTGGGAGTATTGGTTGGTTTCCAAAAATATGGCTGTGTTGGTTTGCTGGAACCTGGGAGTATTGGTTGGTTTCCAAGAATATGGCTGTGTTGGTTTGCTGGAACCTGGGAGTATTGGTTGGTTTCCAAGAATATGGCTGTGTTGGTTTGCTGGAACCTGGGAGTATTGGTTGGTTTCCAAGAACATGGCTGTGTTGGTTTGCTGGAACCTGGGAGTATTGGTTGGTTTCCAAGAACATGGCTGTGTTGGTTTGCTGGAACCTGGGAGTATTGGTTGGTTTCCAAGAATATGGCTGTGTTGGTTCTTTCTCCCATAGGAGTATTGGTTGGTTTCTAAGAACATGGCAGGGTTGGTTTCAAGAGACAGTTAAATTGGTGTTCACGAACATATACACAGGGACCTTCACAAACATGATTGGTTTGCTTGGTTACCAGTAAGAGCCGGTTGGTTCTTAGGAACATGGTAAAGTTGGTTTCTGAAATGGCGTATGTTACCGTACATGAATGGAGTTACTGCCTCACAGGTGAGAGGTAGGTGTATCCTTGTGTTTGTAAGTGACAGGGATGTCTGTCCGGTGGAGGGTTGGGGTGTGTGACAGCTTTTCACTGAGAATGGGCCTGTTAGCAGTGTTTGAGTGATGAGTTGAACAGCGTTAGAAATTGGCACTACTCCTGTAGTTCTTGCCAAACTGCCCAGTAGTTAAGGTGTCATAAGGACTTGTATAGATTTGCCATTTTTAAGAGTGTTATTATATGTTATCATTATAAGGACGAGTGGACTAAAAATGTTAGTAGAGGTTTCAAGAAGCAGTAACCAATACCAGACCTAGTCGTCTAAGGCGCCGCAATTTGCTGTGCAGAGTTGCGTCCCTTAGGCACGCCAGAAACCTATGATTGTGGGTTCAAATCCCGGTTCGCCCCGATTATGTTTCTAGGTTTGTCAGCATCATACCTGTGCTCGTGGGTTTCACCAAAGTGGTAAACGTCTGAGACCTGCATCATTGGGGCTTTCCTCGCACATTAAGCTGAAACGCTGTTATATGACTGGAATACTGTTTAAAGCAGCGTTAAACCCAACTCACTCACACCAGAAAGATACACTCAGATTATCCATGTTGGCATCATGCGTATTCCAGCTGATGTTGGATTCATTACATCACCCTGGGTTTTGGATAATTACCACCATCGTCTGTGGATGGTGTGTTTACTGCTGTTCCCAGAATCCTCGCGGGGAGGTCGCTCCGACATTGACATGTGGCCACTCTCCATAATACCCACACTGCTCGTAGCCGCGAGAACTTACATCTTGGAACTTTTTGGTAATAGTTATATTTGTGTTCTGGATGATACTATTATCAGATTATGACCTTATGGATATTACGAAAGTGTCTGAATATAGGTATATGTTAATAACGTGTATTTTGTTGTAATTGACACTGATGTGAAACATAGTGCAGTATTGATTATGACATTCTCTAGTTTGTGTAGTTTAAATTACTGAACTGGTTGTATAGCTTTGAGATAATATTGATCTGGAAGCAACATGTGTAGAATTACGTTCGACAGGACCTCCGCACCTTGCAATGTCCCAGGTAAATCAGCACAGAAAACCTCTCAATGTGACATCCACACAGCCTCTTTGAGGCGTGGACTGAGGGGACATCAACAAAATAGTCAACGCTATTGTTTTATTTACGCACCCAAAGTCTCTGAAACTTTAATTTCATCTGAGATTTTATTATATTCATAAGTATTAATCAATATTGTAGAAGCTATAAAAAGTCTCTGGAAATATTTTGCAACGTATTTAGCCATTTTGCTGTTTTCATTTGTAAGTAAAATGTTCTGATTTGAAATGGTCCCTGAGTGATGGTTTGTGGGCCTGAGGTAATGGTCAAGTGATGTACGCCTGGAGGGGTACATAGATCAACAATAGCCCCGGGGTGTCCCCTAGGGCGTACTGTGGATCTCTGTGGTGGGGTGGGGCTGACTGGGATCCCTAGGAGCGAGGACAGTTGGAGATACACGGTTTGGGATCGACCTTGACTTACCTACATGAGTCTAACAGCTGGACACTGACCTACCTAGCATGTCAGAATGACTGTGTAAAATCGTGGTCAACTTATTTATGGAACGGGACATTTTTAGGATTTGTTTTCATGAACCATGCTGTGAACCTGGTTAATAATAACATGTGATATAGCATGTTGTTATTAATGTACTAAATGCTACTTTTTATGAAGGTTTTTTGTTTCGAATGTTTGTTTTTTACAATTTGATGTAAATGAAAGAGTCTTTTGTCATGTTTATAAGAATATTCAGTAGTGAATTATTTAAGTTTTTAGGCCAGACTGATATTGAATATTAATATCTATGGACTTTTATTGTAGGAATGGTTAATGAATAATTTCAAACGTAAGGGAAATGTTTTCATTGAAATGGGCTGAACTTGAACTGTAAGGCAGTTTTTTTAGCCATATTTTGATACATTTTGTTGTAAAAATTGCATTTGTCTGACAATCTGCCTATTTATTTTTTTCAAAGATAATTTGAAAAGAAACAAACCCAAAGATACCAGTCCATATGATTGGTACTTTTATTGACTTCTTGTTATTGTTGTTGTTAGTAGTAATAATATTGATGTAGACTGTGCAAAGAAACATCAAGACAACACATCAGTATCATTCAAACAAGAGGACAAATTAGAAAATGACATGTTTCTCCCCAATCAAACCAAACAGAATAGAAAGTAACTGCATCATTGTAAGCGTGGGTGACAGATGGGTGTAAGTTTTGTGAGCAAGTGAGTATGTGTTTACAACACTTTTAGCAATATTCCAGCAATATTCCAGCAATATCACGAAGGGGACACCAGAAATGGGCTTTACACATTGTTCTGATGTGGGGAATCGAACCCAGGTGTTCAGTGTGACGAGCGAACCCTTTAACCACTAGGCTACCCAACCACCACCCCTGTAAGTTTTGTGAATATCACTTACCATATCATCATGATCATGTATACTATAATTCATATCATAGCTTTTCTTTTTACAAGTAAGTGTCGTGATATAAAATAAACATCTTACCTACAGTCAAGAGAACATAATTACATGTATGTGTTCTAACCTAAGGCCTTATGTATATTTTAAAAGTTGGTTCACAAGACCAACCAAATCCAAAAATAACGAAATTAGTGAATAAAGATAAAATGACTTTTGACAATATTCTTTTTGGCCGAGTCTTTACCATGTTTACAATCAGGTAAAATGAAGAAAAAACACCACATTTTATCACTGTTGTTTGCAAGAAATGAATAATATTCATTGAAGGTTTTATCATCATTTATCTTTGTGTATCTTGGTCATGTTAAAACTCTTTTTTTTTTTATATTCATCAGTAGCAGTACTAATCTGGAAGTTGTAAATTATTTATATATTTTGGACCACCTACATTGAATCTTAGGACAAAACTTTTGTAAGCCATCTAATATAACATGGAAGGCCTCAGCTGTTGTATTGAGAATCTCAAAATAGCACAGTAATCGTTTTGTTTGAGCAAGAAAATAATGCAAACAAATGGGTATTTTTTTCTGTTTCCTGATCCATTTGTTTCCTGCAACTAAGTAGTGTCATCTGTCTGAATGGTACTTAATTATGTGGTGTTAGTTGCTATGACAACCTCACAAATGATTATATCTGATTATCGCTACCAAAATCTGTCATTATAGGTCAATGGTGGCCATGAGTTGAGCTGTCTGTGAGTCCTTGTGATTGGGTCAATACCATATGTGTTTATGTATGACTGGGTGATGGCTCTGCTATAATGAATATGTTGGATGTTGAAGGTGCTGAACATGTCAATTACCTGAACAGGTAAACAGGCTCGTCAGGATTCTGTGCCAGTAGCTATACGTGATGTTTTGATTCATCAGTGATATGTGGAAAAATATTCCATTTTCTCCAAATAGGGCAAGCAGGTTTATCTTATTTCATCTTTATCAGCATAGTCAGTGATTCCACAGTGCACGTACAGTTATCTATAATCAGTTTTGTAATTAAGAGTAACTATGAATTATTGATGGCTGTATTTAACTTATTTAATCCCTGTTTATCGAGTGAATTTTCACAAAATTGCTTTAGGAGATATCTGTTCACAAAGTTTTTTAAGTTGGCCTAACGATGACCATTAATTGGAAATACAAGTTTCAATAAGTTGACAGAGTGGCCTAGATTTAGCAGGAATTATTAGTGGATTGATTAGCGATAACATTACGACAACATGTCTAATTATGAGTACAAGTATTCAATTAAACCAATGATTTTCTGTGATTGTCGATAATTGTTTTCACTATAATTCATAAATGCAAAATCAACTATAATGTCTGAGCTCCGGGTAAACTGAATATTTGTGTAAAATACACATAAAGAATCACCACAACCCCAATTTTGAGTAGTTTGTGTACAAATATATATTAAAAAATTAAAAGACCCCAAAAGTAGAACAAGACTATGCATAATTACCCATTGTAATCTTTTCAGCTTGCATTCCTGTATGTCCTTACTGATCCTCGTTTACTGATTGAATGCAGGCATCACATATATAGGAACAATACTGCTGTGAATAATGAAAAGAATGTCTCGCTTAATGTATCTTAGACTTGTATCAGTGTTGTAAACTTATGCGACACGTGGAATGTTTATAAAAAGAACCCACCTTTTACTTGTAGACAATTTTTAGATGTGATGTTAAATCTTTAATACAATTCTTGTGACCTATCAGCACAGTATCTATATTAAGTGTATGCTGCTAGCCACCTTATGATATATATTAATTTTTGCGTACCATGAATTAAAACAAATGGAATATCTCTCTATATAATGTACATCATGTATATATCATGTATATACTGTTCATGCCTGTAATTATATTTACTCCCATATGTAGATAGTTTGTACCCTGCCCTACGAGGGTGTTCTGTACAATCACATTCTTGGCATGTGAAGACCCTGGGTAGAATAGGTCTTCAGCATGTTCAGCAACCCATACTTGCCGTAAAAGGGGACTATCCTGGTTGTAAGAGGCGACTAACGGGATTGGTTGGACAGGCTCGCTGACTTCGTTGATGCATATCATTGTACAAACACACAAAACAAACAATAACATTCTTGGTTCTTGACACTTGGGCTGCACTTGAACCCAGATGCAACTTAGAAGGCCCTGAACAAGCATTTTAATGTATCTTTAAATTATCCTTCATTGACAGTTTACCTAAATAATAAAACTGTTTTTGAGGTTTTATTGATGTTTGTTTGCACATTCCTATATTGTGTTATGGCTAAGGATGCGAGGTATTACTGGTATATCGGTAAAATGAGGTTCGTTCTTTCCATGATACATATCACAATATCATGTTTTAATGCTCGGTATATCGGGTGATTTCAAATAGCTATTTTTATCAGGTGTTTAATGTTATACACTTGCCAAATACATTCAAAATGTTTCCGTAATTCCAAAATGGAAATTCGCACTCTGGAGTTCTTCTGTGGCAGTGGTGTAACACTAAGTCATCACTGTCCTGGAGCGTGCATCTTTGCGTTTGTATTGAATGAGTTATCATTTATGATCCTCAGTTCCTCCATTGATGTTTCAAAGTACTTCTGAATTCAAAATCATGAATTATACAATATATTGTGATACGTATCATATCGTAACGGTCTTGTGCATTGTAAAATATTGTGATACACTTTAAACATCCAGTACCCATGCCTAGTTATGACAGTATCAGAAAACTAACTGCACTGATACACTGACTTGCTGCTATGTCAACACTTGCCTGTCATGTGAAGACAGCCCTGTACCTAAATATTCATGTTATGTACGATTGTAAAGCAGATCCCTCCCCTTTGTTAATAGATATAGTTTAGAACTTTATCGGGAATGCAATCATTGACAAACTAAATGTCAGATTTGATGGTGTTCCATGATAGGACTTATTAGGTACGTTAGAAGCGACCAGCTGATTAAGGAATGTCGACTATGTTTATCAGCTTTAGCTGATGGATTCTGATAAACACTGAAACAGGCTGGGTGTGTCTGATGCTGGGAGATCAATCAGTGGTGATATACGCAGATTAGATGACTCGATCAAGTTATATACAGATAAAAGGCTGACCATTTTGTCTGGGTTGGGTGTGGTTCAACATTTCATTCCCCGATTCTGTCCGGTAAAACTATTTTGCTATTATTGCCAGATAAAATGGTAGTTGGTTTTTATTCCCTAAGAATGTTGCTGCGCCAGGGCCCAGTTATACGAAGTGTTGTAGCACAATGATTGTCTAAGTCTCCAACTTTAACATTGATTCATGAATGTTGTTGCTCTTAGATTGCTGCGTAGGGCCTGGTACTGTGATGCTTAGACTTGCACAAGTCTCTTAGGCAATAATTATTAGTTTGAATCATAAGTTGTAGAACAAGTTGTCCCAAAAAGAGACTGGAGTCCTAAGATTTACTGTCCACATATCTAGACTTGCCTATTAGGAAGATAGAATTACTACACATCCATGGACTTTTCCTTTAGTACAGCCTTGGAGCAAGGCAAGGTGAAGGTATTTAGAGATACACATATGAAACAAATGCTAAAAATAGATGTCGGTTTTCTTCTCTCTGTAGATAAAACTTCTTCATAATACTAATTTTTCCATGTATACTGGGGAATAACACTTGCTATACCATGTATACTGGGCAATAAAACTATACCATGTATACTGGGGAATAACACTTGCTAAGCCATATATACTGGGGAATAACACCATACCTTGTATACTGGGGAACAACACTTGCTATACCATGTGTATTGGGGAATAACACTATACCATGTATACTGGGGAATAACACTATACCTT
Organism: Haliotis cracherodii; assembly: GCF_022045235.1. Classification (NCBI taxonomy): domain Eukaryota; kingdom Metazoa; phylum Mollusca; class Gastropoda; order Lepetellida; family Haliotidae; genus Haliotis; species Haliotis cracherodii. The sequence goes on from NW_027266286.1 coordinate 67,405,412, forward strand.
GTATACTGGGGAATAACACTAACTATACTATGTATATTGGGAATTAACACTATACCATGTTTACTGGGAAATAACACTTTCCCAATGTGTTGAATCACAGAGAAATCTCAGGAAATATATGGGATTTATATAGGGCATATTTGAGTTTCTCATTTTCTTTTCTCCAAATTCAACAATTTCCCTGTTTAGCCTAGAAACCACTCAAGTACTATCTAGCATGTCTAGTGACGGATAGTCCAAGTTGTTCAGCAATTTGAACTTGCCAGGAAGTTGGTTGTTAACACCACTACACAAGTGATGGAAAACCCAACCATGGTATAAACATGTTATCAGCCTACTTCCATGGCGAGTGATAACAGATATCTTATCCTGGTGTGACCTGATGTGATAAAATAGCGTACATTCCAGCCGTCCATCTATCTCTTGCCTTGGATATGTGCTGGGTTGAAGATGCTTTCAGTGGGATGGACAGAACGAAGCCAGGTGGCTGGCACTTGGTCCGCAGGCTACATTGGGGAGGGGAGGTGGGGGGACATTCCACTCTCAGTTGGAAGCTACTGCATATTCCACATACTGGCTCTGGGTCATTAGCAGGAACCAGTGGTTCACATAAAGCAGCCACTCCTCCTACAGAACTTAATCTGTATACATATATGCTACTATTTATGTTATTGCTGGGGGCCAAAATACAAAAGTGGTTAGTTGGCCTTTCATCATGTTATATCTGACCCACCCAAAACCTTCTTTGTTTTGGTGCTGGTGCTGGTACTGGTCCTACACCAAATTTGGATGCTAGTTATCATTTAAGTTGAAAATTAAATCCTTGTGAAGATCCAGGTTAGAATAGGCCTTCAGCAACCCATGCTTGCCGTAAAAGGCGACTTTTGCTTGTTATAAGAGGGGACGAACTGGATCGGTTGGTCAGGTTTGCTGACTTGGTGGATGCATGTCATTGTATCCCAATTTCATAGATGATGCTCATGATATCAATCAGTGGATTGTGTGGTTCTCGATTATTTAGACCGCTGTGATATAGCTGAAATATTGCTGAGTTCAGCGTTAAACAACAAAAAACAAACATTAAGACCCTGAAAGAAATATCCAATACTGCCCTTGCAAGTCTTTAATAATCACGTCTACATTACTGCTGTTTCAGATTCTCTGTCCTCCTTTTTGTTATATTGTATGAAGATAATTTAACAATATTTTTCTTTAAAATATTTTCATTTCAGAGATTAAATGTCACAGTATCCCCATCAACATGATCAATGTGATCAAGCAATTTTACTGTTTGTTTTCGTATTTGTCCCAGTTCCCCCTCACCTGATATGAGGTACATCTTTATCGTCTGTTGTTTGATACATATCTGGTTTAGATAACCGTCAGGTCAGTAAGTTGTTATTGAGTAATGTAGCAATCCAAAAACTGATAATTACTTACCAGTCAGAGATAATCATAATGATATTGCACAGTAATTATCGGAGAGGAGGTCAGGAGTCTATTGACCTGTACATTAGCTTTATTGTGATAGGTTGTAGGGGCCATTGGTTCTGGTTGGCCAGCACTTGTCTTTGCTCCTTGTCATGCTATCACACACTCAGCCCTGCTAATGACATCATTGTTATCAGATATATACACTGAGTTGTCAATGATAACCACACAGAATGCTGCAGTGTGATAACATAGATATCATATGTAAAATCTACATGACTTCAGCTTATGTATGTCACTTTATCTCACTTGTCATTAAGATGGGATGGGTTTACATATGTCAATATTCATTTAACTGTCTGTATATGGTATACAAGGTACTGTATTCGACGTAATAAGCGCCCTGCTCTAATAAGCGCCCATATTTGCTAATATATTGAATAGCTAGTGAACAATCCCAGTTAGCACCCCCTCCGATTGATCAATGTACACAAGACTTATTTATTCGTGTTTAATACGCACTCGTGTGTTATATGCACCCTTAATTATGGGCAATTAATTTCTGGAAAAATATCTGTCGTGTATTATACCCACAGACTTTTCTTTTGTATCATTTCAGGCTGTTAAGCCAAGAAATTTACGATCTTTCAACTCTGTTTTTTTTCTCATGAAAATTATATTCTAATAAGGGCCTCCTATTTCGAATTTTGAGAGCGCCCTGGGCGCTTCTTACGTCGAATACAGGTATATTGATTATAAATTTTTAAAAGTATTCATCCAATTTTTACACAATCATTCAAAGTTTAGTGTACAATGCTAAGCAATGACAGATTTCCACATGATACCTAGAATTTGTATCATTTAGATGTATCCACTTAAATACAGGAAGAAGAATGTAAGGCTTTCCCATGTGGAGACAATATCGCCATGTGATATATGATATATTTACCAGGGAGTCATGTAGTATGCATGGTATGAGGGGGCTATATTTACTGTGTGACTTCACCGTGAGTGAAGGTAGTGGGATTATACAACAGCTGGAAGTGCATGGGAGATACTGACTGTAAGATTATATACTTGGTGGCGGCGGCCATGACGTCATCCATCCTCCGAGTTAGCAGGTAGTTGTAGTCGGGTTTCAGAGGCTGCTATTGCTACCAGGGGGTGATATACTGGATTCGCTTACAATGCTCACATGCTTGCTATTTTTATGCTGCTGATACTGATGGATTATCATATATTTTGTAAAACAAATTGATAAGAAATGTTTTAATGTTGTTTGAATGAGAGTTAATTTCAAACCTTGTTAGAAGGTTTTTTAAGCTAAACCTCGATTATTTATTAGTAAATAAGACCCACTGATGTACAGTACCTGCATTAATTGTAATTTCCACATCATATCCCGAATTATGGATCCATTTTCTGATTGTTGTGCTTATAGTTGACCTCCAACCAAATCTGACCCAATTTTACATTTTGTTACTTAGGAATTTGAACTCCTTCATCTTTTGGGTAGCGGAGTAGCCTTGTGGTTTAAATTTTGCTCGTTTCATCGAAGACCTGGGTTTGATTACCCTCATGGGTACACTGTGTCAAGTCGGAGTCGGGTGTCCCTGGCATGATATTGCTGGAATATTGCTAAAAACAGGTGTAAAAGCATACTCACTCACTCCTCCATCTTTCCTTTGCTTAGGGGGCGGTTGGGTAGTTTAGTGGTTAAAGCATTCACTCGTCACGCCAAAGGCTCGGTATCGATTCCCGACATGGGTACAATGTTTGAAGCCCATTTCTGGTGTCCCCTGCCGTGATATTGCTTGAATGTTGCTAAAAGCGGCGTAAAAACCATACTCACTCACTCACTCCTTTGCTAAGCATGCTAAGAAAGGAAAAGAAGTACTGAAATTGTTCTGGACAAGGCATGGAATACCATCCAGTGATCTCTGACACTTGCTTCATATTCATTCTGCCTATTGTCATACAGCAATAATTCAACAGGAAATAGGAAGGCACAAAGATATTGATGATGTCACTACTTGGACATGTTTTCTGATCTGAATGTTTTTATGCCAATATTAGTTGTGTGGAATAGTGTAGTCTGTCTTACAGACCCTGATACAAATATATATCAAATACAGCCCATGCAAGTCTATAATGTTTGGCAAGTCTAGATCACTGCAGTATCAGGAAAATGAAGAGAGTCACTTGGCTCCTTTTTCTTATATTTTTATTAAGATAACTGAACAACTGTTTTTTATGTAAGATGTGTTCATTTCAGAGACTAGATGTCAGTCTAGGAATAGTGGATCTGTGGACCTGTCATGCTTTAACATGCTCAGGAACTGAAGCTTATTGGTATTGCTGTAGTGGAGTGTTTGGTTTAGCTGTAGGTGCTAGCATGAGTTGCATTGTAAACATACTTTCAGCATCTGAGAATGAAATTACCAGGGTGTGTGTGGCTGTGTTGATGAGCAGAGTTGGGAGCAGCAGCAGTAACAACACTGTCTGAATCACCACCTGCATCTATTCCCTCTTAATTCGCAACAATGCTGACAGGAACATTTTTGTTGCCTTGTCTGTGTGTTTTATCAGGGGACTTATGAGTGACTCAATACAGAAGATATTTGTGTCAATTGATACATTTCTTGTACAAGGGCTCTTGGTACACTTCCAGTGGAATAGATATTTCAACTTCTAAGATGGATTCCTCAGTAATTAGCACTCTTAACATCTGTTTGGTATGGGAGGTTCATTTTGAAGATTTATACTTTATGTGTAAGCATTTATAGCCTTGTAATTTGGCCTAGATGTTGGTAGTCTTTGGAAGATATTGAATTTGGCTGAAATGATGTCTGATGTCACCCTGCCTTGATGAGGTTGCCCTGTGTATTATCTTCTCAAACAGATTTCGGCAAACAAGAGACACACATTGTTATAGCGTGGTGTATGAAATACCAGGACCTTGTAACCGGTCATGTGTGACGGTGCCCCATCTGCCACTCTGTGTCCTGTCCCCCCAAATACCTCCCCCCCCTCAGAACATCAGAACATAGAGAACTGTTTCCAGTCATACACAGAACCTGTCCAGCCTTGAGGGGGTATTGAGAGGGTTTTGTATGGAGTGAGTGAGTCCTTCAGTGGCCTGTGGACTGGCCTTAGTGGTGGTGTTCATTGAAGCATGGCCCAGTAGAGGTAGTCATTGTTCAACTCCACTGTTCGCTATGCATGGAATGTCTGCCCTGGGCTAACACGGGTCACCACCTTACCGCAGGAAGTGACTTACAAACACATTGTGTAAGTTCCGTTTACTGGGTGACAAGGCAGTCGAAAGTAACGCTTGGTAATAAATAGGGTTGAATGCAGTACTTGGTGTATAAAAGTGGGCAGTTTAAAGTAGAATACATGTTGATGTTTTGCAGGCTGTGTAAATGGAAGCACCCTTTTGTGTTTACATCACATATCACACAGATGGAAGAAATAGAACTAGGTGTCTAGGTGTATATGTTATATATTATATATTATGTCCATTCTTCCTTGGTGTGTATGTGATAAATAGAAAAAACAACAAAGTAGTGGAGGTTTAGGAACATAGCATGCTTAGTGTATATATTGTATATCAGTATACAACAAGGTAGCTGTCAGTATATGTACTGTTTGCTACTATGTGTGTTGGAGGTATAGGAACATAGCATGCTTAGTGTATATATTGTATATCAGTATACAGCATGGTAGCTGTCAGTATATGTACTGTTTGCTACTATGTGTGTTGGAGGTATAGGAACATAGCATGCTCAGTGTATATATTGTATATCAGTCACATATCTGTTGTGTAATGCCAAGGTGTGACTCAGATGTGATGGCACTCTGCGAGGCTCCCCTCTCCACAGTCGGTGGTGATGGCTACAATGTCAGACATAGAGATACTCATTCCTGGCATTCCATTAACAGTGAGAAGATGATTTGTGGGGATTGATGAGGTAGTCTTCAGACTGGGGACCGCTTCACAACTTGAGTTTACTGTACAAGATATGTTGGGATATATTGTTGGATTGCTTGACAACGGTATAAGGATCTATACCGAAACATCACCTTTACAGTAAATAAAGAAGTTGTTATACATAGATTGTGTCTACTTTGTCAAGTTGGGAGATGGGGAAATATGGAAATTTAAACAATTCTTTTACAAACTCTTTTTTTTATTAGAAAATCCATGGGCATTAGTGATTACTATTTTTTACTTCTGCTGCTGGGGTGGAAACATTAGAGTGTTGGTGTTGATGGTGTTGATGGGAATTAATATATATATTAATCAAATGATCTCTTTTGTGAATCTTGTTTGTGGTTACAGAAGAGTATTGTCTGATTTTATTCACTTTCATTCATGGGTGATGGTATCGACCTGTTTGAGGCCAGACTACTACTTCTCCCACAGGTGCGGTTGGACAGCAATCTCACCCTTTCCATCAATGTTTGCCACAGCTGAGTTACGTGCAGAAAGGTAGCATTTCATATCAGTACAGCTGAATTATGATTTGTTTTACACTCAAACATTGAACTCAATTCCCTCACTAACTAAACCTTGAGGTGTGGAATGTTGTCCTGCTTATCAAGTGTGTGTGAAGCGTGTCAAGATACGCGATACACGATTTTATTGCACAAACGTTTCATGTAGAAACAGTGACAGTATTCTATAAACTATATAAACAGATAAATGATACAAAGTACCAATACAAAATATTATGTTATAACCTAGGATTATCTTCAGATTAAGTTGAAGTTGTGGACATGATAGCAGAACATGTTACCTGGTTCATTTTTTGAAAAAAGTAGACTAAATATTTCTCTGATGTTAAGACTTTCAAAATAATTACATTTCATGGATGATAGAATTGACTCCTGTCTCATGATTTGTTTGCTTGTTGTTTAACGTGGCACTCAGCAATATTCGGCGGTCTGTAAATAATCGAGTCTGGACCAGACAATCCAGTGATTGACATCATGAGCATTGATCCACGCAATTGGGATTGATGACATGCATCAACCAAGTCAGCGAGTCTGACCACCCGATCCCTTTAATCGCCTCTTACGACAAGCATAGTTGCCTTTTATGGCAAGCATGGGTTGCTGAAGACCTATTCTACCCCAGGTCATCATGGGTCGCCTCCTGTCTCTTAAAGGGGAAATGTACACTAAAGGGCCAGTATGCACAAAATGAGGATAGCTGCAGATACTGCACATAAAGTTTCAGTGTTCACATCTGAAAATGAAGACAGTCTAGAAATGAACTAGTCAACAAGTGATAAAATAGTATGAGAATGTACCTGCCGTTTGAGAATCAGGTTAGAATAGGTCCCCAGCAACCCAGGCTGGTTGTTTGAGGGAACTCAGTGGATTGGGTGGTCAGGCTCCGTGTCTTGGTTGACGGCATGTCATTGTACCCTGGTGGTGGTGTTGCTCAAAATGTCAGTCACTGGATTGTCTGGGACACACACGATTATTACCTGTCAGGTCACTCACACTGATGGAATATTGCTGGGTGCAACGTTAAATGACTAACAGAGTGTAACTAATCACAAGATTGTAAGGATGATCAACTTCCATGTTACATGGGGTGGTGGGGTAGTCTAGTGGTTAAAGCTTTCCTTCATCACACCGAAGACCTGGGTTTGATTCCCCACATGGGTACAATGTGTAAAGTCCATTTCTAGTGTCCCCAGCCGTAATATTGCTAGAATGTTGCTAAAAGCGGCGAAAAATGCTTTTTAACAATTGTAGCGACGTTTTGGTGTACAATGTGATACCATTATGTAGCAAGTGAGGTGGCATATATGCAGGCTGCATAAATAGTGTTGTTACAAATTGTCGGCTTACGGTGTGAGACATTGTTCTAATATGAGTCACTTGTATTCGTAGTGTTAGTGACAGGGAAGGGTATATTTTTGTAGGTATTGCTTGTGTTTAAGGTACAACGACCATTGGCTTGCCGTGGCTGAATTACTATATGCTGTGTACTTGCTGTCCTACTCTACCTGTATCGTGTACGTTGAGATCCAGGTCACAGCAGTCGATCAATACTATACCAGCATCAATATTGTAGGTGCAGTATAGGCCACACATTCCTACCCACAAATACAGTTTGTACAGCAAGGCCCTCCACTCACACTGTTATAGTAACATCTGCCTCTGCTTATGTGTTGCCATGGAAACCTGTTGGCGAGAATTTTCGGTCTTTGTTACGAAATTGTTTTGGGGTAGGGTTGTTGTCCCTCATTGCCGCCTGATGGGAAGGATGGTGGAGCATCCACCACCTGTCGGCTTATCTTCAGAGTCCTCTTACCTTTGTCCTCAGCTAGACATGGTTGCCTATGACAATATGCTTCCCATCACAACAGCTGTTGGCCTAGTTGACTTGACCTTGCAGCGGCTTCCCACATCCCTCCCCTCCTCCTACTGGGGTGTAGGACACTCATGGTATTGGTGGCTGGCTCACACTTACCTGTGTGGGTGGTGGGGTGTCCAGTCACCTGTGTGGGCTTGCAGTCCCCACTCATGGGGTTGTGGCCTGCTCAGTGTGGCCTGCTCACACTTACCTGTGTGATGGTGAGGTGATGGACAAAATGGGATTAAAAACAGAAATTGAAAAAAATCTATTGTATCATATTCATAATATTCCTTCATGTTTAACAAGGATGGAAATGCTGGTAAAAATGTTACATTTGTGAAAGATATGTGTAAATTTTTTATTTTTTATTTTTTTAATTTATTTTTTTGTTCCCATTATTTCAACTACAAAGTATACATGGAACATGTTACATTAAGATCAGCATGGTATATATTCATATCGCCTTGTTGTACATTCAGTAGTTTGTTTCTCTGGTACATCTGGTAGATCTATATATAATGTTTCTATACAGAATAACAGACAAATTCTAATATTAAATCATATCTTGGTATTCTTGAATAATGTGTGGAATGAAGACCATGATATGTGTAAATTTGGCATACATTTCTCAGATGAAGACTTGTGGTCAACAGTCACATTCCATATCATAGCATAATTACACATATGACAGACTGCACACTACAGTAGAGTAAACCAGCTTGTTTGCTGATAAATATTCTTTTTATTACAATAGAGTATTCAAAACACAACATATATTTTGAAAGAGCATCATGTCAAAAGAGGGCCAAACATACCTGGAAACATATTTATGAAAGAACCATACCATAGTTGATTTTTCTGTGTCAAATTTATGTATTGCATCCAAGCCACTGCATATTACCTCAATACTTCTGTATATTGCCTCCGAGACACTATATTACCTCAATACTTCTGTATATTGCCTCTGAGACATTATATAACCTCTAAACCTGCTGTATATTGCCTCTGAGACACTATATTACCTCAAACCCTCTGTATATTGCCTCTGAGACATTATATTACCTCAAACCCTCTGTATATTGCCCCCGAGACACTATATTACCACATAAATGCTATATTACCTCAAAAACTCTGTATATTGCCTCAAAGTAACCGAAGCGTGTTGAGTTGCTACCTTGCCACCATTTATTGCTGTTTAACTAATGTGAGTGTATCCCTCGAGAGTTTCTGCATACTGAGAGTGTATTCGTGTGTTATCCCTAGAGTGTGTACAGGTAATATTGTTGATTGCTTGTTTAAGGTAGACAGCTCAGGTGTGATGATATGCTTGGTTCGTTATCAGTGATGATTGGTATGTGTCAAGTCCAGACAGGTTAGCCTATGTTCACGTTTCACATACAATGAAATAGTGGTGCTGATTTATCTTGTTAATTGGTCCTATTTGTATTAGCTTGGTACGTTAAAGGGGAACTACGCTTGGGTTAATCGGGAAGTTCCAGCAATTTGATTCAAGTCTTTTATACTTTTCTCGGTCAGCTGACCAACTTGATATGTTGTATATCCATATATCAGATGGTGATTATCACTCTTTATTACATAGCAACAATGTCTGAGTTTCACACACCACTGCAGAGTCTAGACTTATACTGCAGATGGCAGCGTGAAGCGTAGTCCTTAAGAACAGCGGAGTTATTGACCCTTGTGTTGAGTGTGGTGGTGTCTCTTGAATGACTTAGTTTTGATGAGCTGCACTCAAAATAGACACAATTTATGGATAACAACTTCTGTATTTACTGTAAAAGCTATATTTTGGTATAGATCCTTATATCTTTGTCAAGCAAGGCTGGCTGTTGATGGTGTTGAGTGCCACATCTCCGTGTAGACCACAGATAAATTGTTTGATAGGCATTACTTAGAAGTTAACGGATGGCAAATTAGACACAATTTATGGATAACAACTTCTTTAATTACTGTAAAGGCAACGTTTCGGTATAGATCCCTATACCGCTGTCAAGCAAGGCAAGCCCTCCGAAGTGATGAAATGTGTGCAACTCTGTCTCTGTTGTAACTCAGCAGAGACGTGTCTCGTATTCTGAACTAAGTTACCTTGGCAGCAAATTTGGGAAAAAAAATATAAAAAATTCAAAATTTGGGATTTCTTTAATGTTATTATCCTGAATTTAGAACAATTTTAACATGGCATTGAATCTAGTAATGTAAATTAATCTTGAAAGCCTCGTCCTCTTTATTGGTCCTGTTATCAGTGAAATACTAACCACATCAATAGAGCCATACAATAGTTATATCTATTTGGACATGAACAGGATGACTTGTAGAAATGTTTAAATCCATTTGGGGAATTTCTGCTGACATTTCCTGTGGACCTGGACCAATCAACCCCAATTTAGGAATTTCAAAGTACAACTATTAGCCTGATTGGTCCTTTCCACAAGGTCATTGTAGTGCTGAGGTGTATGTAACTCCTGTACTATAACACAGACGTATGACGGTCATAGTGCTACCATCACTTTGTGGAACGGGGTGAACATGGTCTAGTGCTAGACATTGTGACCTGAATCTGACTGAGACACTGCCGAATTAATCATAAACTACTGGATTGATATACACCATAGAATACAAGCTAGACAAACAAAGTGGGTTTTGAATGGCTAGAATTGAACACGATAGGCCTGCCGAAGTGCCCGAGTCTAGTGTCACTTAGTGCGGTGAGTGGCAACTCTTCAAGGGGATTTATGAGCTTGTCACAACACTGAAGACAATGAACTTAGGGGTCCATCAACTGATCAAGGGTCCCTCCTCTTTATTTATGGGTCACTTTTGTCAGTTAACTGATCACTACATACGTGATAGTCCAGCTTTCGCCAGTTACAAGTGACTGACTACATTTTCAACTTTAACCATAGAAATTTCACTACATACGTGATAGTTTAGCTTTCGCCAGTTACAAGTGACTGACTACATTTTCAACTTTAACCATAGAAATTTCTATTTTTACTTCTTGCTTCGTCTTTGTAACCCAGTCCTGTCTTAGCTTGCTGTTTATGGGGATATAGGGATCTTGTGGTGTGCTGCTGTACTGTTTGAATTTAGGGACCCCTTTAATTAGTTAAATCTCACATTTGAGACATGGTTTTCATCTATTTATGACAAGCATCCTTGGATTTCATGATTAATACTTAATTATGAAAGTGATGATGGTAATGTAATTTGGAACATTGGTAATAGAAATATTTAGTCATGCGAGAAGATATTGATGTGTCAAGTCATGTACTTGGCGTTAGTATTGCTAATGTTTCCCGACAGCGGTGTACTGAAGCTGTAGACTCTCTATTGAAGGAGGTAAACATGTGGGTGTGCACTCAGCTCAGATTGATCAGTCATAAGTGCGGTATTGTCATTCCATACAAAAACATGTCCATTAGTCAGTGACTTACTCAACGTGAGACTCTATCATTAGAATGGGAACTATATTCACATACATTGTGATCTGCTTGATCGAATCGTATGATACTTGATCGTGTTAATGGAGATGGTTGGAGTATTAGACTGTGACTATATATGTTGTGTGTATTTAACGCCAGATTCCAGATACTTGTGTCATGTTAAGCACACATTCTTATGACGTACACGTCATTTGTTTATTATATGTATCGAATGGAATTTGTACTTGGCTCTTAACCCTGATACGGGTACTGCTCCTGAAGTATCGTTTACCTGAAGCCTTGAACGTGCATGCATCTTGGCTCTTAAATAGAACTGTCTGAAGTTTTCTTTCTGTTGAGTGAGTGAATGTTGTTTTGTGTTGAAGCCAGCAGTATTCTAGCTCTGTTATGGCTGCAGGTAATAAAGTAAGCACCAAGCGTACCTGTTTTGGACCATGTCGTCAGGGTTTATGATACACAATCAGCCAGGTCACTCTTTTCAGGTCAGATTTTACAGGGCCTGATTCTGGCCAACTCACAACAGAGACTCTTAGGTATAGGGTTGTGTTTCAGGTGCCCCTAATGATTGATGTTGTGAGCATTCTCCAACGTGGTCAGGGTACAATGACACACATTCTACCCAAATGGACCCAATCCATCTAGTCACCTTGCATGACCAGATTTGATTTGCTGGGGACCAGTTCTTATCCTAGACAATTGTTACTTTAGTCATGCATGTACATAAATAAATGTAACTTTGCTATTTACCTCAAGCTGTTTTGAATTTAATACAATTTATTTACTTTTTCAACTTCCCTCACCTTCATTATGAGCTTAAAGAAGTTATTGTAACTTGAAGCTAAGCCTTAGTTTCACTTTCACATTGTGAGTTTCCTATAGGAACTCAAAGTGTCTTGTCAAAATGAAACACTCTGTTAATCTGACAAGGTAGATGTGGGGTGAGATAGGTGGCCTAGAGGGTAAAGTGTTTGCTATAATATCCACAGATCTAGGTTTGGTTCTGACATGAGTACAATCTGTAGCCACACATTTGTGTCTCTGACGTCATATATCTTGATTTTGCTAACACTGACATTGGACCAATACACACTCACTCCATAGGGGGCACGGACAGTATGCTCAATGAACATGATGAAGAGGCTGTGACTATCACATGCGTTTTGGCCATGTATGCACCAGGAAAGCCACTTACACAGTGTCACACAGTCAAATGGAAACTTAAACTCTCCACATTGTTAAACTGCTTAGAAAAGAAAGGGACCCTTGAAGATCCGGGGCAGAACAGGTTTTCAGCAATCCATTCTTGCCATAAAAGGCGATCGGGATCGGGTTGTGTATGTCATCGTATTCCAATTGCGTGGATGGTGCTCATGATGTCAATCACTGGATTGTATGGTCCAGATTCGATTATTTACAGAATGTCATCATATAGCTGGAATATTGCTGAGTGCGGCGTTAAACAATCAAACAAACAAACAAAAAATTCTCTCAGGTCTTTGCTACATCGAACATGGACAATGCTACTTCTTCTGTACTAGACTCATTGATTGTGTACAAGCACCTGCCAGTATACCTGCCTACCATAACGTTACTACAGATGTATACAATGTGGGCTTCCCAGAGGCACCTACCACCAGATGTGCTCTACAGCATGGTGTGTTTCTGTGGCATCAAGATAGAGCATGGTTTGAGATTGTGGTCAGTGAGCATTGCTCTTGGGTCTCAGTAAAAACGAACATATTGCATGTTTGTCACTTTAGCCTCTAGCCTCCCAAGTCTAGTAAAATGTCTTCTTGCCTGGTAAGATCAGCTAAGGTCTAGTGGTAGAGCGTCCGCCCGGAGAGTGGAAGATCCTGTGTTCGATCCCCGTCCGTGACATAACAAGACGCTAAAAGATGGTACTTGTTGTTACCCTGTCCAGCGCTCGGCATTAAGGGGCTAAAACAAGGACTGGTCGGCTCGGAGTCAGTATACTGTGTCTGAGTGGGGTATCTCAGTGGACTAGCACTAGAAAATCAGCATCAGTCCGGACGTGTACAAGCAGCCACACGTGCAGGCACGCACGCACGCAGGCACACACGCATGCACATCGCTATATAAGTGCAATAACCTTGGACGCGACGTTAAACCTCACCTCACCTATATGCTAAGACAAATATATACTGAAATAATGCCATAAATACTTGTTCAGAGTCAAAAGGTTTTGGAACAGATTAACTAAATTGTATTTTGACATCATTAAGTTTTGTAAATATCTTTTTACAAAAGTGGCACCTCCAAGCATACGACCTCGCAACGAGACAATTTTAGAATTCTATTATAATTTAGTTCTGAAATAAGCTTTGGAAGCAATGAAATTCGTTTAATGGCATGTCAAGCTGACATGGCTCAATCTTAGTTGGCCATTTTGTGTATGAATGAGGCATGATAGCCTGGATTTTATTTTTGCCTTAATTGAATGATAAGCATGTGATGGTGAGAGTGTAGAGGAAATGTCATATTGACACAAGTGCATCATGGGAAAGATTGTGTAACAGCCAGGAGCTGCAGCTATTCGGTCTGTGTTGACTTTTACATACACTGGTGGAACTCGCACACTTCTTCACGATGACTCACTTTACCTAGAGACCTGCACCATGTAGACTTGCCACAACTTGGATATAAACATTCTAGATTTGCTGAAACTACCTACACTTGGATATAAACAATCTGGACTTGCTCCAAATACCTACAATTGGATATAAACAATCTAGACATGCTACTGCTACTGCTACCAGCATTCGGACTTACACAATGTAGACTTGCTTTAGCTACCAGCATTCGGACATACACAATGTAGACTTGCTTTAGCTACCAACATTTGGACATACACAATGTAGACTTGCTTTAGCTACCAACATTTGGACATGCACAATGTAGACTTGCTTCAGCTACCAGCATTCGGACATACACAATGTAGACTTGCTTTAGCTACCAGCATTTGGACATGCACAATGTAGACTTGCTTAGGCTACTGACATTTGGACATACACAATGTAGACTTGCTTCAGCTACCAGCATTTGGACATGCACAATGTAGACTTGCTTAGGCTACTGACATTTGGACATACACAATGTAGACTTGCTTCAGCTACCAACATTTGGACATACACAATGTAGACTTGCTTCAGCTACCAACATTTGGACATGCACAATGTAGACTTGCTTCAGCTACCAGCATTTGGACATGCACAATGTAGACTTGCGTCAGCTACCAGCATTTGGACATATACAATGTAGACTTGTTTCAGCTACCAACATTTGGACATGCACAATGTAGACATGCTTCAGCTACCAACATTTGGACATACACAATGTAGACTTGCTTCAGCTACCAACATTTGGACATACACAATGTAGACTTGCTTCAGCTACCAACATTTGGACATGCACAATTTACACTTGCTTCAGCTACCAACATTTGGACATATACAATGTAGACTTGCTTCTGCTACCAACATTTGGACGTATACAATGTAGACTTGCTTCAGCTACCAACATTTGGACATGCACAATGTAGACTTGCTTCAGCTACCAACATTTGGACATACACAATGTAGACTTGCTTTAGCTACCAACATTTGGACGTATACAATGTAGACTTGCTTCAGCTACCAACATTTGGACATGCACAATGTAGACTTGCTTCTGCTACCAACATTTGGACATGCACAATGTAGACTTGCTTCAGCTACCAACATTTGGACATGCACAATTTACACTTGCTTCAGCTACCAACATTTGGACATATACAATGTAGACTTGCTTCAGCTACCAACATTTGGACATGCACAATGTAGACTTGCTTCAGCTACCAACATTTGGACATATACAATGTAGACTTGCTTCAGCTACCAACATTTGGACATGCACAATGTAGACTTGCTTCAGCTACCAACATTTGGACATATACAATGTAGACTTGCTTCAGCTACCAACATTTGGACATATACAATGTAGACTTGCTTCAGCTACCAACATTTGGACATGCACAATGTAGACTTGCTTCAGCTACCAACATTTGGACATACACAATGTAGACTTGCTTCAGCTACAAACATTTGGACATATACAATGTAGACTTGCTTCAGTTACCAAAATTTGGACGTATACATTGTAGACTTGCTTCTTCTACCAACATTTGGACATATACAATGTAGACTTGCTTCTGCTATTTATGCCCCATACATGCCCCATGCTTCTTCGACTTGATTAGAGACATTGATTGTACACGTGCTGCTGGCACTTGCCGATATACCCACACTGCAACATTACTATGTACAGATAATTTGTACAGGTGACCCCTACAAGACATGCAGCGTGGACTTTCTACCACAGATATGCTCTACTGAAAACATTGAGTGAGGTTGGATATTGATATCTTGACGTTGTGGTTATTGAGTGGTGTTTAGGGGTTGTGATTGTGGTTATTGAGTGGTGTTTAGGGGTTGTGATTGTGGTTATTGAGGGACGTTTAGGGGTTGTGATTGTGGTTATTGACGGATGTTTAGGGGTTGTGATTGTAGGGCGGTCGGGTAGCCTAGTGGTTAAAGCGTTGGCTCGTCATGCCGAAGACCCGGGTTCGATTCCCGACATGGGTACAATGTGTGAAGCCCATTTCTGGTGTCCCCCGCCATGATATTGCTGGAATATTGCTAAAAGTGGCGTAAAACCATACTCACTCACTGTGATTGTGGTTAGTGAGGGATGTTTAGGGGTTGTGATTGTGGGTTTTGGGGGATGTTTAGGGTTTGGGATTGTGGTTATTGACAGTTGTTTAGGGGTTGGGATTGTGGTTAATAAGGGGTTGGGATAGTGGATATTGATTGTTTTGATGGTGGAGGGAGAGTTTGAAAGAGTGTGAGTCACTGTCACCCACCCAGCGTACCTCGTGTCTGTTCTGTTACGTCCCACAGGTCTCAGCTAGTTACATCTGCCCACAGTCACTGAGTCAATATTTATGTCTACATACTGGCTTTATCTGTTGTGTCAATACCAGAGATCAATGGCTCCAATACTGGGAATGGTGTTTATCATTTTACTGTCAGTTTTTCTCAGGCTCCTTCATATCGTCACATTTACATAGACATGTGTTCCTGTGAGAAGTGTCGCCCTGGTAGATTCAGACCTGGGGAGAAGCACTGTATAGGGCTTGTATACCACATCATGTGTGTTGACCATTGTGATAGCAACAGGTTTTCAATTATATGGGAAAAAATATATTGTTGCAAGTAAATTAGTAATATTTCTAAATATAACAGTATACTTTCTGCTAGGACTTTTTATCCTCATATTAGTGAATGATAGCTTCTAGTTTTTTATCTTATTTTGTCATTTCATCTCTATGATAAATCTTTCATAGCAAGAATTAAATTAAGGAGAGTAAAATTGCTTGTAAGATTTTTAAGGAATCAAACAGTAATTTGGATCATGGTGATAAGGTATTTTTTAAAGTATGCCATTTATTTTTAATTTTTTTACGTATCAATATCATGAGCATCTGATGTATTTGTAGAATGAAATGGAGAGTGAAATTATTGATTAAGTTCTAAGTGTCTTGTATTTGTATTGCAGGATATTGCCAGTAAGGGGCTAAAGATGTGTAACAACCGGAGTGTGGAACTGGCCATTGAGAGCATCCACAGACTGCTGTGCCAACAGAAGGAGGGCAAGAATGGAATCACCAAAGGTAGCCTAAATTATCTGGGTTTTAAGTGTCAACTACAAAAAAATGACAAAACTTTACCATCAACACTTCATTAACCATTCATGACTTAACAATGCTTTAAATTAAAGACAATTGTGTTACAGTTCTTAAAGGTCCTGTCTTATCACACAATGAAAGACAGTGCCAAAACAATTAAATTTGAAATAGATTATTGAAGTTAGTGTTACAGTTGAATATATGTTAAATCAATGAGTAATTGCCTCTTGTAAAGACTTTAAATATCTGGAAATATTCTTTTCATGATAATCATTACAATATCAATAATGAAAGTTTTATTATGTAAAATGCTTATTTAAATCCAGTCTCTGTACTTGCTTGGAAATATTTTGAGTTTTCAAGATAGTAAATGAATTTGATAAGTAATGGGAAATTACTGTAGTTTCTTGTCCAATAATTGGTATATTCCCCAGTGTAATAAATGTTGTATTGCACCCCTACTTCTTGTGATGTTGCTACACTGTACTACACTGTGGTGTTTGTGTTTCTACAGGCTACAGCGGGTATAAAGTACATCGGAAGCCCAGTTTCTCCAGTAGCCCGGCAGCATCAGACACAACAAGTGTGCGATCTGACAGCCCAAGTCTCTCAAGCCTCGGCCGCCAGTACCAGGAATCATCTCGCGGACAGACCCCGATGATGAACGGTCATCAAACTCCACCCCCACTGCCGCCACGTGTGCCAATTGTTTCGCATACCCCACCCCGTGGACAGACACCCCCACCCCCTGGGCCACAACCGCAGTCTGACTCAGGGGGTAGCATTGGTCATCCCTCCTCTGTGCTTAGCTCTGGTCAGTCAGGAAACCAACAGGTTGTCATCACCCAGGGTCACGTGAAGGAGATGATCAAGATCATGGGTCGTGAAGGGGGTAGTGTAAGCAGACAGCAACAGCAACAGCAGCAGCAACAGCAGCAACAACAGCATCAAACCATGTACCGCACAGGGCAGTATATTCATCCCCAGCAATCAAGTCAAATCAATAGTGGGCCAGTGACTCCGCAGCGCGGCATGAGTCCAGTGCCGTCAGGCAGACCTCCAGTAATAATGCATAATGGACAGCCACAGACTGTTCCGCAAACTGCCTCAGTAACCCAGCAGTTCAAAGGTTTAACAATATCACAGAATGGGGCGAATGGTAGCAATGGGAACACCAGGTTAACTATAAACTTTTCCCCTGGCCACCCTCCGCCACCCTATTCTCAGCCCCAACCATCACGCTCCACTGTTGTGCATATTCAGGGCAACCCGCCTTCCTCGTCCTCCCATATTCCAGACTATTCTGTAAACGAAACCCAGATAACTGTCAAGAATGGAACATCACAAATGACAGGGGACAATGTACAGATTCACTTCCCTAAGAAGGTGGCCGCACCACCAGTGTCTGCCGCTATGCGTGCATTTGATCAGCGACATGCACCAATTATTATGCAATCAGTGAAAAGTGAGAAGGTGACAAAACCGCAGCCACAGACAGCCACAGGTCCCATGTCTCCCCCCAGCCAGCCTACCAGCACATCTGGGGGGTCCTACATATCATCTGTTCAAGCTCAGATCAACGCACACCAGTCTGCTCAACCACCTCCTCTGCCACAGAGCAAGAACACACGCAATGTGGAAATTCAAATCACACGAAACCCTCAAAATGGAGGGCATTATATTCCCGAACAGGTGGCTCACCTTCAGCAGCAACACCAACATCAACAACAACAGCAACAGCACAGACCAACAATTAAGATTCAGATTGCAAATAATAAGAGTCAGCAGCACCAGCATCCGTATGTTCCCAACCACTGTCAAAGTGTTCAGATACCAAATTTCGGACATAATTATGACTTTTATCCTCGGTCAGCTTCTGACACGCCTTCTACTCCACGTTCAGACTCTCCTGTGTCAAGGACAACCAACCAGTCTCCTTCTGTGTTATCAACTACTTCTACCCCTTCAACAAATTCTGATGTTCCTGACAAGCCACCTCCACCCTACCCAGCATGGTATCCGTCGCATGCACATTTACCACAAAGTCAGCCTCCCATTCCGCCACGCGTTCCTCTAACGCCACACGCAAAACCTCCTCCACCTCCTCCCCCAAGCAGTCAATTCCAGGCACACATGGGGTCAAGACCACCCCCTCTTCCTCCACATATGTCTTCCCAGTTTCAGCCAGTGCCAAGTATGTCCCCCTCTTCTCAGCCTCAACCCCCTGGGCAGTTTGTATCCCAGGGTCATCACTTCTCAGCAATATCGTCGCAGACGACCGTGTCGCCCATGGGCGTCTCACGGTACCCTCCCCCAGCGCCTGCCACGCCCACATCAGACTGCTCAAGTTGTCACCATACATCAGAACAAAATGATGAAACAGACACTGAAACGATTTCCTCAGATACCAGTACTAGTATATCACAAGAAAAGCACAGATGCATGTCTCCTATTCCAGAGAGGCGACCGGATTATCGTGAACGTGACCGCTTAAGAAGTGACACTAAAGTGCGGAATTATTCGCCTCAGGCATTTAAATTCTTCATGGAACAACATGTAGAGAACGTACTGAAGTCATATCAGCAGCGTCTTCATCGACGGATGCAGCTTGAGAACGAGATGACCAAAGTAGGGTTGTCGGAGGAGGCCGCTCGGCAAATGAGAAGGATGCTCACCCAAAAAGAATCCAACTACATTCGATTAAAAAGAGCCAAGATGGACAAGTGCATGTTCGAAAAGATCAAAACACTTGGCGTTGGAGCATTTGGGGAGGTTGCGTTAGTGCGAAAGAAGGACGTAGCAACACTTTATGCAATGAAGACGTTACGAAAGAGTGATGTGTTAAAACGGAACCAGGTTGCTCATGTGAAAGCTGAACGTGATATTTTAGCGGAAGCTGACAATGAATGGGTAGTTAAACTGTATTACTCATTCCAAGATCGGGATCACCTTTACTTTGTGATGGATTATGTTCCTGGTGGCGACTTAATGGGGCTGCTCATTAAGTTTGAGATTTTAGAAGAACCTCTGGCAAGGTTCTATATTGCTGAGCTAGTTTTGGCAATAGAAAGTGTTCACAAGATGGGATTTATTCATAGAGACATCAAACCAGACAACATCCTAATTGATAAAGAGGGGCATATCAAATTGACTGATTTTGGTTTATGTACCGGATTTCGATGGACCCACAATTCCAAATACTATCAAAAAGGTGAGTTTCCTTTTGATGAATGGGATCTTTCACAAGCTGTTGGTCTAAGTTTATTGATGGGGGCACGGATGGCCCAATAATCTTATGTGTTGAAATTTACTGTGCAGAGTTGTGTCCCTTGGGCATGCCAGAAACCTATGATTGTGGGTTCGAATCCCAGTTCGACCTGATTATGTTTCTAGGTTTGTCAGCACCTTACCCATGTTTGAGGGTTTCACCAAAGTGGTAAATGTCGGAAACCTGCATCACTTCACACACGTCCCACAAGCTGGTTAAGGAACACCCAGTTCTTTCATATAACTATAGTTAATATGTCATGCCATGATTCATATTAAGGGGTGGTGGGGTAGCCTAATGGTTAAGACGTTCACTTGTCACCCCGAAAAATCGGGTTCAATTCCCCACATGGGTACAATGTGTGAAGTCCATTTCTGTCGTCCCCCTCTGTGATATTGATGGAATATTGCTAAAAGCATTCACTCATTCTTTTATATTACTTTCTTTAATCTGTCATGCCATGATAGGTTAATTGTAATAATTTGAAAGAATCGGGTGTTCCTTCACTTGTTTTGAGTAGCATACATCAATGATCAAGCCCTGATCTGGACATTTCCTATAAAACAGGCTGTAAACACTGAATGTTTCAAAAGCTCAGATGTTGTGGTTCCATTTTTCGTATTTTTTAAATGTAATCCACCTGAATTATGGGCTTGAGGCCATAATAGCCATGTCAATAACAACTATAAATACACGCTTGTAGATTATCAGGACCAAGAGTTTTTTCAGTGCTTTACAGCAGCTGACATTAGGACCATGATAGTTGTCTTACTCCTCACAACTAGGCTTGCTTTAGGACTCTCAGTGATGTACAGCTCAAAAGAGATAAAGAAGACCAGTTTTTTCATATGTCTATAGTTCTGTCATGTCATGACAGATTAACTATAGTGATGTGAAAGATTATGGTGGTCTTAAACTTCTCATGAGTAGTATATATCAACTGTGTCAAATCAGATTTTACCTGTTAGTCATTAATACCTGTCTTATTTAAAAAAAACATGAAGATTCGGTATAGAGTAGGTCTTCAGCAACCCATGCTTGCTTGCTTGTCGTAAGAGACGACTAACGTGATCGGATGGTCAGGCTCGCTGACTTGGTTGAAGCATGTCATTGTATCCCAATTGCATGGATCGATGCTCATGCTCAATCACTGGATTGTCTGGTCCACTCGATTATTTACAGACTGCTGTCATGGACCAGACAGTCTAGTGATTGTTGTCATGAGCATCGTTCCATGCAATTGAGATACAATGACATGCATCAACCAAGTCAGCGAGCCTGACCACCCGATCCCTTTAGTCGCCTCTTACGACAAGCATAGTCACCTTTTATGGCAAGTAACTCGGATCTTCACGGATAGCTATTTTTAGTAGTGAACTTGAAATGATTATTACAATACATTTTGCGATATTTGACTAATATTTAATGGGTAGGTCATTAAACGTGTAGTAAGTAATTAACTTTGGCAAGTGTATCTTCAAGTATCGATACAGAAATTTCTTAATCGTGTATCATTTCGCACGAAAACTCATGATCCACTGGTGTATCGTTTTGCTCCTAGTGAACCATGTTGTGTTGTCATGACAATACTTTTGATACACCTACTGTATTCTAAGACCTACATCCACTGTCTTTGTACCCATCATGGCTGTGACGTGATGTCAGTTGAAGGTTACACCGTGAATACCAATGATGACAGCATTGTCAAAACACGAACACAAGCCAGCATTGTCCTCACATGGATGTTGTATGTTGGAGAGGAGACTTTCATGGTTGACCATTGTTCTGCTGGTGCAGGCTGTAGGGAAGTCAGGACACAAAGTCCAACAATGTAGTACTAATGGCATGTAACGCACCCTGCCACCAGCCACTGTACACAAACGACCAGTGTAATATCTGACATTATGACACCTTGTATGATGTCATGACAGCCTTGTCCAGACAAGAGGTGAGTTAAGGCCCATATTGGATGTCAGCAGACATGTTTGGTTCTAAAACTGTGGATTAATGAGACCACAACGATCTTTCGCCTTTGTAGCCATGGAATTTTCATTAATAATCAAAACTGAAAACTCTGTTCACTGTAGACTACATGATGTGACTTAAATTTGGTACATATCAACTTAGGTATGTTAGAGTTGGCCTCAAATTGTTTAGGTTTTTGGATTGACCTTCATTAAAGGTATTACGTTCAAGGTCACTGAAGATTATTTGTAAAGTAGGTTGTGCCAGGCTGAGTTATATTTTTCGTAGATAATAGTCGTCTAAGGTGCCGTAATTCGCTGTGCAGAGTTACGTCCCTCGGGCATGCCAGACACCTATGGTTGTGGGATCCAAATCCCGGTTTGACCCGATAATGTTTTTAGGTTTGTCAGCACCATACCCGTGTTGTGCTGAAGTGGTAAACATCTGAGACCTGCATCACTTTAGGCTTTCCTCCCACATTAAGCTGACACGCCGTGATATACTGTTAAAAGCGGTGTTAAACGCAACGCACTCACTCACTCACTCACTCACTCACTCACTCACTCTGCAACATTAGACATGTTAGAGACACCCCATGGTTGTCATATTTACTGTTCAAAGTAGCATTAAACCCAACTCATTCACTGACAATTCTGTTTCATGATCCTTGGGATTTCTCATGATTATCTTTCATTGTTACCAAAATTCTCTCTCAGCTGTCAAAATGTAATTGTGAGCATTTTCATGTTTACTCTGGATGTACAAAGTGCTAGGGTCGAGGTCAAGGCAATTACAGTATTAAACCTGCTCAGCAGTGTTCTCAACAAGTGAAACCTAACTCAATTGTTTCCTTCTTATAATTCTTCGGGTACTTCAAGCTTATCATCCCACACTTGTCGTAAGATGTGACTAAAATCGAATCCGTTCAGACTTGTCTTATTGCATGTCAGTCCTGATTGCAGTGTCCAACCCAGGCCGTGCGATTGTGCGATTCACGCTAAAAAAAATATATAATCGCCCCTCTTAAAAAAATGAAAGCGCGATCTGTCGCGCTCAGTAATTTCTGGTACAGTCACTAACTTTATCAGCTGTTTATCCCTACCTTTAGATTCAATACTCACTAAATCAAGTAACGAAGAAAGACAGTTCACAGCAAACGTTGTAAACAACTGTCCAAGACCGATCGTTAACAACCGGAAGTTCGAACACGAGTGACGTCCCTTGGGTTGCTGAATAAATTATCGATAGGATTGGCATAGGAAACGAAATTTGATTTACTTTAGTAGAAAACATATCAAAACTTTGATCAAAATTATGTTGTATTTTGTTGTTTAGTAATCAAAAACCTTTGACAAGATGTTTAAAGACAATAATCTTGAATAGTTCTGAAAATATTTTTGAGCATTTTAGTTCGTTTTAGTTTCGTTTCTGAAATCACACAATATGAATCGCCGACTGTCATAACAGATGATCTTTTGAATAGTGAATGACCATGTCGCGCAAAAACAAAAGAATTACAGACTTTTTTAATCAAAAAAGCACAAAGCATTGTTATTCATTTCAGTTCTTTATTCTGATCTGTTACACTTTTATATGATGATGTTCCAGTACATAATACAAAATAAGACACTTTTTAAGAAAGCAATTATCCCCCCTACTTTTTCAAAATCCCTCCTATTTTCTACATGATGGGGGGACAAGTCCCCCTTTGATTTTCAATTCTGGGTTGGACACTGTGATTGGTCATGATAACAACCACTAGCTGGCCTGGTCTACACTTGATTATTTAAATGTACATATATATTTACAGGCCACTGTTAAAGAGGTGGAACATGGCAGACTGCAGTGGTAAAAAACATCATTAAGTCTCAGGAAAATATAACATACGTGACAGTCTCTTTTGACCTCTGAAGTTTTTATCTTTTCAAAATAAGGATGAATGTGTACTCAAAGTCAGTTCAAGGTTATCGCAGTGTTTATGTCCTGAAGATCACATTTCAGTTTTCATAACTTGAAGGAAGACTAGTGAAACATGGTAGCAGCTTGTGGTTCATTGATGGGTCGTGTGTTAGTGAAAATGCAGACACCACAACATCAACGTACACGACTCCATTCATAGTTTGCTTGCTACACGAACATACGCAGTCATTTTGATTAATACAGTAAACAGTACTTCTACTGTTCATGAAAAACGTGAATTCATTCCCCACGATAACTATGAAACAGGATGCTCCTTCCTTTCAGCTGACAGCAGGATGCTTATGTCATGGGTCTTTGTCTGTCGTCTGTCACTCCGTTAGCACTGAACTATAAAGACTGCTTCTGTGAAACTATTGATGGGATGTTCAGAATTATATTTATAAAACGTGTTCTGCATGCTTCTGGTTACAACTAGATAGACTTTAACTTTTAAAAAGTGAATATGACATTTATCCACAGCGCTGTTTAGTGAAGAATACAGCCTTCACACTGATGTCTTCTCTGATCTTTCTGGCATATGATTGCCAGATATTAATGGCCAAGGTCACTACTTACATTATAAACATACAAACAGCTATTATCCCAATAACTTAAGATTGTATGATCAGATATGACTGAACTAGGCATACATGGTCTAGACAAGGTCTAATGTAGGACTGGTTAACTTGTGTGAAAGGTCAAGGTTGCTAGAATTTATGAAATGGAAATATTCATGAATAATATCTGAGTGCTATTACACTAAAATATGAAACATCTCTGTTTATGGCTTCATTTTTTAAAGGTTTGCTACGCGGAAACATAAATTATGTTTTTGAATGATTTATGGGTGCAATTTATTTTTTGAGTAAAGGGTGAACTTTCTGTATCTCATTCATGAAAATGCAGGCATCACTTGTGCTTTGCATTTAAAAAAAGTATGTGTTTTCTGAGTTGCAATTGCTTCATTTAAATGAGGATACAGACCAAATGACAGACAGAGGATAATGTGTTATGTCAAATTCCAGTAATGAACGTAAATAATAAATTACTCTTGGAATGAAACAAACGAAAACAGTAACATGAAAAAAAACAACCATGCTTTCATTTCTGGAGATAACCGTAAAACCATTAATGCTGTTTAAGCTGAAGAGGAATAGTCTCAATCAAAACCCTTCCGCCTTTCTCTTCAAATATCCGAAACTCCTTCCTGTTGAATATTCACACGGTGGTTCGACCCACTGTCTGCATCATTTCAAAAGATGTTAAAAGATTGTACTTGTTATTACCCTGCCTGGCACTCAGCATTATAAAACAAACATCAGTCCTGACTAGAACAAGCAGACAGACAGATGTGCATGCACACTGCTGTATGAACGCAAGATTTAATGCTTTAAGCTCACCTCACCTCACCTCACCTCACCTCACCTCACCACTATACTGCTCACTATTCAGTTAAAAACTACACATGAAGCTTTTCATGCCGAAATTCTTTGTCATTTCTCAATTTGGGATGTGACACCCAACCCTAATTTAAAAGTGTGTATATATTTTGAGGTCTTTCATATATAGAACATGATAAATGTTCCATGTCATCATATGATGCTTGAAAACAAATACCAAGTTTAGCAGATCCCCACTCAATTATTGATTCGTCAAATAACGGTAAGCCTCTGGACTTGTAATTCTCTGATCATTTGGAAGGAAAGTATAAAACTTTGTGAAATATGCGTGACATGTTTGAATATACAGTAAACTACGGTTATAAAAAACTCAAGTAGCCCACTAATTTTAATTTGTTATAACCGTAGTTTGTTATAAGCATACATACAACATCTATACAGCAAATGGCTGGGACAAAAAATTAAGTTCATTATAAGCGTGTTCGTTATAAGCGTGTTTGTTATAAGCATATTTTACTTTGTGTTCATAATATAAGCGTTGATCCATGTACACCCGTTGGCTATGCTCTCTCTATCAGTGCTTATGATGTATGGTAAGACATATATATGAGGCATATACTGGCTAAGCCAGCAACCAGTTAATGCCATCTTTGTGCTATTTCTTAAATATTCAGTGTACAAAGTTGCCTATACTAACAGCTTTGATTTTTGTTAAAAACTAGGTGCAAATACTCCTATTTCTGTCTGTGGAAAAAGTTTGAGTAGATTTCTGTAATAATGCAAAGAGAGGGAATACAGACAGTCATCACACGGACAGCTTCAGTTATACAAACCACAATTTTTATTATACCTGGTATCATAACGTAGACACAATTAATAGATAACAACTTCTTTAATACTGTAAAAAGCGACGTTTCGGTATAGATCTTTATACAGTTGTCAAGCAAGACTGACAGTATTAAAGAAGTTGTTATCCATAAATTGCGTCTACTTTGTGATGCTAGACATAATAAAAAATGTCATTGTGTCTACTTTGTCATCCGTCAACTTCTAAGTAATGCCTATCCACAATACATCTCTGGTATCACACTCAATTACTTTATCCATCAAAATTAATAAGAAGCATTTTTCATCAATTTGTGGTGTGCCAACTGATGTAAAGTAATATTCCCAACATTTGTACTACACAAGCTTATCCTAACACTATGTACTAGGGATTTTACAATAAATACATGTTATGTACTTTTGGAAAAAGAGCTGAATTAAGTTTTTGAATTGTATTTTGTAGACAAAATAACACAGGTAGTTAGCAATGACATAACTACACCACCTGTGTGTCACATCTTAAGTTGTATTTGAGCAAGTTCTCTTTATGGTGTGTTTTTTAAATATTTCCTTATAAGTGTCAGTTTTGTTTATCATTTTCTGATAAATATTGCTCTCTTCTATAGAAAATGAGCTAAAGTAAACAAGAAGCAAGCAATTAGGATATAATGTAAGCAAGCTATAACGAGGTGTTGGCGATAACTGGTCCTCGGCAATAACTAGTCGCTATGCAGTACCATATTCACAAATCATATTGTACTTGAATCCCAAATGTCAAATATGGATACTCTGATGTCTTAGATTGCAGATAACTTGATACAAGTTTGTTGGACCTGTGGAGTCAAATATTTATGCCACTCAACCAAGACAATAGTTTACATGGTGGCGTTCATAACAGTGAAGGCTCTTGGCTCTTGTTCCTATTACAACAGTTGAGTTGTGGAAACTGTACTTGTCTTATGCCACGATTAATATCATTAACATAAGGCTAACAAAATAATAGTCTTGGTTCTCAGGCAACCCCCCAACATCATAAAGTTTGACACAGGTTTAATTTTTATTTCCATTTTGAAATATTTAAAAAGAAATACTTAAATATTCCAAGTCCAACGGTAGTCAGATACTTTATTCCAGTATTATTCTAATTAAGGAATACATTTATGCAGGGAGGCCCTTCCCCTGGTTTATAGTACATAACTGTTTATTGGTTACACAACTGATTATTTGGATACATACTGAGTTTGAACAACCCCCCAAAAGCAAAAAGACACTGCCGCCTGCACTATAGTTTCGAACCAATTCTTTTATTTTTTTAAGCCTATCCTGAAAAATATAGTTAGACATTAGAGCTTCAAAACGGACAAATAATCGATTTGTGTTGGCCATTGAGGATTATATTAGTTGTTCACAATAAATGTTTGTATCGAATAATTTTATTTTTTTCTCAAGACAAACTAAACGTTTGTGTACATGGTCAGGCATGCCTTTGATGGGAGATATTTTGAAAGTATGACGTCATTGTACACAAGTCCCAGCTGGCTATATAAGACAGTTAGTTAACAAGGAGTGAGCATGGTAAGAGCTATGCATACGACTATATGGGCTTTGATTGTATTACATTCCAGTGGCCTGGTATTTACATGCACTACACTAGGGGACTGTCCACAGTAGGTCAAGTATTGTCAGAGGGCTGTAACATAAGCTGTGTGGGCCAGCCGTAACTGCAGGAGGTTAGGCTGACCTTGTTTATAAAGATAAACACCGCCATTGTGACGTTGCTATATATACTTAAGGATTTAAGGTACTGGGAAATTATATTTAGGTTAATGTTTCTGGTGGTTTTGGAAACCTAGTGGTAGTCTATTCTGAGATATGCTGTGTGGTATAAGGGAGATAACTCTAGACTTTGTTTGGATGTAATTGTGTACTTTTAGATACAGCATTGTTGCTCAAGTTGGATAGTCCATGTGTCTGAGTTGACTTTTCAAGTTGTTAGGTATTGTTTGATTAAAGGGTTCTTTTACACAAGTGTGAAATGTTTCGATGGATAATGCTGATATCTATCATGTTTATAATTCTTAGTCTTTGATTTAAGGAGTCTTTAAAGCTGTTCATATTTAATTAATTTAACTCGAGACCTGTTGAATTCTTCCCTGAACCTGTCAAAGGAAGGTACCATAACCATGGTAGGATGTCGAGCTCATATACCATTGTATACAGAGATGTTATAATGTCACTGGGATTTTATTCATACAATTTCCGCTGATATTGTAACATGTGAATGTCACTTACTAGAGATTTTTTTTGCAATGCAACACATTGTTAATGAATCTCTTTGCCAGCAAGAAATATTTCACACCTGTCCAGACTCGATTATTTACATGTAGCTGGAATATTGCTGAGTGCAGCGTTAAACAACAACAACAAACAAAAAATCATAAGTTTCATGGAAAGTATTTTTGAAGCATAAAATTGTTGTGAAATGTTGTTTCAAATTTCTTTTTCACATTAGATAAACAATTCTCTTCACGTTCTTTGAGACCAGGTGGCACAGTTGTCTAAGGAGCTGCAAATCTCGGGGCACAGTCCTGAACCACCCATACGTGTATAACCCCCCTGTACTTCACTTGCTTGATGGAGGTGTTCGAGTCTACATTGAAACACCTCCTCAATTGTAATCTACAAATTGTCTGTCCATACAAACTTGTCCTTGTGTGGGAGTTGTTGTCTGTAACTTTGTTTTTCCTGTTCTGTGATGTCTTCACCTGACCGGTTGACCTTCCTTGATTCAGATGGCACTCACGCACGCCAGGATTCAATGGAAGTAACGTGTACTCTAGACGAGCGGTGCAGATGTGAAATACTCAAACCATTAGAACGACGTCGGCAACGTGCAAGGCAGCGTTGTCTCGCTCACTCACTGGTCGGAACACCAAATTACATTGCGCCTGAGGTCTTGCTTCGACAAGGTAATGAGAGGAGGCGACATCTTTAATATACTTAAAATGATGCTGTGTAAAATAATTGTCATCTATTTTGTAGGCGACATTCATTTATTGATTATTGCTGTATATTAATGCCCAATTATTATTATTATTATTATTATTATTATTGATGATAAAGATGTTATTCAGGACTGCTACTGTTTCAGGCTATACCTCTTGCTGTGATTGGTGGAGCGTCGGGGTGATCCTGTTCGAAATGCTTGTGGGTCATCCCCCTTTCTACGCCGCCACACCAGCAGAGACGCAATATAAGGTAACAAAGCTTCTTTGATTCGAAGGTGCAAATAATATGGATTTTGGTTAGGTGTTGTGATTATTTCTTTCATTTTGACCTTGAATGCTTTCAGGCTGTGTATCATTATGGTCCTTTGGGGGTTCATTTATGAGTGATGGAACTGTCAATATGTGGATACGGAACTTCCCCTCGAATATGAAACTGCCCTCTATCCTTAGGGGATGCCTTTACGGCAGCCATCTGGGTTTGCTTTAGGCTGTCAGTTGAGTGACAACTTGTGTGGGTGCATTAGGTGCATTGTGTTGGCTGATGAATTCAAGTGTATGTATATGAAGAATCCTGTTTCATATTTTGATAGGCTATAAGCATGACTTGCTGTCTTGAAAAATAAGAACATTAGAATTACGTGTGTCAGGTGATTGTTAAACCCTAAGGCTAAAAAAAGCCCAATAGTCTTTGTTCTCGCACGCATCATCGTAAAGTTGTCTGCACGTTTCGTTTTGATTTCCATTTCAATTTATTTTTTTTAAATCCTGAAATATTCCAAGTCCAATGGTAGTCAAAAGCTGTACTCAAGTATTTTACTCGTCAAGAAATACATTTATGAAGGGGGGCCATTTCTCAGGTTGATTGCAAACAACTGTTTGTTTTGTTGCACAACTTTTTATTTGATTGCATAGTTATTTAAACAACCACTCCTGTCTCCCCCCCCCCCCCCCGAAAAAAAAAGAAAGAAAAGACACTGCCCACTCGCACTATATTTGCAAGAGCCATTGCCTAAGAACCAATTCTTTTAGGTTTTTTAGCCTAATACACATATATAAACTCATCCATCATATTAACTTGTTTCAGGTGATAAACTGGGCTGAGACATTAAAGATTCCACCAGAGTCTAATTTGTCTAGCGCAGCCAGCAACCTTATTCTGCGTCTATGCTGCGGCCCTGAGGAGCGACTTGGACGAAACGGAGCCATGGAAGTCAAGAAACACCCATTCTTCTCTGATATCAACTATGATGGCCTTCGTCAATCACCTGCACCGTTTGTTCCAACGATCAGATATGCAACAGACACTTCCAACTTTGATCCTGTTGATCCCGAGAAACTTCGGAATAGTGACTCCGAAGATGCAAAGAGAGTGGACTCAAAATATGAAAATGGAAAACATCCCGAACATGCGTTCTTTGAGTTTACATTCAGACGTTTTTTTGATGATGGAGGACATCCGTGTCCTCTCATGAACCCAGACGCCGAGTCCAACTCTCCTGTATATGTTTAGCATCTGCTAAACTTTCTCGTCTTAACCTAATTGTGATAACTAACAAGACTGACCAAGTGCCTGACTGAGATTCAACATGGCCACTCACAGCAGACGCAAAGAATACTGAAGAAAATGTGATATGAACATATGTCGTTGGAGACATAAGCCACTGAACAGGACTTAACTAACTACGACACAAACCCGACAACGACTGTAACCCGTATGATGACAAACGTCCAACTTTCGATGCTGCTGTCTGTGACGCAGCTCTGATGAAAGTAACGCCCTACTTCGAACGCCATCTCCTGCAGAGTATACTGTCCTCTCTGCTGTGGACTCCTTGCAACGTCGAGCAACGACCAAGCAGAGAAGGAATTACCTTGGTGCAAACTTCATAGAAGAAGATATTCATGAAAAAAAAATGAAAAAAAAGTTAAAGTCTGTTCAGTGTGTCGTCTTGCTGTGAGTGGCTCAGTGATATCTTTCCATAAAATGGAAACGTCCACCATTTGTCAGGCTAGGGGGCGTGGCTTCCCTTGCCTGTCTGGTGAGTCTGCCTGTTGGGCAGGTAACTGTTAAGCTTCTATTAGTGATATTTGTTATGCAGGTCATGTTAGAGAGTGACTTGATGGACCTAATGTCTGACTGTACATAGCAGGGCTGAGTGGGGAGCAGTGTGAAGCTCAGAATGAGTGCATCATCGTGTTATCGCGCTACAGCTAGATCTAAGTCGCCAACTCATCCTTTCCCTCCTAAACGCCATCTTGACTTTCCTCTGCGACAATTTGAGACTCTTAGTGTGCCTTCTTCACCCTCTAACTCTTTCAGCGACAAGTCTCTTGTCAGCAAGGACAAATTATATTTCAACATGAGAAATGATTGCTGAAAGAGTTAACATATTTTTTTTTATAAACTGCTTTACAGAATCTGACAGATAAAAGCATTATCTGTATGTAACATTTGTCATACCGTCCAACTGTTCATTTTGTTCATCCTTTAGATTTTTCCGCGGATCATGTTTGTAGACCTCCTATAACAAATATTCAAATTTGCTGAGTCTCGAGTTCTTGCAAAGGAAATTTAATTTCTTGATGTACATAATCAGCATGGCCATATTATATATCATGCACTGCACAGGCAGTAAATGTGCAGAAGTGCACTTTTTGTACAGAATGTTAGAAGCCCATGCAATCTGCTGCATATCTGCCTGTGTGTGCTGGCATGCTGAAGTGTTTGTGTATGTCGCCAGCCTATGTATGCCGTCTGCCGAAACACAGCTGTGTATGTCGTCTGCCTACATGCCTGTGTATGCTTTCTGCTTGCACGTGTATGCCGTCTGCCTACATGCCTGTGTATGCCGTCTGCCTACATGCCTGTGTATGCCGTCTGCTTGCATGTGTATGCCGTCTGCTTACATGTGTACGCCGTCTGCCTACAAGCCTGTGTATGCCGTCTGCCTACACACCTGTGTTCGGTGTCTGCATACAGCCTGTGTATGTCATCTGCCTACATGCCTGTGCTTATTAGCTTGTACAGAGGTGGGCAGGGCACGCCAACCAGTATGTTAATATGTACATAGTCCGGCTGTGTGTCTGCCCGGCTGTAGTACTGTATAAAGTGATGGGGAGTAGCCATGGCTACACTGTACAGAGCAGTGAAGATGGGATCTGTAAGAAAAGGCAATATTCTTCAATAAAATGTTATTAAACAATACAGTGTCGTTATTGGTGTCCGTGGTGAGAGCAGGACCTGGCAACCTGGATAGGACAAGGCACCCTGGAGAGGCCGAAACACGATACACCAAGTGATTCACGCACTAAACTCTCATTGCACTAACAATCAAAAGAAACATTACAGAACATAAGTCAATGTGAAAAAAATTATGATTAAACTTCCTGTCTTGAACTTTGTTCATGCTGAATAAATTGATTTTAAGATAATACATTTGATACAAACATGACATAAATGAAATGAGCATCTTAGGACTGGATTGTATTTATAAAATCTATTAGATTGGAATAGCCTGACATACATGAATGGTCAACTATACTTCTCAACATTTGCTAAGGACAACACGACTCAAGATGACTTTTGATCATTAGCAGATGTTGAGTAGTATAGTTTGTGAGCAGCATGTTGAAAACGAAAACCATTATACATTGACAGCCTACTGTTTTTCAAACACATTGTTTAGTGTTTTCAAAATAAAAGTGAACTGTGATTATTGTGAAAAGTGAATTTATTCATGGCATGAGGCAACAGTAAGTCTAGAAGCACACATTGTACTGAAAAGAGGGGCCATGGATGAATCGTCAGGCAGTGGTCTATGCTTTACTGGATAATGGCTTGTTCAATCTGATGATTTGGGTTGGTTTGTTGTTTAATGCCGCACTCAGCAATATTCCAGCTATGTGACGGTGGTCTGTAAATAATCGAGTCTGGACCAGACAATCCAGTGATTAATATCATGAGCATCGATCCATGCAATTGGGATCGATGACATGCATCAACCAAGTCAGCGAGCCTGACCACCCGATCCCGTTAGTTGCCTTTTACTACAAGCAGAGTCACCTTTTATGGCAAGCATGTTTTGCTGAAGACCTATTCTACCCCGGAATCTTCACGGGTCTTAACAGGTCACGGGTCTCAATCTGATGAACACCATAAAGTGGATACATATGGCAGTTGTGTACACTGTTAAGGTCAGTGTAATTGTGGCTGTATCTACTGAGAGGAATACACACA
Source organism: Haliotis cracherodii (assembly GCF_022045235.1). Lineage (NCBI taxonomy): Eukaryota > Metazoa > Mollusca > Gastropoda > Lepetellida > Haliotidae > Haliotis > Haliotis cracherodii. The sequence continues at coordinate 67,439,091 of NW_027266286.1, forward strand.
TGCAAATGTTGCATTTTAATTTGATTTTAGATGTATGTTATGTTACGATGTCGTCTATTTTTGGGGACAAAATACTTGGACCTACTGGGTTGAATACTTTACAGATTGATTGAATATGATTTGACAAAAATATATAGAATGACTTGCCGATTCGAAGTAAAGAATACTGCATTAAAATATTTTTTTTATTATAATAGATAGATATTAACATGATTAATATTGTATAGGAATTTTATTGTATTTTTTAAAAATCATTGTTATTTTTAGGAATGTTAATTAGGAATTTTAGCTCATGGTGCTTGGTATTTGTTAGTAGATCAGTTTCATTTTGACCAGGTGAATACTTCTGATGAAATTGTAAATGTTTAAAATAATTTATATTAAGTGTTAATGAAACACGTACGCATCTGTTAATCTCCATAGTTTTCATATAGACAATATGTAAAAGGCGACTATGCTTGTCGTAAGAGGCGACTAACTGGATCAGGCTTGCTGACATGTCATCGATGTCATCGATCCCAAATGCATGGATCGATGCTCATGATGTCAATCATAGGATTGTCTGGTCCAGACTCAATTATTTACAGACCGCCATCATATAGCTGGAAGTGCGGCGTTAAAAACAACAAAGAAACAAACACACAAACATAAAGACAATCCTGGAAAAAGGTACTGAACATATTCACTAGTGGTCTGCAACATGTTAGCTGGTAAGGTTATCTGTTCTTGGCTGTCACCCTATGAAAATATACATTTACGTTGTTTTCATATCTTGTCAATGGTTAAATAAGTAACTTGTTAGAAAAGTGTTTTACTGATGTCCTTAGTATGTAAACAATTCCCGAAAGGACCTTCAGGAATACTAGTTCTCTGTAGGTCAAACAGACGGTCGTCTTGTGACCCGGAAGCAGTCGTTTGACCTCTAAAACACGAAACATGCCGAGTAGTTGTATTATGCAAGCTTTTGCCTGAAAACCAAAGCACTTCTCATCACTGGGCAACTGTCAAAATGGGACGTGCAGTTTCGAAGATGTCGAGGCCGTTGAAGAATTTCAACGTCGAGAACAGGGCTCACAGGGCGATAGACAAACAGGGAGATCAACCCAAAGTGGCACCTCGATATCCTTCATCTGCTCCATTATTGGACAAGTTTGCAGATGGTTTGTTCCTTTCTTTATACATCTTGTTTTGTTGATACGTAATGGCCGTACATATGACGAGGTCAGTATTTTAAATTATATCGCCTCTTGGAATCCCAGAAAGTATTTTGAAATTTGAAGTGGTAATTCAGCAATTATATGAACGACAGAATAGAAAAGAGAAGTAGAAAAGTAGGTAAATACGAACCTGCCGAAGATTTAACAAGTGCTAAAGAAAATATTTGTAAATGTTGTTGCATATCATCATTCGGTAATGCTGTAATACCATCTAATCTCCTAACAGTGTGTTTATTATCACCAAGTATACGTAGGGGTGCCTGTCTTTTTTACTCAAGGACTGAGATTCGTATTGTCACCTGTCATGTACGTCCGTTTTCATTTATCAAGAACAGTTCATAGTTGCATCGCTGACAAATCGTACATATGGACATTGTACTACTCTGATTTAACTAACCAACACCATTCACTCAACAGTAACATTCTAATCTCCAAATAGGCAGATTCTGATTTTGCACTAGCGTTCAAATGCTTTGGCAGAGTGCACGTTGAAGAACGTACATCTAGAGACATGTACCAATGATGTTTCAGACCATCCTGAATACCTGACAGCTCAGAAAACCAAGCATGGCAAGCTGGTTGACAACATGAGGAAGCTGCAGTTAGACTCCCATGGACCTCCCCCAGAGGTAGGCAGGCACCCATCAGGATTATTTCTCATATCGCGGCACCCATAAACATTAACTGGTTTATCTATCATGTTGATCTTATATATACAGAGCTCCAAATAAGCTGCGTATCTGCGTCAGAAATACAGAAATACGCAGTAAAATAAAATCCAAGCGTATCAAATATGCAACAAACATTACAGAAACGCTACAAAAATATAACTTGTGCGTACATGTATTATCAAAATATTGTGAAGTAACCCTGCGTATTCGATTAGGAAATCAGCAACTTATTTTGAAATTATAAACGAGCATTCCGTCAACCTTGCCAAACTCCACTATGACAGTTACATCATGATCATTTGCCATCACACTTTCTTGTGGAAGTATTGTGGTATTTTTTAGTCCTATAAAGCTCTTGAACCCACACGACACCAGTTTGCGGGTACCAGATTAATAGTGTTTTTAAATATTTAACTTTAATACCCACATGTGTAAAAACTAGAGGGTAACAGAAATTTGAATACCCAGTTAGAATTACTGATACCCAATGATTTTAAAATGCATGGGTAAAATACCCACAACACCAAAAGCTTATCTGGAGCTCTGTATATACATATTTATGCTAGATGCTTACACTTTCAGTAACTGGTTTGCACTCTGCCACGAAATCCACTTACCATATTCGACGTAATAAGCGCCCACAGCGATATTTGCCAATATATTGGCTTGTGAACAATCCCAATTAGCACCCTTCCGACTGATCGATGTACAAAATTCGGGTACATTTATTCATGTATAATATGCACTCGTGTGTTATATGCACCATTAATTACGGGCAATTAAATTCTGGAAAAATATATCTGTCGTGTATAATACACACAGCTTTTTCTTTTGTATTATTTCAGGCTGTCAGCAGAAACCATAAAATTTACGATCTTTCAACTCTTTCACCAAAATTATATTCTAATAAGAGCCCCCTATTTCTAATTTTGAGAGCGCCCTGGGCGCTTATTACGTTGAATACGGTAAGTGCTTTCAAAATGACATCCCTGCTTCCTTGTAGAATGAATGATAAGTAAATATTGCTTTGCACCGCATCAGCAAAATAACAGCTTTTGATGATGAGCTTCCTTATACATGTTGTAGAGATGATGGTTAAGGTGATTGCTCATTGTGCAAAAGATCCAGAGTACTAGAGCTTTCTCGTTTCTTTTGTTTTATGATGTATTATTTGTTTCCACATGAATAAGTCCTCACAACAATGTACAACTGCTCATCAGCTTCCACAAAACTTTCTACAATGCTTGGCTCTCTACCCTACTTAAGCTGAGATGCTGGGCGTTACTAAAGTATTGTTCAAAGCAGCAGGAAACGCAGAGGTACTGCAATGCAGACCTCTTTTTCCAGAAATGCTAATGTCATGCTGAAGACCCTGGTTTGATTCCCCTCAAGGGTAATGTGTGTAATGTGTGTAGCCCATTCTTGTGTCCCAACCGGGGCGGTCGGGTAGCCTAGTGGTTAAAGCGTTCGCTCGTCACGCCGAAGACCCAGGTTTGATTCCCGACATGGGTACAATGTGTGAAACCCATTTCTGGTGTCCCCCGCCGTGATATTACTGGAATATTGCTAAAAGCGGCGTCAAACCAAAACTCACTCACTCACTTGTGTCCCAACCCTGACATGACTTGAATATTGCTAAGGCTAAGAACCCAATCTCATTAAAATCAGATCTTAGTTCTCGCTGTCGCTAAACAAAGATCTGAGGGCATCCCATTAAGGGTCACGTCAGAATGACCTTTCATCCAACCAATCAGAGCGTCGCTTACCAGATCATGAAAGTGACAGTCGAAATGTGTTTTCTAATCATGCAACTACGAAATATTTAACATGGAGTATTCCGAACGACAGTTACAGGTTTTATGATTATATCCATACAATCTAAGCCATCTATAAGCCATTCCAGAATATTCTTCTTATCAGTTTTAATTTTTTAAATCGAGAATACGTCAAAATGTGTTTCGAAGCGTAGTCACCTGTTTGAAACTAGTGTCGTAAAGCTTGAGAAAGCTGCCTTCTGATTGGCTAATGTCGATTTCTTGTAGGTCATTTAATTGGTGGGTCAAAATTCGCAAAAGGTTGTTCTGACGTGACCTGTAATGGGATGTCCTCAGACCTTTGTTTAGCGGTAGCGAAAAATAAGATCTGATTTTAATGAGATTGGCTAAGAACCATATCCACTTCCCAAAGGACAGGACACCTGAAACATTCTGTTTGAAATATGTGAAACTCAAATCAACAATGTAGTGCCTTCTGCAAAATGAATAAATTGGTTGTATATGTCCTAGGGCTGTTACAATTCACTCGCGTATTCGGTGAATCGAACCGTATCCATCCATGAATTGAATTCATTATTCGTGGCCACTAGAATCGAATATTTTTGAATGTGCAAGCATGTGCATGTACATACCCTGTACCTAAAAATATCCATAAGAACATATTATATGCATAGATTTCTTCAAAGTTAACACTCTTATACTATTTAATTTGACAGTATTGTGGTCACTGGTCATTGTTGCATTTGAGCAGAAACTAGCACCTGGATAAGCGCAGTATATAAATGTATAACATATCGATAATTAACAAACCGTGTTGAATAATTTATGTTGTTAATGTTTCACTGAATATTACAAATAATACATCAACTGCTGACTTGTTATTGTATTTGTGAATTAATATTCGTATTTGTTACCCTATATTCGTGATACGAATCGTATTCGCCTCATAGTGTATTTGTTGCAGCCCTAATATGTTCTGACCATTACAGAAACCCCAATTATGTTTCTAGTTTTGTCAGCACCATACCCATGCTCATGGGCTTTACCGATCTGGTAAACGTCTGAGACCTGCATCACTACGGGCTTTCCCCCCACATTAAGCTTACTGATGTTTGTAATTTGTTTGTTTAGATCAAATCAAAGCCAAGGCCCAAGCCAGAAAGCAGAGATAAGTTGGAAGACCCAGAATTTGGTTTTCTTGAGCCTGAGAGAATCCCAGCCGGAAGGACATCAATACGCCAGGCAATGCAGTTCATCACTCAGCATCAATCGGCGCCGCAGGACTACAAGTCCTCTCAGATTGCACATGAGTACAAGCTGGACGAAGTACATGTACAACAAATACTCAAATACTTTCAGACGTTCCATATGCATCTGCCTAAAGCTTTGCTGGACAAGCATCCGAAACTGATGGACAGTTTAGGTAGGAGGGAGCCTGTTCAGATCAAAGGCGGTGACAGTACAATGTTGAAAGCTTCGTCTGAGACGGATGGCACCAAAGTATGATAGTGGTTGTGTGTAGGGATAGTGTGTGAAACTGAAGAGGACGTTGCCTCGGATACAGTGAAAACAAGTTGAACTCATCATGACAAGGCATGATTTTGTCACCTTTGAGGTATGCTCGTTTTCTATCTAGGAACTAAAGTCTTTTCGTTTTCGTTTCGTTTTCTTTTCGATGTGTGAATAATAAAATTAATATGAGAATGCTGATGGGTTTACTAATTTGTAGAGTGGAGTGAACGTTGATACAGAAATCACTTTCTTAAAACACCTGTGGGTGAGAAACCCATTTGAGATAACTGGTATCAAACGTGTGAGATCGAATTCCAGGCCCGTGATTGGCTACTCCATGGTGATGACAGACTTGTTTCCTTAGTTAAAGTCATTCATAAGTTGCTTGTGCTTCAGTCGAATGTTTACCTACGTGTGTATTGAACAACAGGACCGTGTAATTAATAATTAAAATAAACAAACTCGTCCTCGTCTGCGAGTTTGATTGTTATTATTATCAGTTACATTATCTGTTGTTATGTCAGCCTTATGGTATTTCAGAGTGTAAACCCCCTGGATGCCACAGCGACATGTATGTCCCTCCTTGTCAACCCTCACTTCAAAGTCGAATAAAATTCAAAATACATCACGCTAACTAATAGACTTCACAGTTTTGAAGTCCCCCTTCTGTTTATCATTTACTGTCATTTTAGGCAAAGCAACATTACTGAAAGTGACTTCTGAAAATTAGGTACATTGTAAATTTCGCCAAATCACAATTCTTCGCGTTATTTACTGTGTGTTTAGAAATCTAAATATCGGATATTCACTCAAATTATATTAAAGTAGAAAAATAGCATATTAGTGATCACAGGTATTAAATCCCTCATGACAATTCTGAAACGTTGCTCATAAGCCTAGAACCGTTATGAATGTTTTGGAAAATATGCATTGACGAACGCCGAAGTGTATGTTCCGCCATATTGGATCGTTTTATAAACTGCCGGTTATGAGACGCCTATTCTATCAGGAATATTTCAAACTCTGCTGCTATACATGCTTCCCTGAATTACTCATACATTTTAGAAACAGTGTCACCAATGCAAATTATCTAGATGAAATCATGTGAAATAAATTAGGTAGGGAAACGAAAAGAGTGCTCGGAAAACTGTAGATCTACTTGCTGAAATGTAAACAAAGCAAAATTCAGATTTTACACTGTGTAGCATTTTTAGAGGTACTTTCGTCTTATTGTTGCATACATTGGCTCGATCACGTGTTTGAGAATATTCATGGGAAGAGTATCATTGCACTAATTATTGAATTACACATATACATTACAATGATGTGGTAAATGCAACAGAAGCCGTAAAGGTTTCCTTCCTGTGTGATGCAATGACTGACGCTGAATCACGCACGACAACAGTAGTTATCTGCATTTCTGACTAATTCTCTTTGTTACATTGGAAAACATGGTAAACAAATAACAGTATGCAGATTGTCAGAATGTTTTGGATTACTTATGTGACACATTTATGAATATACGATCCCTAAATCAACGAAAATCCTCTGGAAATCCCGCATACTGTTGTCAGTGAACACGCCATTTTGTAAAAGTCGGTCACCGGTAGTGATGTCATACGGAAGTAAACATTGTTGTGCATATTTGGTAATTTCCTTGAGGTGTAAACTGTTAACTCGGCGTCCAGCGTGTTCTTTGTTTTTGTTAAGTTTGCATTCTCATCATCGCCTTGATAATCCCCTGATATGGCGGAATCCTCTTTTGTGTCGGGTCACATTATTTATGAGTAGTAAGCAGTACATAGGATGACGTCACTTATGACAGTGGTGTTATGTATAAATGAGCTACTGCAATCATGAGAATAGACAAAATGCATCGGTTCGATGCTAAAAAGATGCGTTTTTGGGGTGTGTAAGAAACAGATTACTGCACTCGTGCCTGTCAGATACCATTGATCTTACAACTCGTTGTTACAAAGCTTTCGCTTGTTACATACTTTTTGAAACAACTCGTAAGATCAATGGTATCTGACAGACACTCGTGTAGTAATCTCTGTTCTGATCAGTGAACCAGTAGCTGTTCTCACCATCCTCTGTAGTTTTGGCCTTACACCATGCTGTAGACTGGGAACCTTTGCGTTCATTGAAAACAAGTGTTTAGTTTCTGTTCATCTAATTTAATAGTGTTAAATTGGCTAATAAATGGATTAGAGTAGTGTCAGAAATTAGAATAAAATGGTTTTGAGCAGCTTTTAATATGACAAGCATTAAACAAATCAAAATTCAAACAAGGTCATACCATATAATGAATAAGTTGAACTTTAATACTAGTGTCATCAGTGTGGATGCTTATCAATTCTTCATACAAGGATAGTCTAAGATTTTCAATCATACAGGGGGACACAGGTCGCCCAGCCGTCGCAATTCTCTGTGCAGAGTTACATCCCTTGGGCACGCCTGAACGCCATGATATGTTGTTTCGAATCCCAGATCGCCCCGATTGTTTCTAGGTTCGGCAGCATCATACCCGTGGGTTTCACCAAAGTGGTAGACATCCGAGACCTGCATCACTTTCGGCTTTCCCCCTGACATTGGGCTATAACTGTTTGTTTGTTTGTTTGTTGTTTAACACCGCACTCAGCAATATTCCAGCTATATAACGGCGGTCTGTAAAAATCGAGTCTGGACCAGACAATCCAGTGATTGATATCATGAGCATCGACCCACGCAGTTGGGATCGATGACATGCATCAACCAAGTCAGCGAGCCTGACCACCTGATCCCGTTAGTCGCCTTTTACGACAAGCAACTCAGTCATAAAGTGTACCAGATTTGACAGACTGATGACAAACATGTCACTGCAATAGGAAATACTTCCGCAGAATGTTCCACAACTTTCATTGTCATGGTCAACATCACTTTCATAAATAAGAACAGAAGAAGGACATATTTCTCATATATTTATTTTCACCTGTTGTGACATAGTTGCCTACAGATGCTCTATACCTTCTGCTCTGCCATATAGTAATGGTTATCACACATACACAGTGACAAGTGACACCACCTTTGCAGAATGCCGGAGCATCATACAAGGGTGGTAACTCCATGCTACCAATGAGGACGATGGACTAAAGGTGATATAACTCTATAATGTTATGTAGGACAGTTGTCTGACCCGAGTCCTCTGGTGGCTTGTAGACTGAATCAGAGCATTCTGGAGATGTACAGTTAAAGCGGCGGTGGCTAACACCGTGGCTGATTCTTACACCATATCAAGCTGGAGCTTGAGAAGCTACTAGGACATTAAGTACTAATACACCTTGGGCCGTACATAAATTGGCCGTGCTGGACCAATTGTAGGAATATTTCCTGAACTTCGGACTGGTAATACTGCGTTAGCATCATGATGTTTGGAATCAATGATTGACCTTGAAGGTCTGAACACTTTGGAGCTGTGCTAATGGACCCAAGGCATGTCTTATTAAATATACAAGGAACAGAACTAGGACATCAAGTACAAATGTACTAATGAAGACTCATTTCCTTGAAAAATTTACAAAACACAAATTCCCAATATAACAATGTCAAAACATTTCTATGTAGGTTAAAGACTATTAAGAATAATTTATTGGTATGTGTGACTTGAGGCTAGTCTTCCTACTAGAAGACAGAATAAGCTTATATAATGTCGGATAGAAAGGTTGTCTACATATGTTCAATGACATTTACAATGAACATATACTACATCCTTGGTCAAGCGATGAAGAAGTAATATTTCCGCATTCAGCTCACTAACTTCTACCATAAATAGAAGTCCAATAGTGGATGTGTCCATCTAACCGTTCAACCTGTGGCCATGATATGCTTACCACATGTTCCTCCCAAGTGGACACGAAGTGTGTGCCCTGTACCGGACATAGCTCATTGCAGTAAGGACAAAGAAAGGGATGACCGGTCAGTGAATCTACAGAATTCACCAATCTCATTAAAATCAGATCTTAGTGCTCGCTACTGCTACACAAGATCCGATTTTAATGAGATTGTTTCCAGATCAGCGGATTTCAGCAAACGGTCATTTCTGTGATAGATCAGATCATCAACTTCTGCAATGGTCCTAAAGATCACTGTTCAGACACAACATATCAGTCAGGTCATCCCTGAGACTGGTAGTGAAATGAAACAAGTTACAATAAGCAAGCTAATGCCCTACAATAATGCCTAGTCGAATCTCTGCCACACACTGATACGCCACGACAACCCAGGATCCCACAATCTGGTGTATACTGACAATAACAACAAAGTGCCTCCAGGAACCACACTGGTGATATAAATCTATGATATGATCTTCTATTTAACTAGTACAAGGATTACCTTAATTCATGATCGTTAAATAGGAGCTGATATTAGTATAATTAACTACTGTAGATAATTTATGACATATATAAAGTGTAGCAGACACACACAACACTATGCTTGTGTGGCACTATATACAGTTTACAGTATACAACAGACAACAGTGCCTCCAGTGCATACAGGGCTTTACTATTAAATCTTTTATGCAGAAACATTACTTAGGTTTAACATGAACTTATCCATATATATATATATCCACATTGTAAAACATACAGATTGACCAAACCTTCAGCTAATCATCAATATTCACGAAATATACATTGTTTCTGATAAAATGTCTTCATTATGAGCATAAATATCGAAAAAGAATTCAGTTTTAGCAAAACTACACAAGACAATACCTAGGTACATATACTGCTCAAAATGTGCAAAGGATCACACCTTTGACTAAAGATGACTACTTTGATCCCTAGCAAATGCTGAGTAGTATGTGTCCGTACTGCAACCACTACATGGGAGCTGGTGCTGTGTGTGCCGTCACTACGGTGTTGTATAAATTACACTTCCTTCAGTTACTCTGTGCATGAATAACAACTGACATTCTGAAGACAGAAACAAGCATACATTAACAGCAGGCAAAACGTCGTCCCTTCTAACAATCACAGAGGAAACAGTGTAATAACAACAAAAACAACATAATGATTCTGCGAGGAGAACAAGCGCCCTGATTGGTTGGCCGTGTAAGTAGATGGTAGCATTTCACGATACTCTGGCTAACTAGTCATGTAAATGAGGGTAGTTGTTCCAGACACTTGGGAAATACTGTAATCGTTATTCGTTAACTCTATTTTCCTTAAAACTTTTACGGATAGGTATTTGATAACATTGAACAATAATAGTCGTATCAATTAATTCAAGTATATAATAAAGCAGGTACATTATGGTTAATATCTCTGATAATTTAAATCTTTGAGAATATCATACGATTCCCTCACAACCCTTATTAGCATGGATAGTTTCATAGGACTATGTAATAACATTTCCGTGATAATCTTCAGGCCTAAGACAGGGTCTTCTCATCATTTCATTGGTTTACTATCATACAATAATCTCAAAATGACATATTTACATAACTCTGGGGTGAGTCGACTCTACATGGCCACGTCACTGCTCTAACTCAGGCAGATCTGCAGTTCTTAAGACTAAAATAAAATTAACAAAATCATGCAATCTTTTTCATAATTCATCTCTTAAAATATATTTTACAAAAAAGCAAAAGCTGTGTAACTGAACTATTGCGTAAAACCACCATGATACAGAAACGTCATCGGAAGCGGGTGAAACTTGCATACTAGTGATACAGGAACTCCTCACATCAACAGAGGCAATGACCAGTGTATGGAGCCTGCATATTACCAGTCATACAGGAACTCCTCACATCAACAGAGGCAATGACCAGTGTATGGAGCCTGCATATTACCAGTCATACAGGAACTTCACACATCATTAGAGGCAATGACCAGTGTATGGAGCCTGCATGCTACCCATGACAAGAACCACGCATTCAGTAGTTCCAAGCACTAGCGAATGTTTTCTGCTGGCCTGATGAAGTCCTTTGACTTCAAACCAAGCATGCTTGTTGATAATGAAGAACATTTACAAGGTGATTCAATCAATCAATTCGTGTGGCCTACACAACTCAAGGCTGACACTGGTGATATTTGTTCATTCATGTGATAATACATGAATTTGAAATGAACAATTGAATAGTGTAGCCTATGTATATTTGTGTATATCTCCCGCAGATTGTGCTGATTGACACATGTTGTTACAGAGTTGTTACAGAGTTGGTACATGTGTCGACACATGTTCACTGGACACCTGGTTACATGCAACTTACAAACCACTGCTTGGCTACAGAACGCAGGGTTGGGGCCAGATGTGGAAATTTCGCAGTTGACACTGAACAATACATCTCACACATCTCTAGACAATCTAAATTCCTCTACGATCCCTCCAAGGGTGTCTTGCTTGAAGGGCCGCTTCTCATCTGCGGCTTGCTTTCAAGCAGGAACAAGGGAGGCAACTCCTATGCATGACTACACAAAAAGAGCTAGTCCATCACTTATACACATGTAAGTACCAACAGCTGTGTTTTGGCAGCTCCTATACATGTAGACATATATATTAATATATATACACAAAAATTCATATAATTGCCATCTTTGATTTTATGATAAATTTTGATATATTGTGCATGTAAGATGACTTTCGGACTCAATTTTATGTATTAAACATATGAGAGGAGATTTGTGTGATGTTGGGTAACTCAACTGTGCGACAAAGTGTGATATTTGGCATTGATATTGTGGAAAATTTTCAGAAAGTTTCAAATTATTTTATTACAGCAAAAAAGATTTTTTTAAATTTCAATGCAGAAGGTAATTCAATATCTCAATGAAAAAACCTTCAGAATCCCTGAACCAATACACTTGTCACTACTTTCTGCATAACACAATGACCAACATTAACACTTACAGAAGTTGTCTACATTTTGTTGTGCTGCTTTGGCTAGTGAATGTACCATGCATAAAAAATAGGGGTGTCATGATTATATATTGGCCAGAATACAAATCGTTTCTTCTTGTATATTGATACTCGATATTTGAGACGAATCAAAAGTACCAAAGTGAAAAGCAACACGAGAAGTTTGATGGCAAAACATCAGCCAATCACACAAAAACGACCTTTACGTCAAGGTTTAAAATAGCTTTTAATCAACTATTAATGGCTAAGTAAAGTCTGACATTCCAAATTTGGTGCAAGTTCTTCACAGCATTATGTAGTAAGTTGGTGCTGTATAATGGCTATGTATCAGAAGCTATATGTGGTGATTGATGCTCTACATATGCACGTGTGTCATGACACCCCTAATAAAAGACGTGTAGAGTGTGCTACACCCACAGATGACATTGCACAGTTGACGATGTCTCAAATGTTGACTAGTTACCCGCCTACCTATACAATATGTCCTGATAACTGTACACTATCTCGGGCAAAGAGGGGTGGGGCCAGGACTCGGAGCATCTAGTGTACACTTCTAGGCTGTCACACTACACCAGATAGTCAGAGTAGGCCAAGGGTATTATCTTTGCAACATCCACCAATATGTACACAAGTTCACAGTCTATGTCATTTGTACAACAAATATGTTCATCTTCTGGTCTGTTGTCAACCTGAAAAAGAAGAGATACATAATGACACACAAACTAAGCCAAACATGTAAGTGAGTGATTTGATTTGTTTGTTGTTTATCACCGCACTCAGTAATATTCCAATTATATGACGGCAGTTTGTATATAATCGAGTCTGGACCAGACAATCCAGTGATTGAGCATCGATCCACGCAATTGAGACACGATGACAGGTACCAACCAAGCCAGTGAGCCATTAGTCGCCTCTTACGACAAGCATAGTCACCTTTTACGGCAAGCATGGGTTGCTGAAGACCTATTCTACCCCAGTTCTTCACAGGTCTATAAGTGAGAGAGTGAGTTTGGTTCAACATGGAACAATATTCCAGTCATATCCCAGCGTGTCAGCTTCATGTGGGAGGAAAGCCAGTATTGCTGCAGGCCTTCACTGTTTACCACTTTGGTACAACCCACGAGCATCGGTATGGTGCTGACAAATAATCAGAGCAAACCAGGATTCATGCCCAAGATCAAAAGGTCTCTGGCACACTTAAAGGGACACTACTCAGGTTTAAACAACTGGGACAACCATACCCCTCCCAATGCATGAAATATACGAAATGAAAATATAGTTACAGAACAAAATCATTTATGAATGACAGTGCACTGGGTACACACAGAGAACTGATTCCCATTTAATTTACTTCAGACTTAGAATCTGACCTACATAAATCACTGACAGCAAAAATGGCTTAAATGTTTAGTTTATTCTGCAGGTATTGCATCTTGAAATTGCAGTGATCAAGGATGATTTCTTCACCTACCCACATATCTTCTGGTATGCATGAAATAAGTACTGAACTGCTGAATATTACTGTGACCAATGCTTACCTTGAGACAAGCAAGCTGGGCCTCACAATGCCCCGAATGGATCATTCATATTGTTGGATTGTGGCATGGGTGGGCGTGGCTGCTGGAATCCCATTGGCTGCATCCTGGCCCCATACATCTGTGGCTGCTGCCCCATCCCCATGTTCATACCCATCATCTGGGGGGACTGCTGCTGGCCCATGCCCTGCAACAGGAAGCAAGTGATGCAGATAATGATCCATATTTCAGACATTAAGTACCAATGATGCACATACCCAACAGTAAGCCTTAATGGTGCATATACCTGGCAGAGGGCCCTGATGAAGCATATCCCCAACAGTAAGCTTTAGTGATGAATAAACCAGACAGGGCCCTGATGATGCATATACCCAGCAGTAAGCCTTAATGGTGCATATACCTGGCAGAGGGCCCTGATGAAGCATATCCCCAACAGTAAGCTTTAGTGATGAATAAACCAGACAGGGCCCTGATGATGCATATACCCAACAGTAAGCCTTAATGGTGCATATACCTGGCAGAGGGCCCTGGTGAAGCATATACCCAACAGTAAGCTTTAGTGATGAATATACCAGAGGGCCCTGATGATGCATATACCCAACAGTAAGCTTTAGTGATGAATATACCAGAGGGCCCTGGTGAAGCATATACCCAACAGTAAGCTTTAGTGATGAATATACCAGAGGGCCCTGGTGAAGCATATACCCAACAGTAAGCCTTAATAGTGCATATACCAGGCAGAGGGCCCTGGTAAAGCATATACCCAACAGTAAGCCTTAATGGTGCATATACCAGGCAGAGGGCCCTGATGAAGCATATACCCAACAGTAAGCTTTAGTGATGAATAAACCAGACAGGGCCCTGATGATGCATATACCCAACAGTAAGCCTTAATGGTGCATATACCAGGCAGAGGGACCTGGTGAGGCATATACTCAACAATTAGTCTTACTGGTGAATAGACCAGCAAAGGGCCCTAATGATTCATATAGTTGGCAGAAAGCCTTAATGTTGCATATACTAAATGGTGCAATACATGTATGCTGCACATACTCAACAGAAAGTCTTAATGGTGACTATACTTGGCAGAAGGTCCTAATGACACATATACTAGGCAGAAAGCCTTACTGTTGCATATACTAGTAATACATGTATGCTTCATATACTCAACAGAAAGTCATAATGGCGAATATACTAGGCAGGTGTTCCTTTTGATGTATATACTCAACAGATATCCTATCCTTAATGGTGCACATACCCCACATGATCAAGCCCTGACCATGTATCATGGTATGTAGATAATAATACAAGACAGAAAGTCTGGATCGTTATGGGATATAACCACTGACAATTTCATAACAACCATTTACTTCCATACCTCATCTACAGGCCTACTTCCATACCTCATCTACTGGCCTACTTCAATACCTCATCTACTGGCCTACTTCCATACCTCATCTACTGGCCTACTTCAATACCTCATCTACTGGCCTACTTCCATACCTCATCTACTGGCCTACTTCCATACCTCATCTACTGGCCTACTTCAATACCCCATCTACTGGCCATACTTCTATACCTCATCTACTGGCCTACTTCATTACCTCATCTACTGGCCTACTTCCATACCCCATCTACTGGCCTACTTCCATCCCTCATCTACTGGCCTACTTCCATACCCCATCTACTGGCCTACTTCCATACCCCATCTACTGGCCTACTTCCATCCCTCATCTACTGGCCTACTTCCATACCTCATCTACTGGCCTACTTCCATACCTCATCTACTGGCCTACTTCCATACCTCATCTACTGGCCTACTTCCATACCTCATCTACTGGCCTACTTCATTACCTCATCTACTGGCCTACTTCCATACCCCATCTACTGGCCTACTTCCATACCCCATCTACTGGCCTACTTCCATACCCCATCTACTGGCCTACTTCCATACCTCATCTACTGGCCTACTTCATTACTTCATCTACTGGCCTACTTCCATACCTCATCTACTGGCCTGCTTAAATACCTCATCTACTGGCCTACTTCCATCCCTCATCTACTGGCCTACTTCCATCCCTCATCTACTGGCCTACTTCCATCCCTCATCTACTGGCCTACTTCCATACCTCATCTACTGGCCTACTTCCATCCCTCATCTACTGGCCTACTTCCATCCCTCATCTACTGGCCTACTTCCATCCCTCATCTACTGGCCTACTTCCATACCTCATCTACTGGCCTACTTCCATCCCTCATCTACTGGCCTACTTCCATACCTCATCTACTGGCCTACTTCCATCCCTCATCTACTGGCCTACTTCCATCCCTCATCTACTGGCCTACTTCCATACCTCATCTACTGGCCTACTTCCATCCCTCATCTACTTCCATCCCTCATCTCCTGGCCTACTTCCATCCCTCATCTCCTGGCCTACTTCCATCCCTCATCTACTGGCCTACTTCCATCCCTCATCTACTTCCATCCCTCATCTCCTGGCCTACTTCCATCCCTCATCTACTGGCCTACTTCCATACCTCATCTACTGGCCTACTTCCATCCCTCATCTACTTCCATACCTCATCTACTGGCCTACTTCCATCCCTCATCTACTGGCCTACTTCCATCCCTCATCTACTGGCCTACTTCCATCCCTCATCTACTGGCCTACTTCCATCCTTCATCTACTTCCATACCTCATCTACTGGCCACTATCAAACATACATACCATCATGGGTTGCTGTCCTTGAATCATCCCAGGCTGAGCATAGCCCATACCTCCCTGCATAGGAGGCGCTCCCATCTACAACATCAACAGTGGAGTGAGTGTGTCAGTCAGTTGGGAGTATTGCTATCCCAAACAGTATGCCTGTCATATCATGGTGAGTCACGTTAATGTGGGAAGAAAGCCTGAAGTGATGCAGGTCTCAGTTTACAACTTTGGTGAACTCCACGAGCTGACATACCTAGAAACATATGTGGGGAATTGAACCTGGGTATTCCAAGTGACGAGTGAACGCCTTAACCACTAGGCTACCCCACCGTCTCTTAATATGAAAGAATCACTGCACGATAAATTAACTATAGTGATGCAGGTCTCTGATGTTTACCACTGAGATACTATGACGCAGTTTAGCATGAATACCCCACTCAGACACAGTATACGGACTCCCGGCTGACCAGTCATTGTTTTAGCCCCTTAATGCCCTTAATCTTTTCACGTCTTTTGGTATGACGCGGCCAGGGATGAAACCCCCGCCCTTCCACTCTCCGTGCAGTTGCTTTACCCCTAGACCCTGGAAGGAGGCGGTCTGTATTTTTTGGAGAAAAAAATCTACATTTCTCAGTGTGCATTATAATATATTTCAGTACACATTGTACATAAGAAAATATGGCAATCTAAAGATTAATTAATACTGGCCAAAGAGAAAGCTTGTGTCAAATTGTTTACAATGTAACTAGTTTTAAGAATTTCACATTTGTGACTGACCATTGGCTGCTGAAACTGCTGTCCCATTGGTTGCTGGCCCATTGGTGGCTGGTTCAGTGGCTGCTGACCTATCGCTGACTGGTTCCACGTAGTCGATGCCATTGCGGAGGTCATCTGCCAGTTGGTACCCCCAGTCAGCTTCTGCTCTCCTTTAGGCTGCCATTGGTGCTCAGCTCTGAAACACAACAACCACAGCTTACACACAATGGAAATCTTACCCCCAGTCGATTGTCCCTATTTCATTAAACACATATATTTCTATTTTCAATTTCAAAAGGTGAGTGAGTGACTGAGTTGGGATTAACGCCGTTTTTAACAGTATTACAGTTATATCACGTCATGTCAGCTTAATGTGGGAGGAAAGCCCGAAGTGATGCAGGTCTCAGATATTGACCACTTTGGTGAAACCCACGTGCTGACAAACCATGAAACAAAACAGGGGGAACCATGATTCGAACCCACAACTGTAGGTTTCTCATGTGCCCAAGGGATGCAACTCTGCACAGCGAATTGTGGTGCCTTACACAATTGGGCCACCCATGCCCCCAGACAACCCAGTGATTGATAATATGAACGATCCTGTCTTAATTGTTTGTTTGTTTTGTTTGTTTGTTCCAGCTATATGACGGCGATCAGGAAAAAATTGAGTCTAGACCAGCCAATCAAGTGATTGGTATCATGAGCATCTATCTACGCAATTGGGATACTATGACATGCATCGACAAAGTCAGAGAGCCTGATCAACCGATCCCGTTTGTCCCCTTTACGGCAAGCATGGGTTGTTGAAGACCTATTCTACCCCGGATCTTCACAGGTTCGATCCTGCCTTAAGGGTACGATGACACTACAAGTCACCAAGCCTGACCACCTGATCCATGAAGTCACCTCATACGGCCAATTCTAACCTGGAATCTCTACGGGGAACTTACTTCTTGACCTGTTGTGCCGGGCCCCCGATGTGGAGGTTGCCTGCGAGTGTGGAGAGGCTGCTGTCAAGGTCCCCTGCCAGGAGCTTTGTAGAGTCTGTTTTCTTTTGGTTACTGTCTACCTGGTTCGGCTTGTTGTGTGGCTGGAGAACCTCGCCAAATGCATCAAAACCTACAACAACCATGTCTTGCTTCAGCCTATCCTTTTCGATTTGTTGTCTTATGTAAACCATGAGATATTAGGTATTAGAGTATTAACATCGAGTGAGGCTATTAATGTGACAAATTACATTGTTATGTAAAGGACACCACAAATTCTACATTTATATGAACAAGAAAATATATACTTTTAACAAAAACATCGAATTTTGGAAATTTACGTTGTTGAAAACTCCATAATGCCTTTAAATGTCTTTAAATACTTCATTTTTTTATATTGGTAAGAACAAGCAGCTTTCAATGAAGAAATTAATTTTCATGTTCATAACATTAGAATAAACATGGTACACACAACATAAGAATGTCAACACTAGTATGTATATGTGTCAGTTTATGACATGATTTCTCCATCCATGACACAGGATAAATAAAACTAAAAGAAATCTGAAAAGAAATGACATGCTTGAAGTCTAACAGAAAACACTGACACGGTCCAACCCATCAATGACACACATGAAACACTACGTTGATTTCACCGTGTTGTTTAAACATACAGACACTCACACAATTTCCATACAAAACACTGACTATAATATCGACACTCAAACTGTAAACTGTGTTGCAAAACACTGCATAATCAAAATGATAATTTAATGACAATTAACTGTGCAATAGAAAAATCGATACTCTTGAGCTGTTTTCCATCTTGTAAGGGAATATAACCATAATAATTTCTTCCTGGTGTAAATGAATGGCGCGATATGCCACAGCCAACTGTATTTCTTGTATGTTTAATGCTTCACGTTGCACTATTACAGCCGTATTGCAGCCATATGATGTATATATACTGAACAAAAACATTTATGGATCACAAATACTTTTTGGGAATAATTTTTTGTAGAGAAGACTGAGTACATAACTTCAACAAAAATATTCCCCAAAATATACACAATCCATATTTTTTTGTACAGAAATATATTGTGTGCACATCATTTCACACATTTGGGGTAACGGGAACGTCCAATGCACCTTATCCAGTAACAAAACGCCACCTTCTACAACGATCATTGATTGAAAGAGAGGTGCCAGTTTCCATCGTCAGAAACATAATTGCACCTGAATCAGAAAACCAGCCTATGACAATGTGAGCAACACTCCATAAACCTGAGGTACAATAAACCAGACTCAGCCCGGTCAACAAGGACACTAGAGTAGTTGCTGGTGAGGAGTACTAGTCATGTCTATTCTACGCTGCCATTGTGACTGCCTCACCCTAAACTCAGGTAACTTTGGCCACTGGGTATATATTCTGACCCAAACACCCATAGGTGTAAACATAAATCCCTGAATACCCACAGGTGTAAACACAAGGCATTGAATACCCACAGGTGTAAACGCAAGGCCATGATTACCCACAGGTGTCAACATAAGGCATTGAATACACACAGGTGTAAACACAAGGCACTGGATACCCAACGGGTGTAAACACAAGGCCCTGAATACCCACAGGTGTAAACACAGAACCTGAATACCCACAGGTGTAAACACAAGGCCCTGAATACCCACAGGTGTAAACACAAGGCCCTGAATACCCACAGCTCTAAACACAAGGCACTGAATAGCCACAGGTGTAAACACAAGGCCCTGAATACCCACAGCTCTAAACACAAGGCACTGAATAGCCACAGGTGTAAACACAAAGCACAGGTGTAAACATGAGGCCCTGAATACCCACAGGTGTAAACACAAGGCCTTGAATACCCACAGGTGTAAACACACGGCCCTGAATACCCACAGCTGTAAACACAAGGCCTTGAATACCCACAGGTGTAAACACAAGGCCCTGAATACCCACAGGTGTAAACACAAGGCCATGAATACCCACAGCTCTAAACACAAGGCCCTGAATACCCACAGATGTAAACGGAAGGCACTGAATACCCACAAATGTAAACACAAGGCCCTGAATACCCACAGGTGTAAACACAAGGCCCTGAATAACCACAGGTGTAAACAGAAGGCCCTGGATGCCAACAGCTGTAAACACAAGGCACTGAATACCCACAGGTATAAACAGAAGACCCTGAATAGCCACAGGTGTAAACACAAAGCCCTGAATAGCCACAGGTGTAAACACAAGGCCCTGAATAGCAACAGGTGTAAACACAATGCCCTGAATACCCACAGCTGTAAACACAAGGCCATGAATACCCACAGGTGTAAACAGAAGGCCCTGAATACCCACAGCTGTAAACACAGGGCCCTGAATACCCACAGCTGTAAACACAGGGCCCTGAATACCCACAGGTGTAAACACAAGACACTGAATACCCACAGGTGTAAACAGAAGGCACTGAATACCCACAGCTGTAAACACAAGGCCCTGAATACCCACAGCTGTAAACACAGGGCCTTGAATACCCACAGGTGTAAACACAAGACACTGAATACCCACAGGTGTAAACAGAAGGCCCTGAATAACCACAGGTGTAAACAGAAGGCCCTGAATAACCACAGGTGTAAACAGAAGGCACTGGACCATCCTGAATACCCACTGAGAGTAAACATGTGTCTTAACTTCTCGTTCCACCCAACACCCACCCACCCATGAGGTAGGAATTGTCACCAATTCTACACAAACTGTGCAGCTATCAACAGAATAACAACAAGAAAACATGTGGAGAGGAAAACACAAACAATAATCAACCCAACAATATGCTTAAACATACGATGTACTCATCAAAATAATTATTCAGAACTGAAATTCTACAAGTTCATCTCAAACATTTAAACACTGACTTGAGCACTACTGGCAAACAAGGTTACTGGGGGTACAATCTGCCTCTTCCCTTGCATATCATGCAACTTGCAGTCCAACTCTTGCCATCGAGTGAGTGCGCAATAGCAATAATACCTCTTAGCAATATTACAGCAATATCACATCAGGGTGAGTGAGTTGGGTTTAACGCCGCTTTTAACAGTATTCCAGTTATATCACGGCGTGTCAGCTTAATGTGGGAGGAAAGCCCGAAGTGATGCAGGTCTCAGACATTTACCACTTCGGTGAAACCCACGAGCACGGGTATGGTGCTGACAAACCTAGAAACATAGTCGGGGCGAACCGGGATTCGAACCCACATCATAGGTTTCTGGCATGCCCAAGGGACGCAACTCTGCACAGCGAATCGCGACGCCTTAGACGACTGGGCCACCCGTGCCCCCTCACATCAGGGGATACGAGAAATGGGCTTCACACATTGTACACATGTGGGAAATTGAACCTGAGGCTTCGGCGTGACGAGCAAACAGTTTAACCACAAGGCTACCCCACTGTCTGTTGCCATTGAGTGTCAGTCAGCAATGTCACAGCTATATCACAGTTAACCTGTAAGATATCAAGCCTGGACCAGGCAAACCACTCAGACAGCATGAGACTCAAAGTGGGATTCCAAATAATCTTGGTCACACCATAATCCAACTATCAGTGTAGCTTATGCTCACAAGCATGGGTAACAGGAACATCCAGCCTCGAAGGCCATTGCGAGATGTTCCTGTGCAACTAAGACAATCAGGTTGAATGTTTGAGATGAGACAGGTAGGTTCCTGGGACAGTTTCTACCAAAAGGGAAGGCCAACATAAATATCTACTGTCTAGTACAACATGACCAATACAGACAAGTGTACGGACAGACACATGGTGGACGGACAAGTCGTCCCCCCGTCTTACCACTGGTGTCAGAGTGTCCGGGGGCGGGGCTGGTGCGCCCCACCTGACCAGCTAAACAAACAAACATACATGTGTAAGGTAACAACATGCTCTGTGTACATACAAAGTGATATTGCTACATCATACTGAGGGTAAGTGATCTCACTATTTATTCCATGCAGGAACTGAACCAATGCTCTGCATTACCTAGTCCCCCATCCTTTACAAGGAAAACACAAAATAATTATGGAGGTCACTGATAGTGATACCTTGGACTGATAAACCTGTCAATACAGACCTAGATAGAGCACAAACTGTAGGAATGTCTCATTAATTATGTGCAATCTAAATAATTCAAATCACATCTATTTGGAGCCTTAAGGATCAATCAAAGAGACACATTTAGTGAACTAGCTACTGAGGGAGACTGCCACATTGAAGGAGATATTACTTCAGGGTGTTGGGTTTAATGCCTCTTTCACCTGTATCTCAGTTACATCTCGGCTTGTCAGCTTAATCTTGGAGGATCACCCAAAGTGATGCAGGTCTCAGACGTTTACCACTTTGGTGAAACCCGCAAGCCCCGGTATGGTGCTGACAAGCCTAGAAACACAATCGGGGCGAACCAGGAACCAGAAATAACTTGAACACAAACCACACATTAATTAAATGAAGGAATAATGTTTCTGATAAACTTCACCAAAAACACTGATAAACATGCATATTGTCATAATGTCCCATGCATACTGACATATTCAGCATAAATCTCAACCTAATCCAAACTATAATCATATCTACATTCTTGTTTTGACCAAAGCCCAAAGATCTACTGTAAAGATTAGCCTCCAGCAACAGAGAACTTCAGATCTCCAGATCTTAGTGTTCTTAGTGTTGAGCTAATATATAAATTCAAATTAACAACACTTAAAGTAACCCAGGACATGTTTTTGAAGAGAGAGCGATGGTCTGGAACAGCAGGTTGTACATAATGAATGAGGAACCACAAGGACACCCCACTGCTCATAGATGCAGAGCCACCTAAGCGACCTGGCAAGTAGACCAACACATTGTATAGAAGCTGAACCCATTTCTACAAACCAATTTTGGCACTACGATTGTTCCTAGTTTGTGTTAAGACATGGGGTCTAGCTAGTCTCAGCTGTAAGATCACACTGCAACTGTTCCAAGTCTGTGTTAAGACATGGGGCCTAGCTAGTCTCAGCTGTAAGATCACACTGCAACTGTTCCAAGTCTGTGTTAAGACATGGGGCCTAGCTAGTCTCAGCTGTAAGATCACACTGCAACTGTTCCAAGTCTGTGTTAAGACATGGCGCCTAGCTAGTCTCAGCTCTAAGATCATTTTTAACAGGACTCTGGACAAGGATAAGGTCACATGTATTAATAACTCTATAGTACAAACTCACAGCAATAAAGATAATCAACAAAAGAATTGCCCGGTTGTGTTATAAGGCACACAATGATTCCGGCCACGCAGTACCGGGCTGGCCTGGACACTCCAGGATAACAGTCTGAGACAAGGTGATGGTGAAGTGAAACAAGAAAAGAAACAGAATGTTGTGTTTTGGAGAATGTTCCTGGTGTACCTGTTTCCAGATAGGTAGGGGTGGTGCTTCGAGGGAGGTGTGCTGCAAGCAGACAGGACAGCGGGAATCAGACACTGGCAGCCACGCACAGACAACAGGCGGCATATCATGAGAGGGGAGAAACATTCCCTCAGTGGGAAGTCTCATGATATTGTATCAAGAATTAGTGTTGATCATAGATTCCATTTAAAGACAAAGACGAATTTTCCCTGAAGGGAAGATCTCAAAATTTAGCATCAAAAAGTTGTGTTAACCACTGATTCCATTACAAGAAAAAGAATTGCATTTTCAGTGAATAGGATGTCTAATGATACAGTATCAAGAATTAGCTGTGTTTCTTGTTGAGACTCCACTAAAAGAGACAAGATGTCATTTTTCTTGAATGGAAAATCTCAATAGAGAGATTAGATTCCAATAGTGAGAAAGAAGTGATGGTATCATTTCCCTTGAAATGGACACCTCATGATAGCTAGAACTGGTCTTGATAGAACTTCCTAAATGAGATATTTCAGGATATTGTAAAGATTACTTTTACCCTAAGTTCTGATAAAAGACAGCAAAAAAGGACTTTTTCTTTAATGGTATCTATACTACTCAAAAGAAGTTAAAGAACACCTAACTTTCTTGCATATGACTATAGTTAATCCGACATGCCATCACAAATTAACTCGTGAGTGAGTGAGTATTGTTTTAAGCCACTTTTAGCTATATTTCAGAAACGGGCTTCACAAGTCTTCAGCGTGATGAGCGAACACTAAAACCACTTAACTGCCCCACCGCCCCAACAGATTAACTTAAGCCAAATGACAAAACTGAGAGTTCTTTAACTTCTTCAGAGAAGTATATATTTGCCTACAAGGTATCCCAAAATGTGTGCACGTGTCCCTTTAGATGCAAAGTGGGAAGGGCTATTCAACAACACCATACTAACCTGGGCTTGGGGAGGCGGGAGACAGGCCACAATCGCCTGTAGCAAAACCTACAAGTTAACCAGCATGTTAGCATATCTAACTACACAATGCATACATGCCAGGCCTCATTTATCTCACTGGCGACAACAGCTCACTTTTTCTTCAACTAAATCAAAGCATGGGTAAAGAGTAATTGTTGTTCAGCTGAAAATTATCGGAAATTCCAATCAGTTTCAGACATCAATATTAACATGCAATTGCGTACCAGAAAAGGATGAATTTAATGTCAGATAAAATTAATTAAATTTATGTAATCTATTTTAATAAGGACTATCCTGATGTTTGGATATTGATTTACTTTGAAGAAAATAGCATTTTTTCCTCCGACTTCAAAAGTTACAAACACATTGAGTGAATTTCGTTTGGCATTTGACCAGCAATCTTGCAGCTATTCATAGCGATTGAATGCAGTTATAACACGTCGCAGATATATAAACACACTAGACATCTAACAGGTAGAAATAACATCACAAACTTAGGAATCTAATTTGTCCAGAAACAAACCAAAGAAAACATGATATTAACTTGATTTCTCCACTAGCTAAGATACTCATGCTGTGTGTATTACAATCAATGTTCTACATTTCTATAAAGTGTCACAAAATCGTGAACAAAATTTGTGCTTTAGTATTGGACTTGATACAAATATTTCCATATGTGAATCAGCCAGGTTATTTATAACAGCAACACACGCTGAATGAATTCCTGACATTGTTACACTTGTCATTGAGTGAGAGGGACATCAACCGACCATACAGACTGAAGACTTGTACAATTAGACTTTGTCAAACAAGACCATACATAATAGAGACAGTCAGAACACTGTTCAGACATTGAAACTTCACGACAGTGGAAATCATAGGCACACCATGTTATAATCTGGAAGAAATCAGGTAAACAGAAGGCATGTAACTGTTGAAGTTGCTACTGAACTGAGACGTATGTAGGTCTACACAGCTAGGGGAATCTAACTACACTTGCAGATGACCACCTCACATCGATACACACAGGTAGTATACACAACGCATACTCGTTCTGATCCATAACAAACACACAGTCTGAAAAAAACATTTCTAGAAAATGACTTATTTTAAAAAAACGTCATCTTCATGAAGTTTGGCCAAAAGGTGTTGACTTTTCCAACATGTAATATTCTTGGACCAATCAACATGTCGTGAATGTCTCACTGGACTATAAATGATTTATACACTGACTGATATACAGACATGATGTGCTACGAGACAGAGAGACATATACTGCCTGATGTATGGAGGCTGATGGTCTACCTGTGGGACTGACACCGCGTCGCACTGGCCCGGGAGACAGCGCCGGGCCACCAAGACCTACCATCTGGCTCGGATCACCCATTCCTATTCCCATCCCCTGGCCAAGGTCGCCCATCCCTATTCCGCCACCCATTCCATGAGTAGGATCTCCCATCCCCATATTCATCCTTACTGGAAGAGGAGACCCGGTTGGATTCATCCCCATCCCCATAATAGGACTAGGGCCTCTTGCAGGAGACATGCCCATCCCCATAGTCTGACTGGGACCCCCTGGGGCCTCCATGGTCATCCCCATAGAGCCAGTCTGCAGGTCTGGTGCCCCGGACATATCTAGTCCTCCCAGGCCGAAGGACGCAGGTTCCGTAGCTCCCGAGGTGTGGCGCGATGGATCCAGGGGGTCAAGGGGAGAGCCAAGGTCAGCCCCAGCTTCACGCAGCACAAACAGCAAGGTCAAAGGTCAACATCAAGCTTAACACGTGGGTCGTTCCAAGATTGTAATCATTCACTGCACTGCACAAGATGAGCTTACAAGGCACACAGTTGACACATCTGCCTCCTTGAAGCATATGTTACCAAGTGATAGACACAAGTAATGCCATTCAATTCAACAGGACTTACCAGACAACAAGAATAATGGATAAATAGTGTAAAATATGTAAAAATTGGGTGACGTCATGTAACTCCATGGTTCCTGTGTGTGTAGGCTGAAACAGTGGAGGTGAAAGGTGTGGTGTGTGTACCTCCAGAGAGAGACGGAGAAGGCATTAGGGTTGTGTGTCATGTACCTCCATGGTTCCTGTGTGTGTAGGCTGAAACAGTGGAGGTGAAAGGTGTGGTGTGTGTACCTCCAGAGAGAGACGGAGAAGGCATTAGGGTTGTGTGTCATGTACCTCCAGGGTTCCTGTGTGTGTAGGCTGAAACAGTGGAGGTGAAAGGTGTGGTGTGTGTACCTCCAGAGAGAGACAGAGAAGGCATTAGGGTTGTGTGTCATGTACCTCCAGGGTTCCTGTGTGTGTAGGCTGAAACAGTGGAGGTGAAAGGTGTGGTGTGTGTACCTCCAGAGAGAGAAGGAGAAGGGGTTCGGGTTGTGTGTCATGTACCTCCAGGGTTCCTGTGTGTGTAGGCTGAAACAGTGGAGGTGAAAGGTGTGGTGTGTATGTACCAGGGGTCCGGAAACCGTCATATGCGCCGGACATGTCCGATTGGGAATCTCAAATGTCCGGTCTAAAATATTGCTTACCGGACATTTAAATTTTTCTATCCGGACATTCTTAAATTTTGACCGGACATGATCAACAGTTAGGACTGAGCAATTTCTGTCTGCAGTTGTAACACAATGAAGATTATCTACACTGACAAGCTTTGTTTGTTTTGATTGCTGTAAATACATCGTACCTAGAATGATAGTCCAATCGGTCAATCACTGTAATAGGCAATAAACTGAGTTGACACTGATTAATCGAGGATTTATTACTGAGAACATCTTGTTGATTTGAGTAAAATGTGTTTACAACTGTACATAAATACCTTGCATCATCGATGTACCTCATTATCCTCACAATGCTACGATACGTAACCTCAGTCAAGAAGCGAAAGCGTGACGACAGCCAGTCGACCGATGCAGATCAGTCGAGCGGATCTGCCAAACCCTCAAAGTCTGAATGATCATTTTGTAAGTCGTGGCTAACGACTTTCACTTGGTTGACATACAACGAGGATTTGCAGATTTTATTGTTTTCAGTAGCTAGTCGTATACTGAATCTTGATTGACCGCCATTTTGCTTTCTCGGATGATCGATATCAAATTTTTTTTATGGTCAATAATTAAGTACAGATGAAAAAGTATTCAAATAACTACTGCTATCAACGATAGTTTAGGATTTATGATTATATTATCTGTCTTGTTTTTAAATAAGCTTTAGTTTAAAAAAAACACTTTTCCCGTGAGGTCACGTGATAACCAAATATGGGATAATAGTCTCGATCCAAATGTTACAACGCGTACACTTGAGCAGACTCATGAATATTAATTAGACCGTTCACAACGTTGACAGATCGTTATTATAACAGAAACAAACGTATGTTTTCCATATATATCTAAAATGATATTATTTGTTTTTAATTGTCCGGTGAATTAAACAATTTAAATTGAAACAATTCATAATTCATCATATTATGAATACGTAACAACTTGTAATTTGTGTGTAAAAAAGTCGTACTAAAACACGCTGTTTGAAGGGGGCGTGGCAAAAATGTAAATGTCCGATTGGGATTTTAAATTTTCCGGACCCCTGGTATGTACTATGTACCTCCAGAGAGAGACAGAGACACCTTCAGTGTGCCTGTGCATGTATGCTGATGACATGGTGTAGGTGCAAGGTGTAGGTGCAGGTGTACCTGGTGGTGAAGTGGTGTCCAGGGCCGGGAGTGGGTGGGTCTCCAGGCCTGCTGTTAGTACACCACATGCAATGAGACATGCATAGGTTAAACATAAAAGCGTGGGATCACAACAAGTTCAATTTTTTTAATACCCTTTTTGAATTAATTTCAAACATGATAACAATTTATTTTTATATACAGAATTTTATACTTTAACGAAAATGTTTCCCTACTCTATACATCTCAAATGGCATAGTTGTGATCCCACTGGTAATAAATAGCACAATAAAAAGACAATGTTAGAATTGCTTGAAGCATGCGACAAGTTAGAAAGGCACGATAAGGCCAATGTGAGCCTAGGACTAGTGAACTGCAAAGGACAGTAAATCCAGGTGAATTTTAAGAATAAGATAAAAATTCTGTGCAAATAATATCAGAGAGAAATGCAAATAAAAATGAAAACTGAATCTGTTCCAATGTTTCTGTGCAGAACAAGATAAAGTATTTGCATATCTTGTTGTATGCCAAAGATCCCGTGATGTAGATTGTCATATACACTAACTCAATACACCAAAATGTATGCAACACAGAGCATAGAAAACTTTATGTAACTTTTCTTCCATAAAGAAAGACACTGAAAACTGTCTTCGGATTGTGAAATTCTGTGACATCGTAAGAGGCAATCTGGTTCCATTTCAACTATCTTTGAATCAGTGTCATTATGTGTTTGGTGTATTTCCCTGTGCTAAATGTCGATACACTAACAACTGACAATACATCACGTGAACTAGGCTGTGTATCTGTGTGTATAACATACTGTATGTCTGGATACGATGTATTATACAATATGCAACAGACTCTGGAAATTATACAGTAAATCTGTTACTTGTTACCATGGTTACCGGCAAAACCTTGTCTGCCATTTTGTATTCCTCCAGTATTCACATACATGGACATATCATTCATGGTCGGGTATGCAAATAGCTGGACTGACTAAACATACCAGCATGTTTTGGAAGTACTGCAAAACTAAAATGTGCTAAAAGGTTCTGGATGTGATTTGTTTTCAAATTCAACTTCCTGGTATTTTTGTAAATAATACTTTTGGAAAGCTAAAATTGAGTGAATTGGGTCTAATGCAGTCTTGAAGAGTATTTCTGTTATACTATGGCGTGTCAGCTAAATGTGGGAGGAAAGCCTGAAGTGATGCAGGTCTTAGACGTTTACCACTTTAGTGAAACCCATGAGCACGGCAAACTAAGAAACAAACATGGCAGTGCTTGAATCTAGTAAGTAAAAGTGTAAGCAGTCCTTTGACATCCTACAGAAACTGGTGAAGTCTCCATCTGGACAATTTGGAAATATTTTTAGTGATCAGGATTGAACCAGTGATTATTCTTTGCAAAGTTGTATCTCAATAACACTGAAACTGTCATTAGTTTTGCAACAATAAGCTGTGATAATGTTAATATACCGCTAAATGAGGCAAGTATTGATATGCTGATGATGGTAACCGACTCTCCATTCATTGCAGATGAATTTCACTATCTCTTAATTTCTTAATTAGGCTAAAATAAATAAAGGTCTTGGTTCTCAGGTACCGCCCGCATCATCATAAAGTCTGCCGCACGTTTCACTTTAAGTTCCATTTTAAACAAACCCCAAAGAATCCTCAAATATTCCAAGTCCAATGGCAGTCAAATACTGTAATCCAGTATTTTACTCATCCAGGAATACATTTATGTTGTGGGCCCTTTCCCATGCTAACTGTACACAACTGCTAATTTGGTTACACAACTGTTTTTTTTAGGAAACGTATATACTAGTTTGAACACACACCCCACCCTACCCCACCCCTATTCCCCCACCAAAAAAAATACCACCTGTCTGCAGTTTTTCAAAAGCCATTGCCTGAGAACCAATTCTTTTATATTTTTAAGCTTACCACTCATAGAAACGTATATACAGGAAAAAGATTTCACTTGGCCAAGCGTATTCAAATATAAGACTAAATATATTGGTTATTTTCACAAATGTCAAGAAAATCTGTATGTGTACTGTGATGATAATGTATATTCACTGATGATGCAATAGCTTATAATAATGTGTTTCGCAGAACTAATCACTTGCATGAATTCTATATAATATAATACCCAAAAGAAGTTAAAGAACACATGATTCTTTCAAGTAAGATAGATAATCTGTCATGACATGACGGATTAACTATTGTAAACTGACCAGTGAAGATCCCGGGGTAGAATAGGTCTTCAACAACCCATGCTTGCCGCAAAAGGTGACTCTGCTTGTCGTAAAAGTGAATAGTGGGATCGGATGGTCAGGCTCGCTGACTTGGTTGATGTCAATTGGGATACAATGACATGCATCAACCAAGTCAGTGAGCCTGACCAACCGATCCCGATAGTCGCCTCTTACGGCAAGCATGGGTTGCTGAAGACCTAATTTATCCCGGATCTTCCTGGATCACATTAGTTTGTTGTAACCACTAGTACTAATTACTTTCTATCTGTGTTTGTTATAACCATGGTCTACTGCAGTTACTGTATTTGCCATAATAAGCGGTCCAGGGACTTAGAGAAAATTGACATGGGTGTATGTATGCTATCAAAACACAATTTTGTTTATTTTTGGTAGAGGTCAAGCAGTGGTGAAACAAGTACTTCGATGTAAGTTACAAGGCAATTATAGACACCTGTTTTCTCTAAAACACAATAAGGATTGGTCTTAAAGTTGATCGGGAGGTGCTTATTGAAGCAGAGCGCTTTTTATGGCAAATACGGTAGGTCAATACGTGCACAGCAACATTATTATATTAATCAAATTGTTTTCCTAATATCAGCGCCAAGCATGTCATCTACATGTGTTAATGAACTGCCAGCCTGATTTGTGCATGATATACGTAACTGTGTGTTATATATCATACTGAATGTAGCTTACTGTGGAGAGATGACTGGTGGTGTTACTATCACCTACATGTCACAGTTATATCATTAGTGTCTGTAGAGTGAATTGATGGTGATTTCATGATAGGGAGATATCTACAACTGATTACTAAGCTTTCAGAAAATTACATGGTAACACACCTTTTTTTATTATTGTGATTTAACATATTAAAACAGTATTCCTAAAAAAAAAAGCCTGAATTTTTTTGTATTAGAGAGGTGAGTGTTTATGTGTAATTGTGTATCAATGACTTAATGATTGAACATCTAAGTTAAACATTTTATTTAAAATATTCTTTTCCCAATAATAGAACAAACTATCCTCCACAGAGGTGAAGCAGAGAGTTGGGTCGTACTCTGCTGTGAGCAACTTTCCACCTATACCACATCAGAATCCAGAAACGGGCTTCATACATAGTACCCATTTGGAGAATTTAACCTGGGCCTTTTAACGCTTTACCCAGCCCACCACTCCCCATCTTCATTGCTCCTGACTTGCCCCCTCTCTCCATTATCATTGCCCCCCTCTCCCCATTTTCACTGCCCCCCTCTCCCTTCTCCTTCTCTCTCTCCGCTAGTCCTTATAACATATAGCAAAACCCTTAAAAAGGGCAAATTTCTACTAGTCCTAAGGATACCTTAACTTCGGAGCAGTTTTGCAAGGACTATAGGACGAGTGCAAATTTATAACATTTCCCAACTCCCGATCTTCAATCCTATAGGCTCCTATTTTTCTGCTGAAAATGATTTACAAAACAGCTTGATACACATGTTGGCACATGACTTTCTTGGATAAACACACACAAGGCAGTGTCCGTCTTACCTTGTGCTGGAGCATTGGTGTTGTTGAATGCTTTTGCAAAGTCAACTTCATTTCCAAAATTGGCCGTGTCTGGAACAAAATCAAATCAATAAGCTTAGTTAAATTAAAAAAGTGAGTATGGTCGATTTTATCAATATTCCAGCAAATTCATGATGGGGCCACTAGAAAAACATTCTTCCATTCAAAGTATATACAAAAATTAAATAACACGATTTTATTTCATTTCATGCTGCATCCAACAGCATTTCAGTTACATCACAGCAGGTCGGTTTGTGACCCGTTATGGTATTTCCTCAGATCTTTGTTTAGCTATAGCAAAGAACTAAGATCTGATTTTAATGAGATTGGAAATGGGAGGAAGCCTAAAGTGATGCAGGCCTCAGATGTTTACCTTTTGGCGAAGCCCTCAAGCATGGATATGGTTCTGACAAACCTAGAAACACAATCTGGTATTTCAACCAATGATCATGTTTCTAGAACACCTAAGGGACACAACTCTGTATGGCGAATATAATTCATAGGTAGGGTTTGCAAAGGAGGGTCGGTTCAATATGGGAGTAAAACCCAAAGTGATGTAGATTGTGGCTGTCTACTACTTTTGTGGAACCCACAAGAATTGGTATGCTGCTGGTTGACTAAGGATTGAAAGAGGGTTGAAGGTGGGATCCTTGAACCCAGGAGTGAGTGAGTGAGTGAGTGAGTTGGGATTTTACGCTACTTTGAACAGTATTCCAGTTATATCATGGCAGGTCAGCTTTATGTTGCAGGAAAGCCCAAGTGACGTGGGATGAACTCATAGGTTTCTATCAAGCCCAAGGGATGGAACTCTGCACTGCGAATTCCCTAAGACGACAGTCTCCTTGAACCCAGGAACAAAGTGTCGTAAGAGGCGACTAACAGTATCGGGTGGTCAGACTCCCTGACTTGGTTGATGCATGTCATCGTATCACAACTGCGTAGATTGATACTCATGATATCAATCACTGGATTGTCTGGTCTAGACTTGATTATTTCCAGACCGCCGTCATATCGCTGGGATATTGCTGTGTGCGGCGTTAAACAACAAACAAACAAACAAACAAACAAAGTGATAAAGTTGGGAGACATACTGTTAGTATTCCAGCCTGTGTTCACAGCAAAGGGGTTGTTGGCTTGCTGTGGCTGTTGCTGCTGCGGTTGCCCGCCGTACGCTGTAGCCATTACACTCTCTACATTCTGCGCAAATGGGTTGGCATTGAGGCTGAGCAAGTCATCGCTTGGTTTCCCATTGGTTGCAGGAGTCGAGGATGCTGTTGGGGAGTTGGGCCCAAACAAATCCACTGATCTGGTCGTCGCCGTCCCCGCAGTGAAGGGGTTCGACTGGGTGGTCGGCGATGAGGTTGGTGTGGTAGCGGAAGTTGACTGTAGTTCCTTCATTCGCTGTTCCTACAATGCACAGGTAACTCATTATGTACACATTAACCCTTGTCACTCATGGTGTACAGGTTAACACTTCGATTTCTACTATGCAAAATATGAATAAATTGACTTTATGATCGCTGTAACTTTGGCTTCAGCTTCTCGCACATCTTTGTACACACGAATATATTTGCAGTTGAAAGACTGGAAAACGTTAACAGGGGCATTGGGCAGTTCCAACATTCTCCTCCATCTTAGTCTGTAAGAATTCTCTAAACACATGGTTCTGAATTGTGTTCGAGGTATTTGGAAATAATATCACCAACTAGCATCACTCTTTCAAATTTGGAGGAATTTTTTTTTTTTTTAAATTATTTTTGACAACCTGCATTGGGAGTAAAATCTTTGTAAACCAAAAAATAAAAAATAAATGTATATGTTGACACCTGGCCTCTATGCTGCACAGGTAACTCATTATGTAAAGGTCGACATCTGGCCTCTATGGCACACAGGTAACTAAATGCTGCACAGATAACTCGTTACGTACAGGTAAACAAAACACTGTTCGTGTCTAGAAGTTGCTTCATCTATAATTCCAGGCGTAACAGAATGAGGGAATATAGAATAACACTGCTTAATCTGTGACTAGTGATCAGAATCGTAGGAAAATCGAAAGTAGAGCATGTAGTAGACATTCTAGAGTAGTAAATCTACAGTTGATTCCATGTAAGAAGTAAACCAGGACGGCTGAGTGATGCAACTCTTAAAAGGCGGGGCTACATGACCTTCCGTGCTGCTCAACAATTACCATGGTGATATACCTTCACGACTGATTTACTTAGAGTGAGTTTGGTTTTACGCTGCGTTAAGTAATATTCCAGCAACATTAGACACTAGAAATGGGCTTCACACATTCTACCCATGTGGAGAATTGAACCCGGGTCTTCGGCATGACGAACAAATAATTTAACCACAAGGCTACCCCGCTAACCCTTACTTTCTTAAAGATTTTTGGTCAAATGGAACATTTTATTTAGTCATTTTGTGCATTCGAACCATGCATGTGTGCGTACTTGACACAGAATCCATAAGTATCAGCCGGTAACCATCAGATTGAGTGGGTGTGTGAGTGAGTGTGTGTGTGTGTGTGTGTGAGTGAGTGAGTGAGTGTGAGTGAGAGTGTGTGAGTGAGTGAGTGAGTGAGTGAGTGTGCATGTGTGTGTTAGAGTATGGTATTACACCGCTTTTAGCAATATTGTGGAGGACACCAGAAAATGGGCTTCACACATAGTACCTAAAGCAACAGAAAAGAGATGGACATTCACTCTGTGCTCTACAACAACCATCTGTATTCAAGCACCTGGAAGATCATGCAGACTACTGAAAGCAACATCTACACATAAACGAACTGTCCAAAGTGTGCATTGTTTTAGTGTTAAGAGTTTTACAAAGAAATTAATCCCGAAACAAACACATGCTCTAGTAATGAACTAGGAAAGTTTCTTTCAGTGCAAAGTGAATTATTTCAATTTGGTAAAAAGTCTCAATGACTACTGAAAATCATATATTTCTGTATATACACTACATGCAAAAATATATTTCTGAAGAGGATGTCATTCCAAAGATAAATATATATGAAATGTGATACAAAATAAAGAAGAATCTAATTTTCATCAGCTTAAATGGATTATCCTTTTCCCTGAAGTCTGACTTATAAATGTGGGTAAGAGCAGTTTTTGGGGCATGAGACATATTGACACCCTGGTAGTATGAGAACTGCAGCAACATCCATTAGCAAAAAGATCAAATTTAAGACACTCATCAACCTAGTACAGGGGAGACAACTCTATATCCCATGGCACTGTCTGAGTCCTCCATTACGACTAATTGCGTGTGAGAAGCACTTGGAGGTAGATCAAAACAACATTGATATGTTAGTGTAGACACAGTTAATCTGTTAGTTGAGGATAATCACAAACCTTTCCAGTCAACCTGCCAGGGTTCGACTGATGTCACTCCACCGCCAGCCCTATGCCACTGCAGAAACTATTCACGGCCATTTCCTTTTTTCACAAATATTAATTCAGGCACTGAGAGACATGGATCATTGTACCTGCTATGAATTTAATTCTGGACGTTGCTATGTGACGAAACGGTCTTGTTAGATACAGTGAGTGAGTGAATATGTTTTTTACGACCCTTTTAGCAATATTCCAGCAATATCACGGTGGGGGACACCAATAATGGTCTTCACACATTGTACCCATGTCGGGAATCGAACCCGGGTCTTCGGCATGACGAGCGAACGCTTTAACCACTAGGCTACCCTACCGCCCCAGATACACAGTGATTAAGACATCACAAACCATGGGTTCCTATACATCGTCATGGGTCATATCATAATGAAAATATTCATCATGTGGAGAAGGCACCAGGCTGTTTGCAGTCTATTTAACAGAAAAACTAAAATATGTCCTATTATTGCAGCTACTTCAGCATTTAGTTGGCATACACATTAGGGAGGTGAATGGAAGAGCACTTTTAAGCCAGAGGGAGATAATTAACGTGGCAGAGGGCTGTTCACATCTTGCGGATGGCAGTTTGGCTGCACAGGTGACTGTACACAAGCAGCAGCAACAGCAGCGACGTTGACGACATGCCAGTTGAGTCCATGCAGGAGGCATCTACGTCAGTCGACACTGATGAGCTGGATCAGCAGGCAGACACACGGCCAGATCAGGTAAAGAGTAGCAGTAGAGAAAAGAGATGTCCAGTTGCGATGACCATTGTGGTGTCAAGCTTATACGAAACACTTACTACCTTCAGCTGGTGCAGGCGTTGGTTCTCCTCGTCCAGGATCCGCTTCTTTTCATCCTCGCTTACATTTAACGCTGAGCTGTTGTTGGAGATAGTCGACAGTGCCGAGGCAAACCCTGCCGGTCTGTAAGAAACAAGCAAGGATTGATAGCAACTGGTTCATGACATCACCCACTCGATAGTCAAAACTACAAAAATTCCCCAGTGATACCAACATTTACAGAAAGCAGGCAGGATTGGTGGGTTGTTGGTTTGTTGTTTAACGCCGCACTCAGCAATATTCCAGCTATATGACGGAGGACTGTAAAAAAATCGAGTGAGGACCAGACAATCCAGTGATTAATATCATGAGCATCGATCCACACAATTGGGATCGGTGACATGCATCAACCATGTCAGCGAGCCTGACCACCCGATCCTGTTAGTCGCCTTTTACGACAAGCATAGTTGCCTTTTACAGCAAGCATGGGTTGCTGAAGATCTATTCTACCCCGGATCTTCACAGGTCAGCAAGGATTGATAGCAGCTGGTTCTTGACATCACCCACTCGATAGTCAAAGCTAAAAAAATTCCCAAATGATACCAACATTTACTGAAAGCAGGCAGGAATTGATGCGTAAGTTTCATATATATTTGGTACCATCAAACAGGTAAAAACAGATAGAAATAAGCATTCACTGATGGTGTGGGATGTAACTAGCTCAGATTGCCTAAAGCTGCATGCTGAGGACAAATACTGTTGCAAATGTTTCAAGGGGGTGTTTAGAGGGTGGTAACCTAGTTAACTTCATACAGTGGTTGTCCCAGAGTGAGTGATTATTGCTCATTGATCATTAGCAATCTTCCACCTATTTGCGGAAACTGCTTGTGCCAGATACACCTGGATTAACATAGCACAGTACAGTATTTCAATTATAACACTGCATGTTTTTATAACATAGGAGGAAAGCCTGTAGTTACCTCAAGGCACGGGATGGTGCTGACAAACCAAGGATCATAATGGGTGTGAATTCAAACCAATAACCAGTGGGTCCTGGGAACAACCCATGCTCTTTGAGTCACAATGTGCACGAGGTACAGGGGTCCTGTTCTGTCCTGGAATTCTTTCAGGGACAGGTCACCGGACTTATTTCTATCCTGGAATCCCTACAGGGATAGACCAGTGGATTTATTTCTAACCTGGAATTCTTGCAGGGACAGGTCAGTGGACTTATTTCTATCCTGGAATTCTTGCAGGGACAGGTCAGTGAACTTATTTCTATCCTGGAATTCTTGCAGGGACAGGCCAGTGAACTTATTTCTATCGTGGAACCCCCACAGGGACAGGCCAGTGAGCTTATTTCTATCCTGGAATTCTTGCAGGGACAGGTCAATGGACTTATTCCTGTCTTGGAATCCCAACAGGGACAGGTCAGTGGACTTATTTCTATCCTGGAATCCCAACAGGGGCAGGCCAGTGGACTTATCTATCCTGGAATCCCACAGGAGCAGGCCAGTGGAGTGATCCTGGAAGCTGTGGAGTTTCTTACTTTGGGGTAGCGGTGGTGGTGGTAACAGATCCCTTCTTTCCCTCCAGAGACAGGAGATGTTGCTCCAGGGCATCAAGGAGACTTGCTGGAGCCTGAAACATACAACCCAGGTCACCACACAACTCACTCAAAGTGGGAGGATCTTCTGTGAAAAGTCATTCTAATATTGGAGCCAGTAATACTGTAATGTCTGCAATGTCATGAAAATCAATATTTTTGGTATTACACGTTCTGTTAAGATCACTGGATCTGTTAACATAACACACCATTCTATTACCATCATTGGGCACATCTTACCGAGGAAAGGAGTTAACTGACTATAAAAGTCTAGGTTCCACCCTTGCCGAACCAGGCTGGAATTTCTGGGCTTGATCGTAGCGCCACCAGTGGCTATATATCCCTTCTATGTCCCTCCTATTGACCAATCACATTCTACCTCTAATATCACTTGCATTTGCTTCAAACACAAAAGCAGTGCCCTGTCAAGACGATCTGATCGATAATCAAGATCTACATTGTAATAAAACTGATCTTAATTCGGAAGTGCATCACATCAAATGACCACCTTGATTAAAAACATGAAAAGATTTGGAAAATATCTATTGACATTAATTTGACGGTACAAATTCTTTGCAAATCCTACAATCAATTGACATCTGCACAACAGTTAATTAACCGGATATCGATTTAATCGTTAAGCGCTTTTGATTGGGCTCTGCATAGACTCGTTAGTCCAGCCTAGTTCGGCAAGGGTGGAAACTTTTATAGTCGGTTAACTCCCTTGCCTCGAGAAGATACATTGCGCATTGATGTCATAAACATCGCAAAACATGGTTCTGTGTTAATATCACTAGGCATGGATTTCTGGTAACAACATCACACACCATTCTGTTATCACCGATAGACATGGAAGACATGATCTGTGTAATGCCCACAATACAGTGCTACATGATGGGCTAGATGTAGCCAGTTGGACAGCATTGATGCACATTGTCTATAGAGTTGCAGTACACAAAGCAAAAACTGGCGTCATGCATTACAGAAGAGCTATGATGGAGAACTGTACTTGTAGCAATGCTATGAAGGTGTCAGGGCTGTCAGTGCTTCCTTCCCCTCGACATGCTGGGGAAGATAACTGTCACTGGACAGAAAACAAGTCAATTATCATCTGGCATGTAGCAAAACAAAAAGTACCTACAGGGATTTGGTTCATACCTGTCGAGATGACAATATTTTCTAAATTTTTATGAAGAACATGAAAATAATTGGTTGTCAAGCAATATGACTTTTGAAAAATGATTTTAGTGTGAAAAGATATGTATGCTACAGGGGTCGGAATATTGAGTCAGACAACAGTAATATGTTTTCATTTCGGTACATACATATGCTGATATTTCTTTAGCCGAAAACAATATCCATAATATTTCTTTCTTAAAAGTATTTTAACAAATAATCTGTTTCAAAGAAAAAAAACCTCTTTTGCATGAATCTGATTCACCTGTAACAGGGTGCCACTTGTAACCACAAGTCCAAAGCCTGAGTCTAGTATTACTAGTAGTAAGCTCAACTAATAGTCCATATGATAACACTAAACTACAGAAAAAGGTGCTAGAAGACATGTTCAGGCTAGTAGTATCAAAGTTTTTGGCACAGACTGCTGCAAATGGTATCACTCTATTACTTCCCATTATATCACCTTTCGGAATATTCTTGCATGCTATACCACTGATGCAGCACTAAGCCATTATAGACATGTTGCAGGCTGTTCAAAGGGGGATAACTCACAAGGATTTAGAGACAAGATATTTAATAGAGCAAGGCTGAAGCTGAAATGGACAGAACAAGTTAGTAAAGGACGTTCAATCCTATGGGTTCATCTGGATTCAAACTTGTCTCACAAATCTGGCACTTACACTTTTCGTATTGTTCCTCATTCCCTGGGAAGAGACAGAAATAAACTAAAAATCAAACAAAAAAACAGGAAACTGGCAACACAGAATTGAACAGAATCAGTTATGAAAATATCTTATCAAAGAAATAATTCCTGGGTTTTATTCTCACAGAATCTCCAGGGCCCACTTGCACAAAGCCATCTTAGCGCTACGACGTTCTTAAGTCTATGTTAGAGTATGGGGGTTACGATTATCGTAGCGCTAAGATCGCTTTGTGCAAGTGGGCCCTGGAGATTTAATAGACAATATTAACATATCCTGGACAGATTAGATTTAATTTCTGAACAGTAAGAAGACTGATACATGATGATGGAACCCCAGTCTTAATAAAACTTCTTTTGGTCTAGTAAGCGAATAAGAGCCAAATGTTATAAGTACTACCAGTTCTAAAAACACTGCCAAAGTTCAAGTTAGATTTAATAGACTCAAAAGTTTGATATTAGATTTGAATTTTGATACCAACTTCCCTTTAATTTTAAAAGCACAATTTCAGAAAATTCTCTCTATCTTCAAGTAGGAGCGAGTGTTTCAATTTCTGTCATTGTTCTGTCATTGACAGCAAGTAGAGAGCATCACTTCTGGGTGGCCAGTGTGAACATAGAAATAGAGATGAAGAACAATCTACGTCTACAAAATCAACAGTGCAACAGATAGTGCTGGAAGGACAAAATAGACAGACTATTGAAAGAAACTGTTCTGAATGCAAGAATTGATACTACAACTACACTACACCATGAAAGACCAGAATTGTCTCAGGCCTGAAAACAAATCATTACCAAACTCCTGTTACAATACAAAATACTTTTCAAATTCCTAAACCAGCAATAATCTTCCTAAAACACGAACACAAGTGAAAATGTGAAAATATTCTTAAAATGTTCATCAGCTGAAGAATACAGCAGAAAATCTGTACTACTTGATCTGTTAGAGATCTGATGGCTGACAATACTGCATCAATGCTCCCAACTCCTACTGTAGATCATCACGTTAAAAAATTCATGCTAGGGACATCATGCACAGAGAAAAACAAGCACATGAGGTCAATAACAAAAGCAATGTTTGTTTGCCCATTCAAACTGAATTTACAAAAGAATATAAATCATGAAATCTTTCAACTGGAATCTTTGGGGCTTTACAATCACACCATA
Source organism: Haliotis cracherodii (assembly GCF_022045235.1). NCBI lineage: Eukaryota > Metazoa > Mollusca > Gastropoda > Lepetellida > Haliotidae > Haliotis > Haliotis cracherodii. Next base: position 67,479,850 of record NW_027266286.1, read on the forward strand.
TACTACTCAGTATTTGCTAAGGACCATGTGCTGATGTGACATAAAATAAAATTCAATACTTGCACAATTCTTTTTTAATGTGACGATGACTTTCAGGATTACAACAATGATTTCCTTTCCACAGATAAATTCAGAAGTAACATAAAGGCAGACAAACATCCCTTCAGGTGGTGTCAAACTTGTTTGCCAATCTGCACATTTCTGTAGTGGTCATGGATACCTACCTTGGCCAGATCGGGAATATCCCCTCTGTCGATACCAACATTCTGGGGAAGAGAAAGAACACCATGGTTTCCATATCAACAACAAATACCAAGTTTCAGGTTCAGTTGTAACATAACCAACACTGTAGAGAAATCTGTTAGGAGTAAATGAGACTAAAGCAGTGGGCATACAAAGATTTATAACTTCCCTAAAAATGCATCATTTGTTAAAAATTTGAATATTGAAGATGGCTGTTATGAAGATCAAATTAATTCTACACTTAAGTTATAAATTTCAGTGTCTTGGGCTAAGATTTGAATTATGACATCTTGTCCGCCTGATACAAAAATCCGACAATCAAAGACAATATCAGGCTTCCTCGTTAAATTAGCATCTATACGACAGATTTTATGCTGGTATCTACTGAAAGAGTCCTAGGATCCTCCATGATGAGATCATGTGTACTATTCAGAGGTGAGGTGAAATGGGGTTTAATGTCACATCCAAGATTATTGCACTTATATGTGCACGTCTGTGTGCACATCTGTGTTTGTGTGGGTGCTTGTACTAGTCCGGAGTGATGCCGATTTATAGTGCTAGCTCACTGAGATACCATGCCGCAGTTTAAAATGAATACCACACTCAGACACAGTATACTGTCTCCGAGACGACCAGTCCTTGTTTTAACCCCTTAATGCCGAGCGTCAGACAGGGTAACAACAAGTACCATCTTTTAACGTCTTTTAGTATGACGCGGCCGGGGATCGAACCCTGGACCTTCCGCTCACCGGGCGGATGCTCTACCACTAGAACATGGAGGTGTTGCCAGTTTGAAATAAGGATCTGTACTACTCAGAAGAGGCAAAAATGGACCTAATTTTGTCACATGACAGTAGTTAATGTGTCATGTCCAATTAAAAATTTGGGTGTTCTTTTACTTCTTTTGAGCAGTATAAAATAAAGGTCAACAAGTATATAATAAGAATAAAGTTCAAAAACATATTTACCTCAGCAACTTTGAGGAATTCGGATACTTTGTCCATGCTGACTAAAAACTTTTTGTAGATGTCGAGGCCTTCTTTACACTGCTTTTTGTTCATGTCAAAATATTTTTCTGAAAAAGAATAATTCCGTTACCAGTCATTCTCAAAACAGATCTATCACAAAACCATTTCACCATAAACATTTATCTTAACATTAACAAAACCACAGATGTTTAGCCCATCAGTAAATCAATGTGACTGCTGTTGTATGTTGCTTATACAGCATTACAGCTTTATCAAACAGACCTGTGACGATCCAGGGTAGAATACGTCTTCAGAAACCCATGCTTGCCACAAGAGGCGACTAATGGGATCAGGTGATGCATGTCATCATATCCCAATAGCGTAGATTGAGGCTCAATGGACCAGACAATCCAGTGATTGACATGATCACTGGATTGTCTGGTCCATTCTCGATTATTTACAGATCACCGTCATATAGCTGGAATATTGCTGTGTGTGGCGTTAAACAACAAACAAACAAATCAGTTCAAGACCTCACCTAAAAGATTGATGATTCCATCATTGTAGCATGCAAACAGTCGTATGAGGTCCTTGAAGAGCAACATGAAACATGCGTTAATCACACCATTCGTCAGCTCGTTTGGCGTACACTGTGGACAAAAAGAAAACAATATACTAGCATGATGTGTATACTGAATGTTGCGAGGAAAATCATTTAAGTTTTTTCTACACATTCACTTTCAACACGTTTAACATTAAACCTCTGTCCCTTGGTGCCCAAGCGTGGCCCTTACACAGTGAACCTTTGGAGTGTAAGATTCTACTGTAGCATCGGTGGGTTACACTATGCAAGGTTCATAAAGATATGGAATACTGAAATTCAAGGCTTTTTCAAGACTTTCAACTTTTATTTTCAAGGCTGGTTTAGTTGGATTATTAACCAAATATATGTTAAAATCAAGTACCGTATTCGACGTAATAAGCGCCCCGGTCTAAAAAGCGCCCATGGCGATATTTGCTAATATATAGGCTAGTGAACAATCCCAATTAGCACCCCTTCAGATTGATCAATGTACACAAGACTTATTTATAATACTCACTCGTGTGTTATATGCACACTTAATTATGGGCAATTAAATTCTGGAAAAATAAATCTTTTGTATATAAACATTTCAGGCTGTCAGCATAAACCACGAAATTCATGATCTTTCAACTGTTTTTTTCACCAAAATAATATTCTAATAAGAGCCTCCTATTTATTATATTGAGAGCGCCCTGGGCGCATATTACATTGAATATGGTAAACTATATTAAACCTAAAACATAGCATGAAAATCACAAATGTTCCAAGATTTATTTTCACACCTTACTTATAAAAATTACGTCTGTCATAGACTTTGTCATTTTGTACAAATATAAGGCTTTTCAAGCTATTTTCTTGATTTTCAAACTCAAAACTTTTCAAGTGGCACCTTATCATGGCCTTTTCAAGCCTGTATGAAGCTTGAATATGAAGTGTCACAATATGTATAATTTTATTTGGCAACGCATCACTTTGTATCACAATCTATAAATCAATTATTGCAATATTTGTGACAAACTTATTTTAATACAGCTCCTAGTGCAGCTAGAATAAAGAGCCTTGCGAGGGCTGGAGACAGGGATTCATGTTCCAACCTATGTTCGAAGGATGATGATAATTTATCTAATGATGATGTTCCCTTCTGATTGAACAGAACCATTTTATCTATGTATTTTTGTACAGATAGGAGCACATTGCAGTCATGTTAAACATATCCCTTTTTGGGATGAGCTGTGTAAGTTCAAATTGTATACCGACTAAGGCTGGGACGGATAACTCAGGGACTCGGGTCGGGTTGGTATTGAGCAGGACCCGGGTAGCCGAGGTTAGTCATGTGATAAATTGTTTAACGACCAAAATTATCTAGACCTATGGTTACACTACACGTCACTAATGTTCACATTTCTTTCTGACTATACATGCATTCCTTCCGACTTTTATGTTAGAATAAAGATAAAACTTCTGTCATTTATACATGTATTTAAATACATTTTGTCCAGAGCTACAGTCAAACTAGTCCCAAACAGACATTTTGTACCTATCTCTTGAGACATACTGCGGGTACCCGGAAAAGGTCAGGTAATAGGGGGTGGTGGGTACCTGGGTAGTATATTTGGACTCGTCCCAGCCCTAATGGCGACACTATATGTAGAGATACTGATGAAAGAAGTTGAGAGTATCACATTCCCTAAGCCTAAGATTGACAGGATAGTGAGGGTCTGCCTCCTGACATGCTTTCTTGTTATATATCCTACCCAGTCTAAATAGTACAATAAGCAAGCTATTTGTATCTATTGGGTAATTTGGACAAGGACAGAATATATAAAGTAGGACTTATTAATACTATTGTGTTCCTTATTAAAAGGAAACTTTTCTGAATACAGATGAGGGGGCTTGGGAGTTTCCTGATTTCAATTCATGACACCAAACATGACCGAGAATATTGCAAACGTAACAGAAGGAAACAGTTATGAATGAGTCATTAAGGATAACCCAATTAGGTGGGGTGGGGGTTGTTAGTGATGGGGAGGGGGGAGGGAAGAGAGAGAGAGAGAGCTGTTCATCCCTTACTGCTTAGAAGTGTCATAGTGGCAAGTGTCTAGTTTTAGTCAGTTATTGCAATGAGGCCATAAAAAAACTCACAGGAGTCAAGAGCCCGTGTGTGTGCGTGCGTGCGTGTGTGTGGGTTTTTTTTTGTTTTTTTTTTACCAGTCTGGGCCAAAGCTGATTTTATAGTGCTCGCCCACTGAGATAGCATGCCGTAGTTTAATATGAATTTCCCACTCAGACAGGGTTTCAACAAGTACCATCTTATAATGTCTTTTGGTATGATGCGACCAGGATCGAAGCCCCGACCTTACGCTCTCTGCTCTCAAGATTGACAATGGAATAAGGATCTATACTAAAATGTCGCACTTACAGATGTAACCTGGCCACACCTGGGAAGAATCAAATTGAGTCATCATCAGAAGACTTACATTAGGAATAACAGGCAGGAATCAAAAACATGTACTCACATCAAATTCTATAAGGGCATTCAGCTGACTCTGCAGGACTGGCAGCGCTTTCAGTAGCTGGAATAGAACACAGTTGAAATGAAAACAAGCAATCACATGGACATAGAGCACAAGATTAATAACTCATACAACTTAACTACGATTCTGTATCTGATACACTTAAGCCTTGTTGAAATAGCCATGTCTACTCCAATCTTAGCTCTTCGACTGTCATAAGTAATTCCATGGGCATGATCGTCACTATGATCTTAGTTCTTTGACTGTCGTGAGTAACTGTTATCGTAGAGTTACGATTGTCTAAGTGCTAAGATCACTTTATTTTACGGACCCCTTATTATCGTAGGTATGTTAAAGTGTGAAGCTGTGACAGTCATTGCACCAGATTGTGGAACAGGAACAGGAACAGGAACAGATTATTGTAAGTCTATGTCAAAGTATGTGAATACAAAACACTTGGAGACTTAACAATACTTTAGGCCTTCAATAACATCCTTGTTTGTTGTTTAACGCTGCACTCAGCAATATTCCAGAAGGCGGTCTACTATTCAATCCAATCAAGTTTATTCTTTATAACACTGCTTTCGGCACCTGTTGTTAGACATATGAAGTAGTTTACACCAATACCATATGAATTTAACATAATAACCAACATTAATACCGTATCTGCCGCACTCGGCTAGTGCTGCTTTGTTGGAGACATGTATACTCACATTGAGTACAAACTTACTGACGTATGGAATTTGTTAATCACTGGTCTATCCTGGAATCCCTACACCATAAAGTTATTTGTTTTACCTTACTGTCAAACAATTTAATAACTACACTTGCAGAGATATTTGGGAATTTATATTGCATTTTTTTTACAGAAAGTAGTGCTATATTTGCTATTGTTGATAGGTCTCTGCACATTTCGTCCATGGAAACCATGTAGAGAAAAGGGCTCTTGTTGGGCTACAGTTGTAATAACTTAATGTGTTCATGTCTTCCATCAAGGAACCATTTTTTATAACTCAGTAGGTAACCGCCGTTTCGAAACACTAGTATCTCTGTTTTATCCATGTTAACCTGCAACCTGCAATTGAGTCTGGACCTGACAATCCAGTGACTAACATCATGAGCATTGATCTACACAATTGGGATATAGCCCAAAGATAACCTAATGCATGGGGACATGGGGCCCCATTGCACAAAGAAGCCAAAGAGCTATGACTAGCTACGATTTACACCACAACATAAGACTTAAGTTTGTTTGTTTGATGTTTAACACCGGACTCAGCAATATTCAAGCTACATGACGGCAGACTGTAAGTAATCAAGTCTGGACCCGATCCTGTTAGTGGCCTCTTAAGACAAGCATGGTCTCCTTTTACGGCAGGTATGGGTTGCTGAAGACCTATTCTACCCCGGGATCTTCACGGGTCAGACTTAAGACAGTCTAGGACACTTCATGCATATTTTCTATGATCATTGTAACTTCATTTTAAATCTCAAGATTTCTTGTCCACCCAGGGTCAGTTTTTGTATACAAGGGATAAGGAAAATGATCGTCCATACCTTTTCTGAGTTCATAGTTCTGAGTAATCCATCATCCTTCCTGTAATGAGAAAAGGGCTACTGAGAGCAGAATGAGAAAACTGACCAAATCTTAACCTTATGAATAAAGCCAAATAACAAGAAACATGCCTGATAGAGTGAGTAAGTATGGTTTTAAGCCACTTTTAGCAATATTCCAGCAATATCACGACAAGGGAAACAAGAAATGGGCTTCACACATTGTACCCATGTCGGGAATCGAACCTGGGTCTTCGGCGTGACGAGCAAACGCTTTAACCACTCGGCTACCCGACCACCCCCACACCTGATAGAACAAACCAGTTACCAAGTATGGGTTTGGATACAAACATCTCTATTACATTAGAATTTACGCATAAAAACCTAAAATCATCAACCACATAGTGAGTGAGTGAGTTGGGTAAAACACTGCTATGATTAGAAATTTCAGTTATATCCCGACGTGTCAGCTTAACGTGGGAGGAAAGCCGGACGAGGTGCAGGTCTTAGACATTTAGAAGAAACTGTAATTTTATTGATAGAAAAAAACACAGAATTTTATTATCAGCAGTTAAAAGTATTACGATAACAGACATGGCCTGACAGCAAGAGGCGCCGACATCAAGTCTTGAATGCGCTCCATGAAAGACAACTTACCCGCGCTTCACTTTACAGAAATCAAAGGCCATCTGTCTGTAGGAAGTGGCCTTCTCATTTAAATATTTGGCATATCTTCTAATATATGTCGACATATCATATCCCGTAACAGAAACCATTCCTATAAAAAATAATATCAAATATTAAAGAAATTGGTTCCTTTTTAATGATGCATTATTAATCTTTTTCTTGGTGACCTTTGAAATCTTCTCTGAAACATAAAATAGAATTTGAGAGACTTGAAAAACAAAATATACAAACTGATCAAATAATTACAGATAAATCGATTACATATTAATTGATGCAGATCAAAGAATAACAACAATCCTTATAAACATTTAATTGAAATACTTTTAATCAATGTTAATTACGTAATATTGCAAAAGCAGATACATGCACACGCACACAAGCACGCACACACGCACACACACAATTGGAATAGAAGTTTTGTTTGTTTGTTTGTTGTTTAATGCCGCAATATTTCAGCGGACTGTAAATAATTGAGTCTGGACCAGACAATCCAGTGACTGATACATGAGCATCGATCAACGCAATTGGGATACGATGACATGCATCAACCAAGTCAGCGAGCCTTACCACCCAATCCCGTTAGTCGCCTCTTATGACAAACCATGTAAAGAGTGAGTGAGTGAGTATGGTTTTACGCCCCTTTTAGCAATATTCCAGTAATATCACAGCTGAGGACACTAGAAATGGGCTTCACACATTATTTCCACGTCGGGAAACAAACCCAGGTCTTTGGCATGATAAGCAAACGCTTTAACAAATAGGCTACCCGACTACCCCTAAACCATGTAAAGACATTAAAACCTAGTGTGAAGTATTTTGTCCTATGTATGTGATGTTTGTGCACTGAGTGTTTTGAGTACAGGAGCTGAGCACACAGGGGGAGGGAAGCCCAAGCAGAAGTAGTCCACAATAGACAGAGTTACTTGCCCTCACCTTGCAATCCCGCCTTGTCATGGAAACTGCCAAGGTTGAAGGTGCAGTTGTTTGAAGCCAGGTACTGGGTAAATCTCTGAAGAGAGAAAATGAATGAGTGAGTTGGTTAAATGCCACTTTGAACAGTATTCTAGTTATATCATGACTTGCAGTGTTAGAAATTGGCATTATTCCTGTAGTCCTTATCAAACTGCCCAATAGTTAAGGTATCATAAGAACTAGTTGAAATTTGCTATTTTTAAGTATTTTGCTATATGTTATCATTTTAAGGACTAGTGGACTAAAAAGGTTAGTTCTGGGATCTGGGATTTGAACCTCTTAGGCAGCCGAAGATCACTATCATCATTATTACTTTTTACAGGAATGAATGAGTGAGTTGGGTTGGGTTCAAAGCTGCTTTGAACAGTATTCCAGTTATACCAAGGTGTATCAGTTTAATGTGGGAGGAAAGCCCGAAGTGAAGCAGGTCTCAGACGTTTACCACTTTGGTGAAATCCACAAGCACAGTTACGGTGTTGACAAAACTAGAAAAATAACTGGGGCGAATTGGACCCAACATTATTGTTTCCCACATTCCCAAGGGAGGTAACTCTGCATAGCGAATTGCAGCACCTATGACGACTGGAACCACACAGGAACCCTACAGGCACCCCACAGGAACTCTACAGGAGCCCTACAGGCATCCCACAGGAACTCTACGGGAACCCAACAGGCACCCCCACAGGAACTCTACAGGACCCAACAGGCACCCCACAGGAACTCTACAAGATCCAACAGGCACCCCACAGGAACTCTACAGGAGCCATACAGGCATCCCACAGGAACCCTACAGGCACCCAACAGGAACTCTACAGGCATCCCACAGGAACTCTACAGGCACCCCCACAGGAACTCTACAGGACCCAACAGGCACCCCATGGGAGCTCTACAGGACCCAACAGGCACCCCACAGGAACTCTACAGGATCCAACAGGCATCCCACGGGAACTCTACAGGACCCTACAGGCACCCCACAGGATCTCTACAGGCACCCCACAGGATCTCTACAGGCACCCCACAGGAACTCTCCAGGACCCAACAGGCACCGCACAGGAACCCCACAAGAACTCAAAAGGCACCCCACAGGCACCACACAAGAACTCTACAGGCACCCCACAGGTACCCCACAGGAACTCTACAGGCACCACAAGAACTCTACAGGCACCCTACAGGCACCCCACAGGAACTCTACAGGCATCCCACAGGAACTCTACAGGCACCCCACAGGCACCACAAGAACTCTACAGGCACCCCACAGGCACCACACAAGAACTCTACAGGCACCCCACAGGCACCACACAAGAACTCTACAGGCACCCCACAGGCACCACACAGGAACTCTACAGGCACCACAAGAACTCTACAGGCACCCCACAGGCACCACACAAGAACTCTACAGGCACCCCACAAGAACTCTACAGGCACCCCACAGGCACCACACAGGGTCAACATGATCAACTGACCTCATTGCCATAGTTCATAAGGTTGTGGATTGTGATGAGAGACTTGTAGACCACGATCCAGTTTGCATGCTGCGTGCGCTCTATCAGGAGGTCGGCCAGTTGGGGGATCGACACGTTTGGTTCGTTCGTGCATTGTAACAAATCTGAAACAAAATACCACGAATTAACACATTTTAATGTTCAAAAGTGCCACGTATGAGAAAAGCTTTGCTAAAAGATCAAGTTTACGCATAATAAAATCACAGCAACAAGTGTCAATATGTTGCTTAATGGGTCTAAGAATATGTGCATGATGTCTGCAATATTACAGCTGTATCGATGGTAAATACCTAATCAAACTAGGACCAGTGTTTGCCAGTGTAAAGTATGTGCCCCGATCCACACAGTCTAGATGATCTTCCAGAACAAGCCATCAACCAGGACACACATGAAAGTTGTGAGTAAATAATGTTCAATAATCTCGACTATTCATGGTGGCATGTGAGTTAGACTAACATTTAGTCTCTGAAATGAAAATATTTTACAATTTTTGTTTTTCAATTCTCTTTTAATACATCACAGAAAGTAGTCCCTAAAATATCTTCATTTTTGGCCTGAAAATGAAGAAATCTAGACATGGTAACCAAAATAGTAGACTTGGGGGAATCCACATAATTTTGTTTCGATGTCTGTCTGAGAGACTAACATGGGTCTCCCCTGGAAATCAACCAGGTGCTACTCATTATGACAATTATGGGACATGAGGCATAAATTCTGCTTTGGAAAATCTGCTGAGAATTGGTAATATGAAAATAATGAAATAAAGAGCACATCTGTAAATAAATTAATATTATAAATGCTAAGGTTTCACACCTTAACTTTGTTTTCTGTATACAAAATATTCTCAGCCATTGACGCTGTACACATGGTAAACCAACAAAGTGAATAATCATAATACTGTGCAGATTTTCAACACTCAACAAGCAGGAAGTTTAAAAAATACTAAGTCTGAAACCATGTGCTGGGGGTGGGGGAGGATATGTTGGAGTGCATATGAAATTATTTTCAACTGTTACTGTTAGAAGTGTATGTGTTCATCATTGTCCCAGCGCCATGTTACAATGGTGGAATTCCATGTTTTCATTCTTTCCATATGTTTGTAAATACAGTCACTCCACATGCTGCTTGAGTGGCAACTCACATAGCTCTCGACACACAGGGCACTATCAATACCGTCGACACAGGGCATGTAGGGCATTATCCATACTGTCAGCACAGGGCATGTAGGGCACTATCCATACTGTCGACACAGGGCATGTAGGGCACTATCCATACTGTCGACACAGGGCATGTAGGGCACTATCCATACTGTCAACACAGGGCATGTAGGGCACTATCCATACTGTCAACACAGGGCATGTAGGGCACTATCCATACTGTCAACACAGGGCATGTAGGGCACTATCCATACTGTCAACACAGAGCATGTAGGTCACTATCCATACGGTCGACACAGGGCATGTAGGGCACTATGTATGCAGTGAAATTCAGATGCTTCAATCTTCGGTATAGAGTTAGTGAGTGGGTAGGGTTTAAGCAACATTGAACCCCTATCAGTGTAAACTCCATCTGTGTGGTCTTTCTTAAACATACTCCACACCATGTGTTCCAAGACCTGTTGCAATGATTCTGAAGCTGTTTATGTGTTTCTTAACATATGTTTAAACAGTTTGAAAAGAAAGTATATTCCCTGTGTGAATTCTTCACTAACTGTTTGCAAACATATACATGAATAAACAAAGAACAAGGATGTATCTGCAGGGGTCGAAACTAACATATTTAGTCCAATAGTCCATTTAATGATAACACATAGCAAAACCCTTAAAAATGGCAAATTTCTACTAGTCCTTATGATGCCTTAACTATTGGGCAGTTTGGCAAGGACTACAGGACTAGTGCCAATTTCTAACACTGTATCTGTAACCTTTATCATGTGTGTAAGTGATTCAGTCAGTTGGATCCATCATAGTCCAGCAACATCACAACACTTTGCAGCACCAGGTCTGGCTTCACACACATGGGAATCAACCTAGGTGTTAGTAGGGGCAAGTGAACACATTAACCATGAGGCTAACACAGTGACAATTACCCGCGGGGAGACAGATCTTTGGCAGGGTCAATTTGGAGGTAAATGTCAGCTCAGAAACATCTACGGAACTTCAAAATGAAAATAACACGCTCTCTGAGGTTGCATGATGTAGGGTTAGAAATCAATAGAATTGTTAGGATTAAATAGGCAATTCAGATGAACACATTAATAAATCAATAGTCATTACTACACGTAATATTGGACTGCAGGGGCTCTCGTGTTCAATGGTAGATTTATGAGAGCTCAAAATATGGTTGGAATGACAATTCTAATGACAGCAAAGATAAATACACAGAGTCCTAATATACATGCCTGTATCAAAACTATCATAACAATCATAATAATAATAACCTGAAGAGAAGAGCAGCTGTGGATAGGTCAAGTTGCAATCAACCGCTATTACTTTGATCACAAGCTTCATATAGATAATCAGCTCAGCCAAGTAGCAGATATTGTGATGAAGATATCCTCACAAATTGATTCACACTTACGGTGAATGTTGTAGAAGTACATGGGTGTGTGCCCGCACGCAGCATAAGCCGTTGCTATGTATGTCTCACAATGATGACCTCAGTCCAATAATACCACAAAATCTGTACACTACCATTGGAATAGAAGTTTTGTTTGTTTGTTTATTGTTTAATGCCGGAATATTCGAACGGACAGTAAATAATAATTGAGTCTGGACCAGACAATCCAGTGACTGATACATGAGCATCGATCCACGCAATTAGGATATGATGACATGCATCAACCAAGTCAGCGAGTCTGACCACCTGATCCCGTTAGTCGACTCCTACTGATTGAGTGAGTGAGTGAGTGAGTGAGTGAGTGAGTGAGCGGGTGGAAGAAAGTCTGAGGCAGGCCCTAAACATTAACTAATTTGGTGAAACTGAAGGTGCTGACAAACCTAGAAAAATAACCATGGCGAACCAAGATTCCAGCCACAATCATTGTTCTGTTCTGCCATACAGATTCAACTGTTCCAGTGAGTTGTTATGAATTGACAAGCACATGGTGCTGTGGGAATTCTTCTGCTCCAGAAACATTTGAAATGAAATATTGGTGACAGCCTGGTTTCTGATAATATACACTATTTCAGTCAATATTCGATGATTCTAAGTGTTTAAACCCTGTAATCAATTAAAAATTCAATTAGTTTTTGCCTTAAATATGCACAGGCAGGTCCGAGTCTGGGAGACAAAGACAGCTACTTCCTGTGTACTTGTACAGCAGAGAAATGAAACTTGGAGCATGCACATGTCATTAATATATGAGTTCAGTTCAGACAGACAGACACTGTTCTACGCGCAACACCACAATTAAGCCCATCATGCCCATGGCACTATCAATTTATTTTACTGCCACATCCTCCATGCAACAATTCCCTAATGTCTGAGATCATATAAAAAACAAAAACAATTAAAAATCAAAGGGAATTTCTAATTTCTTCATCTGTCATTCAATAAAGGTGAAAACGCAATGTATGTACCAGGATTCGTACAGATGTTTCCTTAACCAAAATCAAGGCAAATTTCATCCCAGATCGCAATCAAATTCATTTTGTAGAACACATGCAATTTAAGCAATCATTATGCAAACAAGGTTTGCAAAATCAGCTGTCAAAATGCTGTTATCATGTAGCATTATTGCTTACATTCACAAACAAGTTTGAATTTCGTATAAAAGTAGTTAAGATAAATTGATGTGTAGTTAGGGCATAATTCAAAGTCTTTCAAGTCATAGTGTTTTTTCAGGCCTTTGCAAGACAAACCCTTAACCACTTCCTACTGCCAATCATATCTGAGGTCCATGTGCGTGGCTGGCCTGGAGTAACATGTTACATTATTCATCCTCTACAGGGTGCTATTGATTCCAAACCTATCCAGAATGGCCAAACCTTGGGCTGCTTCACGCAAAAACAAACGTTCACCCCAGTATTGATTCATGAAACCTTCCTCAAGGAGTTTTTCAATTTCCTTGTCAATTTGAAAGTGTTGGAGGCCATGATGATGATATTGCTAAGTTAAATGTCTTCGTGGTGTGGCAGTGAGGCTATTTTTTAACTCGGTGCATTGTAGTAGATAAAAGCTCTAAACACTAGGCGGCTTGGGTGAAACCCAGCATGTACACAAATCGATTTACTGGCAGTAAAATTAGGCAGCATAGCCGAGGCAGATCAATGAGGCTTGGTTCCAACTGAGGCTGGTCGGCTCTTGCTGTGGTCTTGGCCAGAGCTGCCGTGCTGAGAGTAACTTGACCAACCGACTGGCTCCATTCCCATGCAGCAGTGACTGAGTGAGTGAGTTGAGGCTGGTCGGCTCTTGCTGTGGTCTTGGCCAACACTGCCATTTGGAGGATAACTTGACCAACTGACTAACCTCCATTCCCACACAGGAGCAACTGAGTGAGTGAGTTTAGAATAATGACTTTAAGTGACCAAGATGTGTCAGTCTGACGTGGGAGGAAAGCCCAAGGTGAGGCAGGTCCTAGATGTTTACAACCTTGGTGAAACTCGGGGTGCTGACAACATAATCAGGACAAGCCATGATTTGAACAGACGATCATACCATGTATGACCATAGCTAAGCTGATATCATGGTTTAGCTGAGGTATTAACTTGACCCTTAAAATCTGTATCAATATGGTATGTCCTGTGCATAAGCCGGACCACCTAACTACCTCCACGAAGTGAAAGGCAACAACATGCAGCCAAGTCGGACCGCAAGACTACTGGCAGATTTTCAAGAATATACAATGCAAAATGTTGAAAGTATATTGAAAAAGTCTAATAAAGATTTAACAAACCAGTCATCCACTCCCCTAATGTGGGAAGCTGTTTCTGTTGTCTTTTTTAACCTCATAATGATCATTATGTTGCCATCAACAACAAGACTCCATGTTGTGAAATCGGTGTATGTAGAATTATGAACCCATGAGAAAATGCACAGGCAAATGAAAACACAAGTCAAATGTTCAGATTCAAATCAATGTAGTTTTGATCGAACTCCTTCTTCTTGGCCTTGTAGATGGTTAGTGCCCGATGTCAAGTCATATTTCTGGTTACCATGTCTCCACACTGTCGTTGCTCTGTAACCCAGTCATACAGCATATCCTCTAGTTTAATGTATGGCGATACTTTAAACCGGCTGGCTTTTTGAGTTTAAGCATTTTCATGAGTGACGTCTTGTTTTTTCTCCAACTTTGGACTTGGTTTCCATTGATGTCAAACTCTCATGCAGCCTCACTGTTGTTTGACACCTCGGCTAGAGCGTGGCGTTTTCTTTTCGAACTTATGATGAGACTGTCAGTCCGTAAAAATATACAAACTTTTATACCCCTATGCAGTAACTCCCAAGTTTTCTTCAGTACAACATCTCATCAGCATCAAACATTGCCACCACACTTGTATGTCACCCATAGTATCGGGATACGTGTCGTATCGCAACCCCACCGTATCGTTACACCTCTAGCAAATAACAACATTCAAGCCTTCATGTTGTGAACTTCTTAATAACATGCAGTCGACAGTCTGTCCAGACATGACTCAGTGGTATGAAGGCCAAGTTTGGTCAACTTAGTCAGCCAACAGCGGTCAATACATTAACACTAAAATCTCTGAGAGAGCATGCCAATTTTGGACTAGAAGCCTCAGATGTGTTCCATACATTAAAACACTATCGATCTTCAGAAATCCTGACAAATCAATTGACTCAACATTGATTAAAATCATATTGATTAAAGGGAACAGCACCATACATTGGTCTATATTTGGTCAGGGGACATAGCTTGAAGGAGATACTTTGACCACATAGATGGTGACAAACTTACAGAATCAATCAATCAATGTTTAATGCTAACTGTACTGGACTTCTGAACATTGTTCTCGTTCTGGCCTTCAGAGGGTTCAGTTGGCAGTTGGCCATCAATGGAAGTCCAAGGTGACCTAGTTCTTGGTGGCAAAGTCATGTCGCCATTGGTTCTATCTGTTCGTCTTTCATATTATCCCCTGCTGAGACCTGGAATCCCTCAACAAGCATTGATCAACACGTTCATCACCAATGATTACACTGCGGGAAAACGCAGCTATTATACTCTAATGATATCCAAGGCTCACAATGAAACTGATTTGATGATTGTGTAGGATCAATCTGTTGTAATATGCATGAACTGTGACGAGTGCAGTGTCATCGGGAAGGCTACAGTTCATGGTGCGAGAGCAGGATGCCTACTCAGACATGCATCCAACAGAATATCTTCACCAGTCTGACATAACTTATACTCTATGCAGGATGGAGAGACACTTTAAAAGGCACCCTATCAAGAACGTTTAAATCGACAATTTTTCCATGTGAGTGTTTGTAAGATTCATTGTAAACAGCTGGAATAGTTCCTGATAGCTGATGTGGTTTTCAATCACTCACTCACTCACGAGGCGTAGGGGATAAAACTATCACCGGAAATGAAGTGATGGTCTTTGACACTCAATCACTAACTAGCCACAAGCAATCTGAACAATGCACACATAATCATTTATATTACGACACAATTTGAACTGGTGAAACGAATCACTAACTGCAGTCTGCGCCAAACCCCTTCGATTCTAGCAGCCTCAGCTATTTTGGCACCATGTTATATACATTTCAGAGTTATTATATGGATTATTATTTGCAGAGCTTACTAGGCGGAAATAAATCTTAACCTTGTTTGTTGTTTAACGCCCCACACAGCAATATTCTAGCCATAAATAATCGAATCTGGACTAGAAAATCCGGTGATTGACATCATGAGTATCGATCCATGCAATTGGGATACAATGACAAAGTCAGCGAGCCTGACCACCCGATCATGTTACTCGCCTCTTACGACAAGCATAGTCCCCTTTTACAGCAAGCAAGGAAACCTTGATAATTAGTTAAACACCTCTAGTGACATCATCCTATTGTTCTTACTGGTCCTATAAGCAGGGACATTCTACAGAATGTCTTCTGTCCAACGGGATATTCTGTAGAAAGTCACATGGACTTCCAGAAGGTAACATGGCTACAGTTGGTTTGACATGTTTGAATGTCCTTATTTAGAGATGTATATGGCTATTTAACACAATCTATACAACACACATCACCAGCGTTAGAAATTGGCACTAGTCCTATAGTCCTTGCAAATTGTCCAAGATTTAAGGTATCATAAGGACTAGTAGAAATTAGCCCTTTTTAAGGGTTTTGCTGTATATTAGGTCTTTGAAAGGCATTGAGAACTGATACACATAAGGAAGAGAATATATGGATGTCAACTTCTTTATTATGAGGAACAACGTTTCGGAGTATATGCTTACACCTTCATCAAGAGAATATACGGATGTCAACTTCTTTATTATGAGGAACAACGTTTCGGAGTATATGCTTACTCCTTCATCAAGAGAATATATGGATGTCAACTTCTTTATTATGAGGAACAACGTTTCGGAGTATATGCTTACTCCTTCATCAAGAGAATATACGGATGTCAACTTCTTTATTATGAGGAACAACGTTTCGGAGTATATGCTTACTCCTTCATCAAGAGAATATATGGATGTCAACTTCTTTATTATGAGGAACAACGTTTCGGAGTATATGCTTACTCCTTCATCAAGAGAATATATGGATGTCAACTTCTTTATTATGAGGAACAACGTTTCGGAGTATATGCTTACTCCTTCATCAAGAGAATATACGGATGTCAACTTTATATGGATCAGGTGATGGAGTAATCATATACTCTGAAACATTGTGTTCCTCACAATAAAGAAGTTGCCATCCATATATTCTCTTCCTTTTCCTGTGTATTATCATTATAAGGACTAGTGGAAAAAAACTGTTAGTTTCTATTGCTGCATCACAATGCCAACTTAAAGAAAGTGTGGAATGATGTAAATGTTACTTGTATTTCAGTGAGATCGAACTTGCAACCCATGTACTTGCAACAGAGGTGCTGATAAATCACAATGCTTCTAAGAGTCTCTTTTACTTTTATTTCAGTGGGACCGATCAAGTACATGAATGCCAGAAAGATATACATGACATCCATTTCCTGAGGTTCATGGAAAGTGTCTGGGAAATTGTTGATAAACGATGTTTCAGATTTTCTTTCGGTTCATAAGTGACAAATACCGAAACGTTGCCTTTAGAGTAAATAAAGTTGTTATCCATAAAGTGTGTCTACTTTGCTTTCCTACCCGTTGTTCACCAAATGAGTCAGACAACCACCACAGCTTCATGCTGTTCATGTCACACATGACCCGTATCTCACGTAATGCTGACTCAGCACATCAATATGCACCAGGTACAAATACACACATAGAAAGTTATTTAGTAGTGTATAAATTCCAATAGTTCCCTCCTTAACATCAAGCTGTGTCGCAATAACACTAGTGTTCTCTGTGTTGTGCAACACCTTGCAGAGCATTGCCACATCACCTCCAGTAGGTGATGTACGGTGAGACTACGTGATCAATCTCTAATGCTGCTGATTGATGTGGTGGTCAACACTTCACAAGCTTACGTAGCAGGCAAATATGATGTGGTCTCGGCCAGCCACAAGACTGGCTCAGTTGCAGGGAGGCCGGTCGATACAGTAGGCAGGGACGACTGTTATCGACATTTCTCAGTCACTCAATCTCATTACTATCAAACAAACAGTTCATCGCATATGTGCAACCATTCCCTAATCATTGGGCGGCACATAGGTTATGGTCAGTCCTAGTAGTTAAACTATACTATAACAAGACCCATTAAGACAGAAAGCATGTCTCTCTGAGCCAATCAATATTAACATACAGACACACAAAGCAGTATGTGACATTTGCAGTAAAAACGTAATGAGGATAGGAGGGGATTACAGAAGTTCTTTCAACATGTTCAGTTTGCTGTCTTCTTTCTAAATACATTTCCACTTTTTTAAAACTTCTTTTTAAAATGTAATTATGCATCTTTGGTCTCCAGAAAATTAATTAAGTTTACATAAAAGCACATTTTTCGATAATTTGGGAAAGGAAAGATACAAAACACGGTGAAACCAACATCTTTCATGTGATGAGGGGGGATTCGCACTGTTATTGTCAGCCGTAAAACATCCTACGGTGTTCTCCCGCACTGGTTAACGTGAAGTCTTCAGTAGATGTAGTGCACTATCAGTTTTAAATTTAGTAGCCAAGGTTTGCTTGACTAACACCTACATTAGCAGCTTCATTATTATGGTCAGGGTTCGAAATTATACAATATTGGGTGAGTGAGTTTGGCTTAACACTACTTCAAACAGTAATCCGGTCATATCACAGTGTGTCAGCTTGATTTGAGAGGAAGACCTGAAGTGATGCAGGTCTTAGACAAATTATTACATGAAAGTTAATCGATCCTTGCCATTACCCCAATGTTAAAAGTCAAAGATATAGTGGGACCCTAGATTCAAACAGGGACAAACCTCAAGGATCCCAGGCCCCCTTGTCCCACTGTCCCAGGTGACATACTTACAATTCCTTCAGATTAGACAGGATGTCAGCTTTGTTTGTTTGTTTGTTGCAATATTCCAGCTATATGACGGCGGTCTGTAAGTAATCTAGTCTCGACCAGACAATCCAGTGATTAATATAATGACCATCGATCCGCGCGATTGGGATCGATGACATGCATCAACCAAGTCAGCAGGATGTCAGCAGACAAGGACAGATTAAATCATTTCCTAAACATTAATCTTGTTTTAAATATACAATAAGGTCTTTCGCATTGTTATTTGTCAAAATATTGTTAAAAAATTGACAAATAATACAAAAGGGCCATATCACTATTATCAGTTATTGGCCTATTATAAGGGTAACACTATTTTTCAGGGCATTATCATTTGCAGATGCCCCGAGGTCTTCCGTTAACGGCCCGACGAAGGAGGGCAGTTGAAAAGACCAAGGGCTTCTGCAAATGATAATGCCCTGAAAAATAGCGTTACCATTATTATAGCTAAAATGGAGGGAATTTGTTATCAAATAAAAAGAAACTGCAATCAACAGGAATGCCACTGACCCACTTTTACAAATATGGCAACATCATAGAACAAACCAGATGACGTCACTATTGTGACGTCTCCTTTCCCTATCCCATGACGTCACCTAACAACAGGCGTGATAATGGCCTGTCGTCAAGCAATATGAGGGCATTATCAAGTTACAGTGGCCCGCTGATTTCTGATAACATGTGGGCGGTTTAATGATAATTCAATCCATTTTAGCTATATAGTCTATTGACCCAAATGTTCTGAGGTATTGCAAACACTTCTGTGAGTATATGTAACCCACCAGGAGAAAAGGGACCTTATGGGTGCCAGGATACATTTGTGCTATAATGTCAGAGACGTTTCACGCCAACTTTTTTCATTGAAGACAGCCATATGTGATGCCATGTATCTCTGTGATAAATACAAATTGAAGCTTGTGAATTGTATTTTTGTGTTCCGAAGATGCTGTCGTTTTAAAACAGAATGAAAAGTCCAAATGCCATAAGGTCCCTTATCTCATGGTTGGTCACATATGAATTTGTGACAGTGCTCCTGTGAAGTAGGGTGCTGGTCAAACATTTCGGTGCATGTACATAAGAAAGCATGCCAGGCATGGCAGCGATGTCTGCGAGCCCCACTGTTAGTGCCTACACAAACATCAGGACCAGCTGTTGCACTTCTTTCATCATGAACCAACAATCACTGTCAAGTATGGTATTTATTCAGTCTAGCCATTGACCATTGGCTGTGAGAGGCTGCCAGTCGTTACATCCAGCTAGGCTTTATGAAGTCATAACACACTGTTTAACAGGGCTCCAGATAATTTAATGTAGTATTTACTCACATGTTATCATTCATATTGGCTATAGATAGTTGTCTTTGAGTATTCAAAATATTTTCACTCCTTTGGGTCCAGTCTATTTGGTGACTTATGCCAATGAATAGATATTTTATTTAATAATTCTGCTTGAAATGTTCCATAAATTCACTAAAGCGATATACATGTCTAATTAACAAAAAGCGAGACATATTGCAGTAGAGTCCATGTATGTGTGACCCCTGCATTGGATCAGTTTAAAATAAAGTGAGGTGAAATGGGGTTTAACGTCGCCTCCAAGATTATTGCACTTATATAGCGAAATGCATGTTCTTGTGTGTGTTTGTATGGCTGCTTGCACTAGTCCAGACTGATGCCAATTTATAGTGCTAGCTCACTGAGATACCATGCCGCAGTTTAACATGAATACCACACACAGTATACTGACTCCGAGTCGGCCAGTCCTTGTTTTATCCCCTTAATGCTGAGCGCCAGACAGGGTAACAACAAGTACCACCTTTTAACATCTCTTGGTATGACGCGGCCAGGGATCGAACCCTGGACCTTCCGCTCTCCGGGCGGACGCGCTACCACTAACACATTGTTAGTTGTTACAAAAGTGATTCTCTCATAATTGATAATACCCACACAAATAATCCTTGAGGGTTGTGCACCACTATTTCAAAATATCTGGATTATTCTTATCTTAGATTTATTAAATATGATAAGCCAAAGACAAATAGACAAGATATGAAGCATTAATCATGGCAAATTTAGGATTTGAACCCATGGTCCTCTGGTTCTGGCCTGCCAAAGGGAAGCAACTCTGCACAATGAATTGTGGCACCCTACCCAACTGGGCCCTGTCAAATGTGCTGTGGCAGGTATGTGTGTCAAGAGTCAAACATTATGATGCCATCATTTAGTCCATATAATCAGATAGCTTGCTTATCATGAACTAATCATTACAAGTGTTCCTTGATAACAGGGCACATCTTCCCTGTTGAGAATACCTGACATCTGTACCTATTATCACGATAGTGACTTGCCTACCTGGTAATGCAGTTGATATAACAATCAGCAATGACGAGACATCTCTAGCGGATAGAACCTCAAGACAAGTACACCTTGGGCTATTTCCTTGCAGGACAGTATTCGCTTTCAATCACACTCACAGTATAAAGACATTTACTCTAAAGCTGATCCATAAACATGATAACGAGGACAATTTTATACATTTTCTTAAGTGGGTGATAACATAACATATTCACATCTCAAGTTCATGAAATATTGTTCCCTATGCCCACACCAGGTTTTGTATTGCAAACATCTACTCCAAGTGTAAAAGTGGGCGTGTCAGTATCCCACATGTGACACACTAGTGCTGGTCAATAGTACTGCAAGTAGTCCCTTGCGTCTCGGGCCTGTCTGACTAATGCATCAGGGCCATCAGGAAACCATCCACCACAGGACAGACCTGATCACTGCCTGGCACACAGCGGGAAGAGGTGCTAGGCACATAAAAGGGTCATAAATGAGAACGTAGACAATGCAGACAGTAACTGGCAGCTTTCTACAGAGAGGGTCCCTCAGCCATGTCCACATGTAATCATGGCAATGGTTGCAGATACACATAAAATGATTTTGGGACCAAGCTGGAATTTAAATAAAATAACACGTATTAAGCCATGTTCAAATTTGACTGTTAATCTAAAAGTGTATGCATGAAGGCCAGCCATGTTGTTTTTTCACGTATTAGACTGAGTCTGACTATAACATTGCTAAATGGTACTGACGTTCAACTTTTATTTCATGATTTTTAATGAAAAGATAATGACTAGCTTTGTGATCATTTTTGTGAGTTTGGAAAGTACTATATTTAAAAGCACTGACAAATTGTTAATTTTAATTTCTTTGCCTTCTGTATACTGGCCTAGAAGAAAATAACTAACAGCCTTGCCTAGACTTGCTTATGGTTCCATGGAAATGAACACACAGAAGCATACTACTTTTTCTAAAATTCAAAAGTCTGAATAGGTCTTTTAAAGCAAATTATAAAGGCAGTGTGTCCTCCTCAAGTGGTCACCAATGCAAGAACTTTCGTGTAGAAGTGTAAAGACTCTGACATGAGAGAGAACTATGTACACAAAGTTTCAAAAGATTCTTCCCTTTTTTCTGCTCTAGGCTTTAACTCCTCTAAGTCTCTAAGACAAAAATCATAAGTATAAATCATAATTTCTAAATTATATAAATGATAAGAACAAGTTGTCCCTGTAAGAGACTAGAGTCTTCAGAACTGTCCACATATCTAGACTTGCCTATTATATGGCCAGGATTACTATAATGACTATACACCCATGGACTGATGAATATATGTGCCTTATACAATTTACATACCGGTAATTTATTTACACACCTTAGATGCTTTTCACGTGAACGCATAGTAAATTTACATATACGCACGTAAGTATAGTTACACATGTGTAAACTTACTACCTTAGTAAATGTTGTGCATGTGAACGGGGTACTAGCGTGTCACATTTATTAATGACCCGTGAAGATTCGGGTAGAATAGGTCTTCAGCAACCCATGCTTGCCGTACCGGCGACTATGCCTGTCATAAGGGACGACTAGCGGGATACGGTGGTCAGGCTCGCTGACTTGATGATGCATGTCATCGTGTCCTAGCTGTGTAGATCAATGCTCATGATATCATCACTGAATTGTCTGGCCCAGACTCGATTATTTACAGACGGCCGTCATATAGCTGGAATATTGCTGAGTGTGGCGTTAAACAACAACAGCCTTGGAGCACAGCTAGCTTTAACTCTACTTACTTCATGGGAACTGTACACAAGTAACAAGCTATTTCATTAATCCATCATAACAGTTCCAGTTCCAGTTCCAGAATCCTAATGCCTAATATTCACATTCTTGTATATATTTGTATGAAACTGGTAGTAGTTTCTGTATTGCTATACCATGTGTACTGTACCATTCTGAAGAATCTGTAGATCACTGTATTGTTACTCCTATCTACATTCAGAAGCTAAAGGCGCCAATCCATCAATAGTTTATTTTCTATGCAATCCATAGTCCTGGGAGCCCTACTTATAACTGCCAGGGTCGTGGTCAGAGCATTCCTTGGAGAGGCACCAACAGCCAGGTGCTGAACATCCTCTTCAGGTGAGCACTGGGACCTTAGCAGCATGGCCAGATTTGATGCTGACTATAGACTACATTTGCTTATCTATCTAAATGTTTGCTTTCACCATTGGTTGGTTTGTTGTTTAACGCCCCACTCAGCAATATTTCAGCTATATGACGGAGGTCTGTAAATAATCGAGTCTGGACCAGACAATCCAGGGATTGATATCATAAGCATCGATCCACCCAATTGGGATCGATGACATGCATCAACCAAGTCCGCGAGCCTGACCACCTGATCCCGTTAGTCGCCTTTTACGATAAGCATAGTCGCCTGTTACGGCAAGCATGGGTTGATGAAGACCTATTCTACCCCGGAATCTTGACGGGTCTTGCTTTCACCAAGTCACACCTCCATCAGTGTAGGTGGAACATGTAGGATCAACAGTGGTATTAGCCCAGATCTACATGCATGGGAAATAGCATCAATCCACTCCAAAAGAAAATCCCATGGTTTGGTCCAGGTAGTCCATCAACTATATGTCTTTCGTAAAAAAAACATTTTTCCTTTAAAAGGCGACTATGCTTGTCGTAAGAGGCGACTAAAGGGACTGGGTGGTCAGGCTCGCTGACTTGATGCATGTCATCGTATTCGAATTTTGTGTATCGATGCTCATGACGTCAGTCACTGGATTGTCTGGTTCAGATTCGATTATTTACAGACCGCCGTAATATAGCTGCAATATTGCTGAGTGCTGCGTTAAACAACAAACATCATTATCATTATTATATCTCATACTATAGCCCAACACAACTGTCCCTGGAGCTGAACAGAGTGTCTCATACATTACTAAGACATTATTGGGCTCAAAATTAATAAGACACAGTACACTGAAATCAGGACCATGACAGTTTCTCCGAGGACCTAGCATAATACACTGCACAAGATTAGTCTGGTCCAGCAAAAACAATTTCTCAAACACCATTTGCAAGGGCTTGTGGCAAGTGCTGGAGATTTCATCTCTTTACTCCAACTTCGGAAGGGCTTTCTGCAATAATGCTCTGAAAAATCAATACCAGTAGTTGGCAATTGAAGTTGGATGAGGTAATTCTATCCTGACTTGTGTCTCCCTTGAACTCCCCTGGCATCTACTTCTATTCTTAAACATGCTTTCCATTTCAAAACACCTTCAATGCACAAGGGCACAGCCTGACTTTCCAATCACAACCAAAAGCATATCCGACACAGCCATAAACCCATTTCTTCCTTCACACTGACTGATATCTTAAATCTAATTAAGGTTTATAATCCTACCTTTGAAAATTCATGGATCGTGTTCTTGGCCAGAAACATTCACTGTCATAATACCAAACTTCCAATATCTGAAAAACACTGAATTTTGCATCTAGACCAATTAGTGAAACCCTTTTCCACAAATCAATATTTAGCCAATACTTACAACAAAAATCACACAGCCACCGTCTGTTCTAGTGGTTCATATTACCATCCAGCGGTTTATGCTTGATATCTACAATATTATGTCTCTCGTGAAACATTAGACAAAGATTGAAGTGTATGGCTGTAAACCCCATACAATATCCAGTTTACACCAAGGTGTAACCTCATAACCCATCCACGCACCTAGCAAGGAACACCGCTTTCATTCACTCCCGATTCCATCCCTTGTTTCAAAGACTGTGCAGACCAGTGCTGGCGAGGGAGTAATTACAATGACATTCGAGGTTTATCAAAGAAGTGCAGATAGTGTCCCACACCAGCAACACCAGATGTGTTGTAGAAGGTTTTCACTGGCCTGATAGTGAACAGAAAATGTAAATACCAACCCTGATATAATATGTGCAATGGTGAAGATAAACCTGTCCTTCCCGAACACTTACATAGTGTTTGATAGTGACTGTTAGCTAATTTTGGTAATGTCAGCTGAGATTATGAAAAGCAGGGTAAAAATTTACTAAGTGCATTTCAGACCAAAATAAATACCAAGCATCTAACTTCTAATGATGGGTATTTGTCGACTATATATATCGACACATTATATACAGGAAGTAGGTCGCAATTAGTTTCGCAAATTTTGGAAATTGCCACTTTCTGAATTTCATTTTGACTTGTCACTTATGTAAACGTTGCCAAGAAGATGAAAATATGCATGATTTTGAAAAAGGCAATACACACATATTTTCCATAGCATTTCAAAACGTGGTATATCAGTAATACTGTGCGCCTCTTCCAGCCTCTTATCATTTTCTTGTCCCATACTCCCACTAAACAGTTACGCTTCATATGAAACACACCTGTGGATAGTTAAATGAACAGATACCATGAACAGTCCGGTCAAAAAATGAAATAAAACATGAAAATTAAAATGCTACATCTAAAGTTTGATAAATCTGAGAATTTATTGATTGTGGTCTAAACAATCTACTGAGGTTACATGGTTGCCAAACATGTCTTGTGAGCATAATGAGTGAGCCGTGTGTTTGTTGTTTAGAATGGCACTACTCCAGCTGTATGACACTGGCCTGCAAATATGTCACATCACAGCAGACCTGTGAAGATTCGGGATAGAATAGGTCTTCTGCAACCCATTCTTGCTGTAAAAGGTGACTATGCTTGTCCTAAGAGGCGATTATGCTTTTCCTAAGAGGTGACTAATGGGATCATGTGGTCAGGCTCGCTGACTTGGTTGATGCATGTCATTGTATCCTAATTGCGTGGATCGATGCTAATGATGTCAATCACTGGATTGTCTGGTCCAGACTTGATTATTTCCAGACCGCCATCATATAGCTGGAATATTGCTGAGTGAGGTGTTAAACAACAAACAAATTTAACAGTCATTTTTCATATCAAACACACCTGTCGACAATTTAATGAACAGATACCATGAACAGATACCATGAACAGTTTGTCAAAAAATGAAATAAAACATGAAAATTAAAATGCTACATTTAAAATTAGATAAATCTGAGAATTTATTTATATACAAAACAAAAATACCTTTCAACAATACCTGTTCAAGGATTTTTTCACCTGATACTATTGCAAATATCTTAAAACTAAAGGTAAGAACCTCCAAACTGAGCTTATGCCCCCACAGAAATTCGTTTATTTGTTTGTTGTTTAACACTGCACTCAGCAATATTCCAGCTGTATGACAGTAGTCCATAGAATAATCAAGTTTGGACCAGACAATCCAGTGATTGACATCATGAGTGACTCACACGGAAACAAGAAAATAACCAGTCACTTGTAATCTTATCATTTCCTGGTCACTTGATTTACGTATGCACAACCCGAATTTGTCTCCAGCAAACCATGCTGGTACCGTGGGAATTCCTGGGTTAGAATTTGTCCCCAGCAACCCATGCTGGTACCGTGGGAATTCCTGGGTTAGAATTTGTCCCCAGCAACCCATGCAAGTCATACCATGGGGATTCTAGGTTACAATTTGTGCCAAGTAAACTATGCTGGTCATACATTAGAGGCGACTTAACTTATAAGTCAAGCTTGGTGACTTGGTTGATTCTCAATATACCCCGACGGTGTGGATCATTGTTCATAATGTCAATCACTGGACTGTCTGATCCAGACACGATTACTAAAAGGCCGTCACCGTGTAGCAGGAATTTTGCTGAGTGCTGTGTTAAACAATAAACATGCACACACATATATACATGCCCTTGGTTTCAACATCAAGTACTGTCAATAGATATCAAAAACTTTCCAAAGACTGACTAATAAATTCTAAACAGCAGCACTTTCCATTAGAGGCTCATTAACACCATCCATTATAAAACTGATGACAGAGCAAGGACCAAAATTAAGTTGGATCAGAGATTTGAACTGCAAAATGTAGGGCAAAGGGGTCTAAGCAGTCTACATCTTGCTGTACAGAGTTGCTTCCCTTGGCAGTAATAGGATCTGGAAGTTATGGTTTCAAATGCCAGATTTGCCTTGACTTTGACCCTTGCTGTCAGTACCAGTCTCCATAGGAATTTATTGTTTACAGTATATACACTATACATTTCAAACTTTATCAATATCACATTGTTCAACAAATTATTTACATTGCACACCACCTGGTTAACAAATGAGTACTGATCATCATTTCACTGGGTTTGTAAATGATGTGTTCCTCAGTTAGCAATATTCCAGCTATATGACACTGGAATGGCCATAATGGATCCTGGGTCTGAGAAGCTAATGGCTGATGGCACTATCAATGTCCCATGGTGGCCTTTCAGCTCAATGTTTGTTTGTTGTTTAACGCCACACTCAGCAATATTCCAGCTATATGACAGCAGTCTGTAAAGAATTGAGTCTGAACCAGACAATCCAGTGGTTGACATCATGAGCATCGATCCACACAATTGGGATACGATGACATGCATCAACCAAGTCAGCCAGCCTCACCACCCAGTCCTGTTAGGCGCTTCTTAGGACAAACGAAGTCGCCTTTTACGACAAGCATGGGTTGCTGAAGACCTACAATATTTTATTCACATGTCTTTCATCTCCATGCCACTATTCTGTGATAATCTGCAGTCTACCACTTTAGCCACTACTTCGAAGCCTGCATCTAGTAAAATATTTTTCTGTATAGGAAGTTCAGCTAATAACAGTCAACATATTAACATGATTAACATTAAAATCTACTAAAAATTATATAAAGAGCAATGTTTGGGATAGTAGACTCAAAAGATTCTTGCACAGACTGAAAAGGGATGGAAATAAACACTTGCAAATAGGATAGAGGCTAGTAGAAATTAATAGAAATTATGATTCTACTAGCCTGTAAGGTCTGTAAGTATTTAAACATAGGCTGTAAATCATATATCCTCCTCTAAATTCCCCCGTCAAATCACTGTTAGACATTTGGCACAACCTTTCGGTTCTTAAAGATTGAAATTTGAAAGTCTTATTTAATAAGGAGTAGTAAACTTTTGCAGGGGTAGCAGGGGAAAAAGTCCCACTAGCCCTGTGGATTTGTTCGGTTTTTTAAGTTAATTTGCATCCCTGACTGACCATAGGCATCAAAAGGTGATTGGGGGGAAGAGACTTGATTTATACAAACGACACATACATTACCATGTTTACAAACCATTGTGTATCATGATAACTATCATAAGATAAGTGAGTTGTGTTTAATGCC
This sequence comes from Haliotis cracherodii, assembly GCF_022045235.1. Taxonomy (NCBI): domain Eukaryota; kingdom Metazoa; phylum Mollusca; class Gastropoda; order Lepetellida; family Haliotidae; genus Haliotis; species Haliotis cracherodii. The sequence goes on from NW_027266286.1 coordinate 67,508,124, forward strand.
GCTTTGAACAGAATTACAGTTGTATCACGGCTTGTCAGCTTCATGTGGTAGGAAAGTTTGAAGTAATGCAGGTCACAGACGTTTACCACTTTCACGAGCACAGGCATAGAGCTGACAAACTTTGAAACATAATCAGGGCAAACCGGGGTTTGAACCCACAATCATAGGCTTCTGGCATGACCAAGGGACACAACTCTACACAGCGAATGGTGGCGCCTTTGACAACTGGGCCACTTTTGCTCCCTGTCATAAGATGAAGCTAAACAGACCATTGCCTTACATATCAACACGTTCCAACATTCACTTCAGTAATTCATTTGTATCATGTGACAGAGCCCAAGGTGACCGAACTGTACATGATCACCAGCACCATACTGGTGAAAACAGGGTCATGCATATGGCACAGAAGAACCCAAGATCATAAATCAGGGCAAATTAGGGATTCAACCCAAGACCAGAGGATCTGTCAACCTACTGAACACCCCCAGTAGATATGATACATTTCAGAAACAACCTATCATCCATGTTAAAAGTTCCTGAATATTGAGTTCAGTAACCAAAACAAACCCATTCCCAATCCCCTCCACTATGATCAACACACAAGCTTTGTATGGGGCAAGAGGATGAATAGGGCTTGTGGTACTGCAGGGAATGTGACCTGTCACCAACATCTGTCAACACGCTGATCAAGTACGAGGACCTGAACAGTGCACTGTATCACTACCATCTCTTCCTGACCACAGCCGACATAGTCAGTATCTACTATGGCGTGAGGTGGTAGTTATCTGTCCACACAGACCTACTTAATTAGCCTCAGATTTGTACCTATGACTAAGTGTAGTAGAGATTAACCACTTAAGTTCTGTCACTTAATGAAGTCTTAACAAGCCAGCTTCCCTTTGACATTTGTCACTTGTGACACAATCAATATTGAAAAACACAACCTGAATTCGCTTATCGCAAACTTGATGACATAATTCCTTGGTCAACATGGTCAAATCTCCACACATAGATAAGACCTCAACACCAATACCAACACCAACACCATCACCAACACCAGCCCACCTCCAACACACACACTTAATTACAGTAAACTTACAACCTGGCTTCAAAGACCACATCATGCCATGCATCAATATTTTCTATAGCATCTGATTGCAATCTTAACCCTTATAGTCACTGTATTGTATTCCTGGTCAGAACTGTTCCCCTGAGCCTCATGCTTGTCACAAGAGCCGACCAAAGATCGAATTGTACTGCTTTGTGACTTGGCCGATGTCGCCATACCTGATGACACGGATTGTTGCTCAAGGTGGTTTGTCTTTCAAAAACTTGATTTCAAAAATGCTGCATTGATATATCTGGCTGACGGCATTGTTAAACATTATGCCTTCAATATCAGTGTTTGAAATAAAAGAAATTGCCAGACTGCCATCAGGACCCACAGACTTAAGAGGCTGCAGGCCCTGACTAAACTCTTCAGGCCTTCATTAAAAAAACAGCAGCTTACTGTGACAAATAAATTGATGAACTAACTGCCGGCCATTAGGAATCATACTACTTTGAAACTATGGACTTACCTGCAACAGGTCTAAAGTCAAGAGTTTATTTCGAACACTGCTCGCTATAGTGTAGCATACCATGTTAGACTAACATCTAGTTTCTGAAATGAACATATCGAACAGAAAAAAACAACAGTTGTTCCTTTATCTTAATAAAAATATAATAAAAGGGAGCCCAGTGACTCTCTTCATCCTGATACTACAGTAATCTAGACTTGCCTAACGTTATAGACTTGCATGGGCTGTATTTGATATATATTTGTATCAGGGTCTGTAAGACTATAAGGGTCTGTAAGACTATATACCATGTATACTTTCATCAGAACAACTGTTGATGCATGTGACACAATAGAGAGCTAGTAATGCCCAATGCTACCCAGGATATGTATTGCAAGTATTGCCAGTTAAAGTTCCATTAGCATTTTTTTTTAAAAGCAGTGTCTACATCCGATCAGATTTTATTCAATACAAACATACCTTAAAATATTATTTCAGAGACAAAGTGTTAGTTTAATGGTACCAATATACAGGGGTATACACCACTGGTCAAATCCAAATTGTCTGCATCTCATTTCGGACTAGTAGCTTTATAAACTAACTAGATTTTGGAAGACACCAACTAGTCTCTCTGGATTTTAACTAGTCTCGGACTAACGAATATGTATTACAAACTAGATGATGGGTGCGCTAATTCTGCATGTTCATAGAAAATGCTTTCCATCCTCTATTTTTTGTTTGTATTTTATACCCAGTTTACAAGGAAACAAACCGTATGACTGTAAACTCAGTATTAGGTTTGATTTGATTTTCACAACATTTTCCTTTTTTGTATGTATGCCTTATGTCAAACAATGTTGTTCAAAACCTGTACAACAAATAGAGACATAGAGATATTAAACATATTGGATATGACCATTTGTTGTAGATGCCACAATATTGCTGCTATATATAACAGCAGCCTCACACATTTGTCTCTGGGCTAGACAATCCTTTGATTGATATTGTGATCTACATCCCATGTTGTCAGGGTACAGCATCTGATCAATTTCTACACCTCGTACAACAAACGAATTTCAATTAACCAGTACGTTGATAAACCCTTACATCCCAATCTCTTTAAAATCAGACCTCAGTTCTCGCTACCTCTAAACAAAGATCTGAGGACATCCCAATACGGGTCACGTCAGAACGACCTTTCATCCGACCAGTCAGAGCATCGCTTACCAGGTTATGAAAGTGACAGTCGGAATGTGATTTCTGATCATGCAGCCTCGAAAACTTTAACTCCGAACGATAGTTACGGGTTTAACAACTGTATCCATACAATCTAGACCATCTATTAGCCGTTCCAGAATGTTCTTTGGTTTAGGTTTTAAATTTGTAATCGAGAATTTGTCAAAATATGTTTTGAAGCGTAGTCGCCAATTTGAAATTAGCGCCATAAAGCACTAGAAAGCTGCCTTCTGATTGGTCATTCCATTGGTCGGTCAAAGTTCGCGCAAGGTCGGTCTGACGTGGCCCCGTAATGGGATGTCCTCAGATCTTTGTTTAGCGGTAGCCTTACATCCCTACTTGAATCAATATATACATTCATATATATATATATACACATAATGATGAGCTACACTTATCTGCACTTAGGCCTGACTAAGTGTTGAAAGAAATAAACTATATAAAAGTCATTCCAGTTACTGTTTTGTGTATTCTGAATGTTTCCCAATTTCCCAGTATTCAGGGTTTTGTTATGCTTGTGGTATTGTTTATCTACTATAGTAATCTACTGTCTAGCAGTTTTACCTATCACATGTATATGGTATTTTGCAGTAAACATGAATGAAGAAACAAACGAACGAACGGCTTGAACGAACGAACGAACGGCTTGAACAATTTTCTAGCTATATCAATGTCACATGTCAGCTTCATGTGGGAGGAAAGACCAAAGGGATGCAGGTCTTGGACGTTTACCACTTTGGTGAAACCTATGAGCACGATTTGTGCTGACAATCCAAGAAACATAATTTGGGCGAACTGGGACTTGAACACATGATCATTGGTTTCTGGTGTGCCCAAGGGACGCAGCACTTTAGACGACTTGGCTACGTGTGCCCTGTTGTGCCATGGTAGAAAAGAAGGTGTAAACCAAGTGTTGACTTAGCCTGTAGCCCCTACCCTGTGAAAACTAATGTACGCAGCACATTATTTAATACAAACATACCTTAAAATATAATTTCAGAGACAAAGTGTTAGTTTAATGGTATTCCTACACATAGAATACAATTTAATTTCCATGTAATTAATTAGAATCTCGTCTGGTAACTGGAACTGTTTTCTTGTTCTTGAAAAGTACAGATTCTATCAAGAAGAATGTTTTCAAAAACAATTGTGCAGCTGAAAAGTAATTTATGTCATTATTTCAAACACTGATTTTTATTCCAAATTTACTGTATTTACAATACAGAAACATACCCATGCTAATAATCTCTATATATTACACTGCTACTTTTGCTATATCCCTGTGTTACGGGTTTTAGACGCTTAAGGAACATTCGTAGTGTTCTCACTTATCACAAAGACAACAACCATAAAACATGTCACTTACTTACAAAAAGACAACTTTCTTTCAAAACCAAGCTATCATCTGGGTATTTACAATGTCTGTGTGACACCACACCTGTTATTATAGCACATATAATCGCAATAAACATGGCCATCCGAATACGCATGTCTGAAAACCTATGATCCGACGATATATATTTAAAATTAAAATAATCTTAAGTGAAGCAGGTTGGTATATTAGCGGTTATTTCTTTACATTTGGAATAGTCTGAACAGTTGCATTTAACCAGTTATTGATCACTATATACAGGCATCCCGCGATCTTGTCATTTCAATCGAGAAAAATATATATTGACATACCATAGACAAATAACATCAAATTATTACGAGTCAAAGTACAGCATTTATGAATTACTGATGCATTACGTAACAACAACGATTCAAGGCATCAATGGCAGTAATCTGATCGTGGAAAAGATACTGGAAAAGAGCTAAAACAATCAGCCACATATACATTGAACAATTGAAGCAATCTAGACTTGCTTGGGGGTCCTCAGTTTTGTATTAGAGTCTGTATGAGAGACTAACACAGGGCATGTTTAATGTCCAGATGAGACACTTATCAAAAGAACATTGAGTAGGTAGCCATCAATGAACTGCTTCACATAAGCCATGTTCACTTTCTTTCATTACACACTCATTGTTTTAATGCTTTCCGTGGTCAAAATATCACATCAACATACCAATGTTTTGTCTTATCATCCTCCAGTGTTCACATTAAACAATGGCTGGCAACCATCATTACTTCATCGAGTTCATGATTCATGGCCACATGAAACTGCCTAACAATGTGTCAAGGGACTATTGTCTTGAACAGGGCAAATGATTCCCTGAAGTATCAATGCACCCCCATATTTCACAAAATATGTTTGCAATGATTTTTTGTTGTTGTTGTTGTTGTTGTTGTTTAACGCTGCACTCAGTAATATTCCAGCAATACTATGGTAGTCTGTAAATAACGGGAAGCATTGAGGTGAATGTTGTCACATCTATATTCAGACATTTAACTTGGAATGGGGCCGATATCAACATTGATAATACGACTATGTCAGGTAATAAAATAACATTAGCATACATTTCATTTTCCTTACAAATGTAAGAGGTACTTCCTGCATCTGTTCAAAATCATAACTTATTGACGTCAGTTGTAACAGAATCAATACAACATTTAACTTGCCATTGGCTAAAATCCTCTTATATTGTATGTAGGACTAACTGGTTTAAGAGTATAATGCACATGCAAATTAAGTGGTGAGTGAGGCAACGTGATACAGGGTTTAACGTTGCATTAAGGTCTAGTGCACTTATATATATATATATATATATAGTGTGTGTGTGTGTGTGTGTGTGTGTGTGTCTGTGTCTGTGTGTGTGTGTGTGGACGTGGGTGTGTGTGTGTGTGTGTGTGGACGTGGGTGTGTGGGTGGGGTGGGGTGGGGCGTGTGCATGCATGAGTGAGTGAGTATGATTTTACGCTGCTTTTAGCAATATTTCAGCAATATCACGGCGGAGAAAACCAGAAATGGGCTTTACACATTGTACCCATGCCTGGAATCGAACCCGGGTCTTCGGTGTGATGAGTGAGCGAGTGAGTATGGTTTTAAGCCGCTTTTAGCAATATTCCAGCAATATAATGATGGGGGGTACACCAGAAATGGTGTTTTTGGACCCCTGTCGGGAATCGAACACAGGTCTGCAGCGTGATGAGTGAGTCAGTATGGTTTTACGCCGCTTTTAGCAATATTCCAGCAATATCACGGCGGGGGACAACAGGAATGGACTTCACACATTGTAACCCCATTTGAGAATCAAACCCGGGTCTCGGCGTGACGAGCTAACACTTTAACCACCAGGCTACCCCACGGCACCTGTACTACTCATGACTTGCATTGGTTTTATAGTGCTAACCCACTGAAAATCAGTCTATTGACTCTGGGCCAAGCAAGGTAACAAGTACGTCTTTTGGTATGACAGAGCTGGGGATAAAACCACCAACCTTCCGCACTCAGGCAGCTCTATTAGCTAGACCTCGGACGCGGTCGAAATGGTTGGGATGTCCAAGCTGATTCTCTTCTTTCTTTGGTTGCCAAAACACAGAAAGTCAGAAGTGATACCAAAAATTGTGTCCAAAATATGTGTTTCATGGTTTTTTATATTGCGATTAGTGTTTTGAAATCAGGACTTGTGAAATGTTGCCTGGATCGGTTATTTTATGTACTGTCAGTCTGTTAATAAATTACCAGAAACACTGAAATAGCAAATTTTGCAATCCACTTAAACCGGCCACCTACAACATGTACAAATACTTAACACCTGCAAATGGAATATTTGTTCATATTGTCTATCTTGTATCATTATCCTTTCAACGGACATGGAGAGACATGTAGACATGTATTTGTTTCCAAGTGTGATATGGGGCACTCACTTTTAGATGTTCAGGTGTGCCCTCTTGTATTCAAGTTTGCCAAAAAGAAAACGTCTGATACAGCTTCAAAAACCTGTTACTCATGTCACAATGATGTAATTTAACTACGTTAGAAAGCGCTTTTCCTTTTCAATGAGACTGATAATGCCATTTTCAATTTCTGAATCCTCAGGTTTATTTCATGAATCCTGTGCACTAAGCATGTTTTTTGGGTTTATTCATGTGAAACTACTATTATCACTAGCATGATTTTAGAAACAAGTCGGTTTTTTTCTTTAAAAATAAATGATTTCTATTCAAATATAAGGTGTGCCCTTCAGGCATCAGGAACTTCTTATAAATCTGCCATTATGATTTTAACTATGACACGACCACGCCAGTACAAGAAGGTGCATCATATAATCCTGTAGCCTACTTAGTGCAATGATTTGTGTGTAGTATGAGGTTCTGTTCACTGGGGTCACTGGAGTCTATTATCCCGTAACACATGGCATGGGTGCAATACTGGTATTTCTATGTCTTCCATCACTCTAGGAAGCTCCGCTATATGGCTGAAATAATACTGATGCGACGTTTTCTAACTCACTCACTCTAGCAAGCAACAAAACTAGTTGCAATATCCACTTCACATAAATCTGGCAAATATCAAACAGTAACCATCTGGCTCACTTATCAATGTTAACACACATGGTATCAATATGGCAACACTAGTACTATAAATATAGATGTAATATGAATACAAACACAAATCTACCAACTGTCATCATGGTCATAGCTACTTGCAATTGACTGAAAGCACATTTGCACATCTATATTGACACAACCTTCACACAACATACCAAGCATGCTTAACTTATGCTACTGAAAAATGTGAATTTGCAATTAAGAGGTTTACCTACTATCTCTGAAAGAAAATATGCTCGAAGGAGTTGGTGCAAAAAGAGAGCTAGCTCCTAAATCATGTAAACATACAAAACTTCTATTCCAAACATTTTCAAGCTGGAGCCAGTAACTTTTTTTGCATCAACAAATTGTATTTTTTCAACCTCAATAAGAATTTACTCTATTAAATAAAAGTTGCTACATCATACACATTCCACCAAACTGACTCTGACACACCCCCTTGTTAGACTTGAAAGTCACACAACCATCAACCATCAACCTGATCAATGCAAACACTTATTTTAAAAATAATTTTAATATATTTAACATACTTAAATAGATTGTCAGTGAAATTGAATTTCATGTATATTGATATCTATGAAATACATGTACATTACACAACCACAACTACAACAAATGTCACTTCCTATATCATCTGACAGCTAAGCTTGACATTTCTGACAGTTCTGAGTGGTGTGATTACTGTGCAGAACATATATTCCATAATTTCCATGTGACATGCCATTATCGTGATGCTAAACAAGAAGAAGGCAGTGAAAAGTACTCAGTGTTTTGCCGTTGCTACCACCAGTTCTATCTGCTTGTATGTGCAATACATGGCCTCGTGAGGTGGCAGGGATCCTCCTCCCCCCGGCTTCTTGCCGGACACGCACCTGCCGCACGCCCCCTTTTTCGGCATTACTACCGTAGACACTCATGGTAATGAATTTTTGTTAGTTTATGAAATCGTGGACAATGAAAAAAATATACTCACAATCAAGGTGCTTTTTCTTTGGTCCAATGATTTCTTCTGTCGTGGCTTTGCAGACGGATTTTGCCAACCCCTGACCGGCAATGCTATGCCTAGCCGCCTGAACGCGGTCCATGATGCTCTGGCCCGACATTGTTGCAATTGCACAGACAAAATCTGTCCAAAAGTATCAACAGGGCCAGGTGATTGACCCTTATTCCCGTGTAATGTTCTTGTGACACCTTGCTAATAAATATTGGGGGTGGTAATCTCTCCTTGTTCCCAAGATGGCGGAAGAGGGCTGTATTTTCATGTATCACGTGATCAGGAGCATTCATTGTTTTTGATTGAAAATGAAGTAATCATATTCACATGAGATGGTTTCGTTTGTAATGGTCATTTGAAATTCATTTCGTTTTCATAGTTATGCACTTTATGTGTGAGGACTCTGTGATCATCACTTGTTATTTTGTAGACATATTATGTAACCCACCGTTTTCATTATGTGGAAACCAAGCATGGCATGTAAGGAGTTTATTTGTCACTCTGCTCTCACCATTAAAAACAAAAACACCATTACCGTTATAAAATCATTATAAAGGGGTGGGACTTTCCCTGCAACCCTCGTAATTTATGAATCACAATCTTTCACTCACACCAGTGAGGATTTTGCTTGAATAGACCCAGTTTTACATAATAAAACATGTATCTCTGTGCCGGTTGATCCATCACAAACTTTAAACTGAAGTTTTTCTTTAGCCTGGACAGCACCTGAATACAGTCTCTCTCCCTGAACTGATTCAGAATCTCAAAATTATATTGATTCTAAATTAGATTTTGCTGTAAATAATGTAAGTAGATGTTGAAGGGTAGATGTTGAGGTTCAAATCACACACACACACCGGGACATTTAACGGGAATATGTGTGTTTATAAAGTTTTTATATATTTTTTTAACGAAAAATTAAAAAAGGTAGAGTGACTTTTTGCTGAGAGTGCAAATGGTTCGCGACGTGACCACATGCATTGACCTACATGTACAAGCGGCTACAGGAAGGAAGTGGAGCGATGGCGAGAGATAGGGCTATTTCAGATGAGGTCAAGAATGGTCTGGCGGTAGATCCTGTTAATAAGGCCTTGTTGAGGCGCCCATTCACGTTTTTACACAGTATACGATAATGAAAGGTGTTAGTATGGCGTTGATGTCCTCGTCTTTGCAAAAAAGATAGCAAAGGTGGAATTTTACTCTGTAAAGATCTGAAAACAGTGTAAGTGGACGAGTCATTGTGTTTAAGTCGTTTTTCATCATATCCCGGCACATGTCATCATCAAACCTTGAGCAGTACCAGTTGACGCTTAGTGGACATTGTTTAAACTCGCTGGGGTCCGATGCCATACTGTACCAGGCAATAAGTTTCCGCGTGTCCGGACCATTAAGTACTGCGCATGGAGCGTACGTACGATCAATGGGTGAGTGAATGAGGTGGGTTTAACGCCGCTTTTAACAGTATAACAGTCATATAACGGCGTGTCAGCTTAATGTGGGAGGATATTGTCAATACATGTAATTAACAAAGGCTAAATAAGAAGACCCAGTTTTTAAGAGTTTATCCTTGTAGCTAATCGAGTCTGGACGAGAGAAACCACTTACTGATATTGTGAAGAACGATCAACGCCGTCGAGATACGATGACACTAAACCTGAACACCAGCCTCATTAAGTTGCTTCTTACAAACACAGGTTTTTATGCATGGGTGCTATTTTCTAAAACGGAATTTCAACGGGAGCCACTGTATACCGTGCTAACACAATGATCGCGGTCGCAAATCCCACGTCAGTTAACATGTCTGACATAGAGCGCATGCAATCATTATTACACATTTGATTCGTGTGGAATGTTATGTGTGTCATACTGATTTAACGAGACGAGTGTAAGATTGTCTTCTATTTCCCGAGCGAGAGTGTTGGTAATACACGAATTGTTAGAAGAGTGTAATCATTTCTTTATTACCTAATTTTTGTTATTGTCGATTGACGTCAACAATCTTCAGCTATGATGTCGTTTCTAGTGTGATGTCATTACGACCTTACGTTACAATAAGATTCGAATGACGTCAACAATACCGTCAGGATGACAATACAATGGTGTGCGTAAAGTGATGTTTGCGCAATTGCACGGGCGATTTTTATGAACTCGGTTATTTCTAACCCTTATGGGTAATAAATTTGTTTGTCTTATAAACTGTTATCGGACAAAGAAGATATGAATAGAACGGTAGATTTGGGTATAATGATCATTGTTGCTAACTGATTTTATACATGTTGATTTGATTTGAAACAGACCATAGGAGTATATGAGTATCGAATTTGCAGACAACATACCTAAAACTTTAAAGGGGCACTGATCTAACGCCATTCCCCGGACTGGTTGTTGCCTTTGTTATTATTTTTTTCCCCCGTGAGTACCCGGATGATACGCAACGCAACTGAGCGTGACCAGAGACTGGGCTATCGTCTGCAAGGACAGCTAAATAAACTTGGAGGCTGGAGGCAATATTTGTTTTACGCATTTTTGCATAAACACTGATTGGTTAACTGTGATCTATAAAGATTCGACAAAGGGCGCATGTTAAATAATTTCTTCAGCCTAAACAAACTGACAAAAAGAACGGCGGAGCTCATCGGAAGTCGTCATTTGGAAATACCCCAGATGGTTATAGTTTAATACTAAAAAAAGTATCCATGCAGTGAAAGCATTTTCGGATTTCGGATTGCATAATACGATTACTACACCCTTGTTGTCATCCACATTTTCTCGTATAACCCTACACTTGTGTATTTGTCGTCATTCACTTGATGCTCAGTTAATGAATTTATTACAGGTACAATTATTGGTAGCACCACTTAGATTACCTGACAAAGGTTCTCATTTGGCATTTATTGTGTCTGGGGTAATTATTCAATCTAAATCCAGTTTTGAAGTGAGGTTATGTAATATGCACGTGGCAGCCCAGCAAGAGATGAATGATCAGTTGATTTACTTTTTTTTGTAAATCAACGGATCGTTCCTAGTCATCAAAGGATTAACAGAAAATACGTTGATTGATTAATCACTGTTATCTTGCACAGTGGATATGTCAAAAGTGAGTGTTTACATGTCTAGGTTTACTAAAACAAAGGGAATACACTCATATCATGGCGTGAAGTGCCGATGTAAAAACAACATACAATTTGTTCAAAGGGTTAACTGATAATACGTTGATTGGTTGCTCATTGTTATCAAACTCAATGGATTTTTTAGGAACCGTCGACGTAATGAAAATAGTTGTCACGTGGCCTTTCTCAGCCGACCCTTGAGACTTGACACCCGAAACGATATATATCTTTTAGAATATTTGATAGTTACAGAGACACGTGACATCGAATAAGTTATTTTGTATAGCTGCAGACGAGTGGGATATTATTCCTTTGTGTGGATATTCACGCATACATTCCTCGAATAAGGAAGCTGCCTATTTATACACATAAATTTGGTAAGTTGTAATTATGGTATTTGCATTTTGTTTTCCTTCATTTGAACCGATTCGTTCTTGTTTTTCTACGTCTTAGTTGGGAAATTCTTCAATGCTTGATAGACGTTGTTTTCACAGGTCTTTTCCTTTGTAAGAGTGTATAGATTACCGTCAATTTGTAAAATGTGATTCTCTCAGGCAATTTATAAAATGTGTAAATATTTCAGTCATTTTGACTAAAAAATCTGTCCAGATTGATTAAGACGATCAAAAGGGCCTACAAACATCACAACAGATTATTATGTAGGATTAGAAGCCAAACAACATAGAAATGTACTTTTCAACGTAACATTTTCAGTCTCTTGGTGATGACATTAAACATCAAAATGTTTGGAATTCGTTATCATAATAATACAGATGGAAATGTTTTTCAGTCACTTTGTAAAATAACTGAATATTTAGACGTTTAATAAATATGTTACACATTTTGACAGTAAAAAAATATACACACTATAAAAAAAGCAATGCTCAGGTGAAATATTTACTTTGTGTTGCAAGTCAAAATAGTGTAAACGAAAATCGCAAATTACCAAGCAAGTGACTTATCAAAACTTCGTCACCATTACCGATGCTACCCACAAAGATGCCTACATTTCCTTATTATCTCGAAAACTGTATTTCATTTTGTTGATCAAGGTGACCATACGCTCTTATTACTATCGGTATCCATAAAAGTGACCCATGCGCTTACGAATGGCGCAACAGAGGTCGCGAACTAGTCGAGATTTCTGCTCTACATCCGGGTACTCACTGGGAAAAAACAATAACAAAGGCAACAACCAGTCCCGGGGAATTGCGTTAGATCAGTGCCCCTTTAAATTGCAAACACCGGTTATTTGTGATTTGTTCATTCCTTCCATATCAAGCGAGCTAGATTTAAGAGATTTGTATATATACATGTAGTTTTCCTCAACAACACGATCGCTAAATATTGCATGCCTCACATTAAAGTTAATCAAAGCAATGCATGTTGTTTGTTGTTTTACGCCGCACTTAGCAGTATTCCAGCTATATGACAGCGGTCTGTAAATATTCGAGTCTGGACCAGACAATCCAGTGATTGATATCATGAGCATCGGTCAACCAAGTCAGCGGGCCTGACCACCCGATCCCGTTAGTCGACTCTTACGACAAGCATAGTCGCCCTTTACGGCAAGCATGGGTTGCTGAAGACCTATTCTAACCCGGATCTTCTCGGGTCTTGCTGAATGTATGTCACAGTGACAACAATCTTGACTCGACACCTGGCTAATACGATCATTTCCATTATAGCTTCCAACCGGATTCAACACTGTTATCAGCTGTGGGTGTAGGAGATTTTGCCACTTATTTAGCAACATTGCAGCTAAATGTCGACTTCCTGCACATAGACCAAAATAGCATCCTGTTTCTTGTTGCTTCCAAACCAGTTTCCCCTTTGTTTTCGATCCATTGGCAGGCAACTCAAAGACATTGTTGTACCTGTTTTTTTAGGCTGGCAACCCCCTTTTGGGACGCGGGATTCGGGGGCCTATTCAGTGGGTACTGGGAACTCAGCAGTGATGTACGTGGGACCCAAAAATAAAATCGTTTTGGTGTCGCATTTTCAACATTTAAAAACAAATAATGACTTACGTAAGAAACTGCTTTATATGTTTTATTTTTTATATTATGTTTCAGTAACTTCAAATCGCGCCCAAGGAACGTGTTCTAAAGGTTTTTATCTGAAATCGACATTCTGTCTGTTGTAGAGTGAATTCGTGCTTTTAGTGAAAAATCAGATGTTAATTTGGATTATTTGTTTGTTTGTATTTTGTTTGTCAAGATGTTCCAGCTACATGATAGCGAACTGTAAATAATCTAGTCTGGGCCAGACAATCCAGTGATTCACATAATGAGGATCGGTCTACACAATATAGGAACACGATGACATGCATCGACCAAGTCAGCGAGCCTGACCTCCCAATCCCGTCAGTCGCCCCTTACGACAATCATAGTCGCCTTTTACGGCAAGATTTTGCGTCAAGGGAATTTTTGGTTTAAAAGGAACTCGTTACGATTTGTTTGTATGTGTGCGGTGCAGAAAGCAGATTCACTTTACAAAGTAACCAATATATATTATAAACTACCGGTGACCTCATCCCATTGTTCTATATACGTTTTATTTTCCCCTCAGCAAATACTTGGACTCAATAAAGTTGAACCACGGAGCAACTTGAACATTCGTTTATGTGAGGTGAGGTGAGGTGAAATTGGGTTTAACGTCGCGTCCAAGATTATTGCACTTATATAGCGACGTGCATGCACGTGTGTGTGTGTGGCTGTTTGTACTAGTCCGGACTGATGCCGATTTATAGTGCTAGCTCACTCAGACATAGTATACTGACTCCGAGCCGACCAGTCCTTGTTTGAGCCCCTTAATGTCGAGCGCCAGACCGGGTAACAACAAGTACCATCTTTTAACGTCTTTCAGTATGACGCGACCGGGGATCGAACCCCGGACCTTTCGCATTCGTTTATGTAAATACGTAGGGAGGTTTACCTCAAGGATTGCCTGCTTTGTTTTACTTCATACAAGTAAGAGTGAGTGAGTTTGGTTTAACGCCGCTTTTAACAATATCACGGCGTGTCAGCTTAATGTTGGAGAAAAGCCCGAAGTGATGCAAGTTTCAGACGTTTACCACTTTCGTGAAACCCACGAGCACGGATGTGGTGCTGACAACCCTAGGAACATAATCGGAGCGAACCGGGATTCGAACCCACAATCATAGGTTTCTGGCATGCCCAGGGGACGCAACTCTGCACTGCGAATCGCGGCTACAAATACCACTTAGACCCGTGCCCCCTACAAGTAAGAGCTATGTTTTACTTTGAATTATAGATAAGAATATTTTTTAGCTATATCAATGAATTCGCATCTAATGTTAATTTTTGACTGAATAAAAGATTTTCTTCCCATGAAGAAACTGCAACCACATTGTAACCCAGTGTTTTGCCACGGAGTCACCGCCGCGTCGCACACCTTTTGGTGCACGTGCAATACATATGTTTAAGTGGTAGACGAGTCCATTTTAAACAGGGGGGGGAGGGGGGGTATAGGTATCAGATAAATACGACATATTTGATTAATGCGCGTATACATCTAAAAAGATGTCCCCCCCCTTTCTCTTAGGTTTTCTACTACTCCCGCCAAGACCTTATTCTAGGTCGTGAACCTTTACGTAATGTCCTTGAACATTCGAACCAGTGAACGCGTTGAGTGTGCCTGACCTCACTGATTATCATTGTCAAATCTGCAGGATCGCGTTATCTTATATATCCACACGTCCCAACTACAGACAGTAAAGATATCACACACGCCCATGATATCGCATAATTGATATGATCTCATATATCACGGACAGTTTATACATGAGGTATCCCTGACCTATATGAATGTGTGTGCGTGTGTGTGTGTGTGTGTGTGTGCATTGATTCAGAATCTAAAAATTATATTGATTCTAAATTTGATTTTGCTGTAAATAATCTATGTATGTAGATGTTGCAGGGTTGACATCAATTCCCCCTCTCCTACCCTCCCCAGTCCTCTCTCTCTCTCTCTCTCCAGATTTTGTGTTTGTCTCGGGAATTGTGTGTAATCCTATTACTGTGCACTGACATTGTTTCCTAAATGGAGGCATAATCTAATTATCTAGTTTACGTAATGCTATCTCTAACTATGGACATTACAAGCGCATTATAATTGTTATCGAGCCGTTCTGTGACAGTGATACTGGATATTGTGGGTCAGACACTGACACGCTAAATGTAGATGCACGCTAGGCCGGGATCGGTTGATGTAGATGCACGCTAGGCCGGGATCGGTTGGCCTTTATTGTTTTACGCCGCACTCAGCAATATGACAGCTATATGACGTCGGTGAACCAGATGATCCGGTGATCGGTATTTGTGAGCATCGATCCAAGTCACAGACACTGACCACCCAACCATTTAGTTGGACGCGCCTAACGACCAGCATATGACACTTTTGTAACCGGAATCCTTACGTGGAAGGGGGTGGGTGGGCAGGGGCGGCTTTGAGTGACTAAGTGAGTGTATTTTATGTATTAGTAATCGAGTCTGGACCAAACAAACCAGTGGTTGATAGCATGAGTACCGATTACTCCGTCGGTGTATGATAATGCACATTCAACCAGTCATATTTGTTGATTGATCCTATCGTTGCCCATGCTTTCAGTCACAGGTGTATCTGGATCAAACTCGATTATTTACAATTTGCCGTCCATCAGCAGTGATATTGCTGAGTGCGGCGTTAAATACCATTCACTCGCCCCCATGTAACCATTCGATCAAATGAACAATAATTCATCTATAGTCGGCTAGGGATGGCGACCCTGGGGATGGGGGATGATGGCAGATGACGGTTCTGCGCATGTCAGGTATCCTTTCACCCCAACAAGCAATAATTGTACAGCGGCTGGCCTACAGAAATTAAAGTTGTTGCAGAATTTTCAGAATTTTCTAAAACACTTGACAGGTAGTATATTGAGATCCAAAGCCACATTCCCACTGGAAATATATTTATATTAAATACCAATGTATTGAATCTAGTTAAGAGAGGTTCGTTGCTAGTATTCAGTTGTGACGGATTGTTTTACTGAAATGAGAAATGCGAGACTATGTCAGTGAAATTCCAGGGTGTCAGTTCAATACATTATGTATGAAGGTAGGAGACGAGAAACATAGAGTATAATTGCGTCTGATTATACATATAATTGAATGACATATATTGACACAATCTTTGAAAAGTAGTTGGCATCTACGACAGCAACCTGCAGTGGCTGCGTCAGCTGAGTGGTTAGCGGTTCAGGGGAGAAAACTCTTCGAGGCATGATGGCTGTGTCCACATGTCCTGTTTCAGCTCGTGGGGGACAGGTTTGCTCTCAATCCGAACTAAACATCTGGGCTAGAGACACACTTGAAATGTGGATTTGACAATAAATCACTAACGTTATCAAAACTTTACTAGGATGACAACTGACGCCGGAACACTGCAAACTTTAAGTAAAAAACACAACTATGATATGATCAAATAACCATTTCTTGTTTGGGTCTTTGAAAGGCATTTAAAAGTGATACACTTAAGGAAGATAATATATGGATGTTAACTCCTATCTTATGGAAGTTTATTATTAATTGATAAATAAGTTGACATCCATATATTATCTACCTCATTTCTTGTTTGTTTCCTTTTAGCCACCATTAAACATGGGTGTATACTCCCTTTTGCCCGGCAGTTAGTTTTACAATAACTATATAATAACTGCAATGATGGATGTTATATTTGGGATAACACTTTCTGAGTAAAGTACAGATTCTCGTAATTTTTGGGGGTTGAGTCCCGTCCGGGATTCGAACCCACACTGCTGGCGATTAGGTGGCTCACTCTGGCAAGTGTGGGTTCGAATCCCGGACGGGACTCAACCCAAAATAGTACGAGAATCTGTACTTTACTCAGAAAGTGTTATCCCGAATATAACATTTGTTACATTTGAGCACTTTCTAAATAGCAGTGTGTGTTCATGCGATGATAGAATTGTAATGTTCACGCGGAAGACGCGAGAAGAAACAGCATGGTACGTACATACACACGACAGACTGAGGAGAACACTTTGTATAACAAAAGCAGAGTTATCCTTATCAATCAACACATCCCCCTTTTAAGCAGATGACAATAAGTTGTTGTTGTTTTTTGTTTGTTTAACACTCTACAGTATTCCAGCTAAATATGACGGCGGCCTATAAATAATCGAGTCTGGGCCAGACAATCCGATGACTGACATCATAAGCATCGATCAACGCAACTGGGACACGATGACATGCATCAACCAAGTCAGCGAGCCTTGTCCTCCCGATCCCGTTAGTCGCCTTGTACGACAAGCATTGGTTGCTGCAGATTAGTTCTAAGCCGGATCTTCACGGGTAGAACTAGACTAACACTTGGTCTATGAAAATATTTCTTTTAAAATAATTGTAATTGTTTTCTTTAAAAACAATAAAGGCCAATAGGAACCGGAGCGCTTTACGACGAGTTAAAAATTGGCCACCCGTGCCCCCTCAATCATATATAAAGAAATAGCCAAGTTTACTGCACGTGACGCGAGATGACATAGGCAAGAGAACTGAGGGGATGTCGAAATCCTCTTTATGGCTGAACATTGTAAGTTTATTTATAGCGTATCTGGTCAGCGTTGTAGACACAGATTGAAATAAGAAAAGCGGCATTTGTTGATTGAAAGGATAAAAGGTTCATTCATCCTCGAATATCTAGTGTATTATATCTCCATTCGGTTATGATCAAAATTTATCATTAAATAATGTAAAAATAGGAAAAAGTAGGTATACGTCCATGTTTGATGGTGCACTCTACAAGTCATCGTGATATATCTGTGATATTACTGTTCGCTGTCTACAGGTCACCGTGATATATCTGTGATATTACTGTTCGCTCTCTACAGGTCATCGTGATATATCTGTGATGTTACTGTTCGCAGTCTACAGGTCATCGTGATATATCTGTGATGTTACTGTTCGCTGTCTACAGGTCATCGGGATATATCTGTGATATTACTGTTCGCTGTCTACAGGTCACCGTGATATATCTGTGATATTACTGTTCGCTGTCTACAGGTCATCGTGATATATCTGTGATATTACTGTTCGCTGTCTACGGGTCACCGTGATATATCTGTGATATTACTGTTCGCTGTCTACGGGTCACCGTGATATATCTGTGATATTACTGTTCGCTGTCTACGGGTCACCGTGATATATCTGTGATGTTACTGTTCGCTGTCTACGGGTCACCGTGATATATCTGTGATATTACTGTTCGCCTTCTACAGGTCATCGTGATATATCTGTGATGTTACTGCTCGCTCTCTACAGGTCATCGTGATATATCTGTGATATTACTGTTCGCTGTCTACAGGTCATCGTGATATATCTGTGATATTACTGTTCGCTGTCTACAGGTCACCGTGATATATCTGTGATATTACTGTTCGCTCTCTACAGGTCATCGTGATATATCTGTGATGTTACTGTTCGCAGTCTACAGGTCATCGTGATATATCTGTGATGTTACTGTTCGCTGTCTACAGGTCATCGGGATATATCTGTGATATTACTGTTCGCTGTCTACAGGTCACCGTGATATATCTGTGATATTACTGTTCGCTGTCTACAGGTCATCGTGATATATCTGTGATATTACTGTTCGCTGTCTACGGGTCACCGTGATATATCTGTGATATTACTGTTCGCTGTCTACGGGTCACCGTGATATATCTGTGATATTACTGTTCGCTGTCTACGGGTCACCGTGATATATCTGTGATGTTACTGTTCGCTGTCTACGGGTCACCGTGATATATCTGTGATATTACTGTTCGCCTTCTACAGGTCATCGTGATATATCTGTGATGTTACTGCTCGCTCTCTACAGGTCATCGTGATATATCTGTGATATTACTGTTCGCCTTCTACAGGTCACCGTGATATATCTGTGATGTTACTGTTCGCTCTCTACAGGTCACCGTGATATATCTGTGATGTTACTGTTCGCTGTCTACAGGTCACCGTGATATATCTGTGATGTTACTGTTCGCTGTCTACGGGTCACCGTGATATATCTGTGATATTACTGTTCGCTCGATAGGTTCAATGTGCCGAATGTAAGTGAGTGACTATGGTTTTACGCCGTTTTTTAACAACGGGTCAGCAACATCACAACTTTAGACATCAGAAATAGGTTTCTCTGGTTGCAGGCTTGTCGGGAATCGAACCCAGGTCTTCTGTGTGACGAGAGGTGGCTTTAACCACAGGGCTACCTCACCGCTCCAATGTGGAATGAATCGAGATTGGCGCGCCCTCGGCTACAGCTAACCAGCGGTTATGGGTTCGAATCCTTGATTGGCCCAAGTAGGATCAGCGTCGGTACACCTTATACTTGCACGTGCTCGGTGGTAGCACCCACGGTCCCCTCACACTGCTGTGAAACCCACCCCACTGTTAAACAGAATGGACTTTCTACATTGCATCTAAATTGAATAGGATGTATTGTTTTTAACCAAAGAAAATTAAAAACTTTTTTCTGCATAGAATAATTAATTATTGGCTCTCTTAAGAAAGATTAAAACAGGAAATTGTTCTTTTTTAGTGTTATTTAAAGCATTCAGCGGTAAATTTAATGCAACCCAAATGCGGAATATTCGCTTGTCCATTTCTTTTATGGACATATTGGTCCAGGCATGAGGTATGTGGGATGAACGTTAATAGCTGAAAAGGTAACACTACCTAGTCACAAATAAACCGTTTTGTGATAAATGTTGAGATGAGAGTGGATGCGACACCTACCCGACGTTACTCAGAAGGGCTGTCAATCCGTAAAAGCACATTACAAGCCTCAGTGGCTGAGTGGGTTAGCTCGCTGACTCTGTGTGCTGACGATTAGGTGCCATACTCGGGCAGTGTGGGTTCGAATCCCAGTACGGGACTCAACCCAAGTACGAGAATCTGTACTTTACTCAGAAAGTGTTATCCCAAACATAACATTTGTAAATGCCAGTGTGTGTTCAAACATTACAACGTACCAATAATTCGTTAACCCATACGATATTTCTGAAAACGGGAAACGGGCTTACACTGTAACTGAAATTAATCTTCACATATTGTACCCATGGCGGAGGGGCGGGGTCGAATCTGGGTCTTCGGTGGTAGAGCGTCCGCCGGGAGAGCGGAAGGTCCGGGGTTCGATCCCCGGCCGCGTCATACAAAAAGACGTTAAAAGATTGTACTTGTTGTTACCCTGTCTGACGCTCGGCATTAGGGGGCTAAAACAAGGACAGGTCGATTCGGAGTCAGTATACTGTGTCTGAGTGGGGTATTCATGTTAAACTGCGGCATGGTAGCTCAGTGAGCTAGCACTATAAATCGGCATCACTCCGGACTAGTACAAACAGCCACACAAACACACATACGCGTGCATGCATGTCGCTATATAAGTGCAACAATCTTGGAGGCGACGTTAAACCCAATTTCACCTTCACCTCACCGGGTCTTCGGTGTGACGAGCGGACGCTTAACCCGCAAAGCTATCCCACCACCCCCATCACATAGAGAAGACTACTCAGGATTATACACACCAGAGTGGTGTCTGGTATTTTGTTATCAAACCAAATAATGATGGTTAAGTAATGAATTGTTCACGGCCGAGGACTACAAACATTCCTTGAATAAACGTTTGTAAAACAAACTATTCCGAGAAGCGTTGCCGATTCAAACATTGCTGCAATATTTATTAGCGACATAGTGTCTGTCGCATGCACCTCGCGAGTCACGAAATGCTAGCAGTATGAGGACTAACTCACACAGTTATTTCAAGTACCTGGCTACCTGTGGGTGTATAGGTGCATGTGTCACTTAGATTGCCCACGGGTATAAGTGCCTGGGTTTCCCCATGAGGTCCCGTGCATGCATTCGTAATGGTACTGACATGCAAGCACCTGTTGCAGATGCTGACGTCACCTGTCGATCACGTACTTGAATATAGTTGTATACCATATATGGAAGAACGTGCAGATGTTCTGCCCTTGGAATCAACATACACATGTTGTTTTTATGGTGTTTTTAAAAAATTCTGTACACATGTTTGTTCTTGGTAAATATGCATAAAAAATATAGACTGTCTCGACGATTACCGACTGCACTATATGGGGAATAAGTTGGTGAAGAAAAATTATTTATTTTGATTTTGAAGGACTTAAAATATGTTTACAAAGTAACATTACGTTTTACAGAATAGAATATAGAGGAATAAGTCATTCTCATGAGCAGTTAGAAAACTAGTTGGATAGTCGTGAGGCTTATATATAATAACTGTTTTCTTTGTTGTAAGTATAACATATATAGATATACAAAAATAGTTATCATAATAAGTTATATAATAAGGGGAATATATTGATTTCAACGATCCCGACATATCATTCTACCTGTGACACGTCCCTTATGCGGGTATCGGTTTTTGTGATCTCGCCACTTTTACACGCCTACCCACATAACACTTCTCTAGTCTCCAGCTAATAAGTGAGTGAGTTGGGTTTAACGCCCCTTTGAACAGTATTCCGGTCATACCACGGCGTGTGAGCTTAATGTTGGAGGAAAGCCCCAAGTGTGCATCACTTGGGGCTTTCCTCCAACATTAAGGACGTTTACAATATGGTGAAGCCCACGAGCACGGTTATGGTGCTGACAAACCTAGAAACATAATTGGGGCGAACCGGGATTCGAACCCACAATCATAGGTTTCTGGCGTGCCCAAGGGACGCAACTCTGCAGCGAATCGCGGCGCGTTAGACGACTGGGCCACCTGTGCCCCTCTTCTCGAGCTAAGAAATAGTTAGGATAGTATCTCTAACTGAGTGATATGAAGATAGTATCTCTAGTAAAGTTATAGTTGGAAAGAATATCTGGCATGGCTTTCCAGAGACACTTTAGAATTTGCCAGGAACTGACACCAAATAATATCAATACAAGTGAAACCATGCAGGGTGTCTATATAAGACTCAATAGAATCTCTGGCTCAATATCGATGACATTGGTGTCAGTGCAGTATGGCGTGTATCACTTACTGCATGCTGGCGGTCTCTGTTGTCTTTATTTAAAGAATAAATTTAACATAAATTTTGCACAATCAGACATCACCACGTGAGAAAAACACGAGGATGTTATTTATTTGTGACACCTCGTGATTGTCAAACTGTTGACTTGGAACGGAAACTGAAACAAATGTTCTACTTGCTGCAAACAACAAAACTCACAGAACGCACGTGAAACACGTGCAGAGTACCACCCAAAACGACAGGTGTGGAGTCCAATTTGAAATTTTATATATGTCGAGAATAAATTTCTACATGCATGGCCACCAGCAATTGTACATGGTATGCATTGCAACTGAATAGGAGTTCAGTGATGTAATGTAAAGACTTTGAATACAGAACAGTGATGGATTAAACTGTGGTACGTGTTTCAACTAAGCTGGCTACATATTTAATATGTGTGTGTGCGTGCGAAGTCCGATTTAAGACACATTCAAACGCACACCCTACCAAATCCCGCTTGTTTTGCAACATTCTGAACTCGTATGTATTCGGAAGTTACGGGTCGGGTCATTATTACACGTTTAAAAAAAATATCCAACACAATTTTCCCAAGTAAACAAAGGGCCCCTAATTTTCCTAATAAGAGGTTTCCGCGCTTGATGTTATACTGCGTGGATCCATTAATTTGTTCTTACTCAAAATACATTTCAAGTAAATTGTTCCAGGTATGTAATGATGGTCCAAAACATATATAATATTATTGATTTTACACCGGTTTTCAATTTTGCGTATCTGGGTGACGCATGCGTATTGTGTTAATTTCCATTGATTATCACATCAAGTTGAACACGTTTAGAAATTCGTATTTTACGTTTATATTTCCTGCATAAACAGGTTGGCAGGTTTTATTGTAGTCACAAGCTCAAATCAGGCACCTGCTTCACGTTTGACCTACAATGAAGCCTCCCTGATTATCTACTTCCGGGTCACGTAGGTAGCTATCTGACCGTTACTCTCAATTTCTGGACGTTTTTGGACACTTTTAGACAACAATGTAGCCATTTGACGAACACATACCTCAAGGGTGTAAGTATTTGTATTATAATCTACGTGATTTGACCATATGAAACCAGAATTTGAGTAAATCGAACGTATTCTTTACAATCACGTCTATATGTCGTTTGGGATCTCATTCCTCAGGTGAATTTTTCTGAATTTCATGCAAGATTTCGACGATTGCACGGTAATAATTTTGGCAAACTGTTAATGACACCCAGATTAATAACTAATTCGTAGTTGGCTGTGTAATAAATCACGAATGGAACCAACTCCGATACGGGAGATCTCAGCATGTCAAAATGTGGATATAAGTTCTTGAATACACTCAGCGTTTGCTCAAATTCCAGGCTTTCACCCTTTTAAATGACTATAGCATGTGTATAAAACCCCATCTATATGCATAAGGTAGTGTTATGTAAGACGTATTTATAACACTTGACATATTCGTGTTGTTGGAGGCATGAAAATGTACCCAGGGCTTCCTACTTGTCAGTAGTGACTTCTGTATCAAACAGTCCTGTACTAGGGTCATTATTTTTTACAAATATTCATGTACTAAACTGATGCCATCAACATAAGCATGCAGATTTTCTGATAGTATTCTTTTCATGCAGATATTGATGTATGTATCTGAATACTTTATTGCTGACCAGGTAATGATTTTCGTAATCAACAAGTTATTTTGTGTCCCAGCTATCATCCGTTGATAAAGGAAGTTCATATATTCGGACAATATCAGTATTGAGAATATTCAGTATTAACATAACATCTGAATATGTTTGCTCTTTATTTATATTTTTGTCCTAACTGTTCACTTAGCCTTAGAATGTAATGTTATTGTCGTGAAATATGAACAATGTAAACACAGGTCTCTAATTATTTTGATGTACTACTTTCAGCAAGTGCTTACACATAAATATTTTCTTTTGTGCCATCACGGCAGTCATCAACAAAATTATGGTTTCGTGTAGATTTGATACCTCTTGTGGTCCAATCATAATGCAGGATTCTAAAATGACACAGTAGAATACTTATTTCTATGGATAGATGGCATAGAATGGCCAGTGCAACGAAAATCTCATATTATCATGGTTGAAGAGTTGTATTCCATCAGATGATAAAAGGGACCGACTACAGACCCTTCATAAACATGCTGGTTTATACCATGTCAGTTGATCAGTAGCTTTACGTTCCTTCTACATGTTTTAGGTAGAAGAGCTCCAGACAAGCCGCGTACTTGCATTCAATACGCAAACAGAATAACCATAATCCCTCTAAGTTTGAGTTTTTTTGTATACAGAGACAAATACACATGAAGACAGTCAATAACTCAATAGTATAGCAACACTGTGCATACCGTATTCGACATAATAAGCGCCCAGGGCGCTCTCAAAATTAGAAATAGGGGGCTCTTATTAGAATATTATTTTGGTGAAAAAAACAGAGTTGAAAGATAAATTTCGTGGTTTATGGTGACAGACTGAAATGTTTATGTACGATAGATATATTTTCCCAGAATTTAATTGCCCATAATTAAGGGTGCATATAACACACGAGTGTGTATTATACGCGAGTAAATAAGTCTTGTGTACATTGATCAATTGAAAGGGGTGCTAGTTGGAAGTGCTTCACCAGCCAATATATCAGCAAATATCGCAGTGGGCGCTTATTAGAGCGGGGCGCTTATTACGTCGAATACGGTAATTACCCAATGTAGCCTTTTCAACTTATGTACACCTATATTATGTATATCTACACTATATATATTATTTAGAATTTACACAGCATGGAAGTAGAATTATTTTTTAGAAGTCTATTGATAGGTTGCAAACCCAATAGACCATCAATACTCAATGTGAAGGATAACATCTGAGTAAATACTCAATGGCTTGAAAAAGTACTGGTATCTGGAGCCTGAGGTAGTCAGAAAATGGTATTTATGCACCCCCTTCTTATTCCCGTGACATGTCCTCTAATACCCTGTTCACATGTACCTCTATACATATGTGTGTATATTTGCATATATGTGTAAATATACATATATGAGTATACTTATCATGGGAACGCGTTTACTCATGTGTGTATACATATTTATATTTGCAAATTTGCATCAAGTCCAGAGCAGGTGCAAATGTAAATGTAAATTTGTGCTGTGTGTTTATGTTGAAATGTGAACGTTTATGTCAACGTAAGAGGATGATCTAATTAATATCTGTTCTTTTGCCTACACCAAACAAATTATCAACAGTTGCCAACTTTTATGTGTATATACAGAGTTGAGCGAACAATGTTTTCTTTTGGTTTCAAGGAGTCAAAACTTTGTGTACAAATTAAATCAAACACATGTTGCTTCACGCAAAAAATTTCGGTGAAGTAATTCTCTTCTCATTTAACTTTTATTGGAAAACAACCTTTTTTTATGTTGAAAGTCGTGAACAGACTGACGAATATGTGTGCCTTACACAATTTACCAACTTTATTTACACACCTAAGATGCTTTTCGTGTGAACGCATATTAAATTTACATATGTATATGCACGTATGTATAGTTAAACATGTGTAAAATTACTTACCTTAGTAAATGTTGTGCATGTGAACGGGGTATTGGTGTGTCACATTTATTAACGACCCGTGAAGATTGGGGAAGAATAGGACTTCAGCAACCCATGCTTGTCGTAAGAGGCAACAAACGGAATCGGGTGGTCAGACTCGCTGACTTGGTTGATGCATGTCATCGTCTCCTAGTTGCGTAGATCGATGCTCATGATATCAATCACTGGATTGTCTGGTCAAGACTCGATTATATACAGACCGACGTCATACAGCTGGAATATTGCTGAGTGCGGCGTTAAACAACAAACAAACATTTATTGACACATCAGTGTGTGACTTCAGACACTGGTCTGAAGCCTGTGTCTAGAAATATGCTCTTCAGTCTAATACGCTCAGCTAATAATAATTCCTTAATAACACTAAAATCTTAATATATATGATGTTAAGAGCCATTTTCGGGGGAGTTGTCTCAAAAGTGATTCATGAATCATTTTTGATACATAACTTCACAGTGTGATACTTTAATCCGTTACAGAGTGTCAGCATCCATTGATAGTTCAGTGAGTCCGAATTATGAGGACCGATCTAATTGATGTTGTCATGTCATCCTTGTAGAATGTTGTGAAACATGGGTCCAGCAGGAAATGGTTCTACGTCCTCCAATTTTCACATTCTTGTCGTAGCCATTACTTCCAGGCTTGGTGGTCATAGGAAATGGCCATTAGTGTGCAACAGGAATCGGGTGTCAAGAGCAGGATGGATGTTCAACTAACAGGGGCCTCAGCGGTAACACTGGCCATTGTGTAGTGGTCACAGATTTTTTTGTGTAGGAAGTTAGATGACTATGAGCATGGTGGGGTTGAGACTTTGACCCCTGTGGTACGAAGTGCACCTCCTGCTGTCACATTAGTTAGCAGGCATGTGATGGTGTGGGATGGCTTCAGGATTCTCAGCGTTGTGTCAGTGGTTTTGAAATTATTGTATAACGTTTGAGCTCATGGCCTTTGTGTTGCAGTATTGTTGTGCTGTATGTTGTTTGCTCGTACAAACAGGGAAAGTGTAGGTGTGACATCTTGTGACTTCATCACCACCAGCCCGTGTCAGGCTCTACTATACCAATAGTCGTCCAACTTTATTTTAACAGATATTTTTTTCATTTGGGCTATCGTTAGGTAAGTTTGTCGCAGAAGATGATTTACGACCATGATCTTGAGAAATTATCATCTCGAACAACTATTCATTTATTCTTAGTGAGGAATATAGTTTTGTTGTAATGAATAATTTTTTTGACAATGTTGTTGAGTTGTCATCATAATTGTGTTATGAAGAATAGATTATGTTTTATGAGTTTTTCTCAAAAATGGAGATTTTACTGATGGTCATGTTTATGATGTTTATCATGATGATGTTCATGATGATGTTCATGTCCGAAGGCAGGTGTACATGGCAAGATGAAAGCAATGTGTCTTGTGAATGATGTTCTGAATATAAGTGTCACTGGTCAGCATTAGAGCTGAGTTCTTGGTGTTGCCTATATCTGCTCATCTTCCCGAGGCAAGAGAGTTAACTGACTGTTAAAGTCCAGTTTGTACCCTTGCCGAACTAGACCTGAATTCCGGAGTTACATTTTGGTCGGACTGCAAAGCAATGTGTACTGTGAACTGGGTGGCGACAGATATTTGCCTAATCTTTTCATGTTTTTAATCAAGGTGCTCAAATGGTTTAGGTAAACCCGTTTTATTACAATATAGATAATGATTATCGATCAGATCGTTTTTACATTTTGTTTGAAGCAAATGCTAGTGATGCGAGAGGTTGAAACCGATTGGTCAGTAGGAGGGACATAGAAGGGACATAACTCTTAATAGCCACTGGCAGAGCTAAGATTGAGCCCAGAAATTCCAGCCTAGTTCGTCAAGGGTGGAAACTGGACTGTTAATAGTTTTATAATCAGGTAACACCTTTGCATCCGGAAGATGATATCAGCTGGGGCTGTGTCTACACTGACTAGTGTCCCTAGTGGAACAATCACAGAGTGTGAGTCTTTTCACAGGTTACACACTGAATGTTACTGTACTGACAGGGCAACCCCTTTGGTCATTTGGACAAAGTGTCGACTTTCGATAAAAAATTCTGTGGTTTAAATCCCAGAACAGACTTAAGACTTTAAGATAATGAAGAATTGATGATTGTTTGGTGTTTCAGGAACGGATCCCACCGTGTGACAAAGAAGAAGAGAACCAGCGAGAATTGGATACCGGCGTGGAAACGCTGCAGACAATGGACTGGCTGGTACCATAGCTGGACCAGGACACTTGTCCCGGTGTGCGTCTTGTGACATCATTGAGATACGTTCACACATGGCCATGCTCCGTGTGTTGGGAGGCTGTGTCTCAGACAGAAGCTCGCGAGCAGAGAGTAGGCGTGCTCATGTGTAAGTAATACATACTCTCCATGTTGTCAAACCATTTGTTCATCAGTCAACACAGTATGTTAAAACTTAGTGTATAAAGTTAACTGAAACAAAGTGACCAAGAGGTCTGTACAGGAGAAACTTACACAAACAAGGTTTATAGTGAGTGTGTTTTACTCATGTGGGGAATCAAACCTGTGTCTTGGCATGGTGAGCGACCACATTACCACTAGGCTACCCCACTGCCCCTACAACACTTGTAAGATATGAGCCTTGCTGGCCAGACAGCAGGTCACTAGACCCATGAAGATCCGGGGTAGAATAGGTCTTTAGCAACCCATGATTGCTGTAAGAGGCGACTATGCTTGTCGTGAGAGGCTACTTATGGGATCTGGTGGTCAGACTCACTGACTTGGTTCATGCATGGATCGATGCTCATGATGTCAATCACTGGATTGTCTGGTCCAGATTCGATTATTTACAGACCGCCGTGATATAGCTAGAATATTGCTGAGTGTGGCGTTAAACAACAAACAAACAGCAGGTCACTGTTGCCTGTGTCATACTGTTGAAGCAGTGTTAAGCCACTAACTCTCTCACTTCCATTCAGTCATGTTTGAGGGTGTACGCAGAAGCATGAGAAATTGGCACTAGCCCTTGACAAACTGCCGAATAGTTAAGGCATCATGAGTACTTGTAGAAATTTGCCCTTTTTAAAGGTTTTATTATATGTTATCATTATTAGGACTAGCGGACTAAAACTGTTAGTTTCTTTATGAGCAGTTAGTCTTAAATCTTTGTTTTGTTGGCCAACCCAATGCATGTTGAATGTCAAGTTACCAGTCAGTTTCAGATAAACTGGTGAATCGTGTACCTGTAGTATTGTGAGTCCGTATCGTGATACAAACCGTATCTCAAGATACCAAGCCATGCTCAGCTCTACTCATGTCATCATGCCACATCTCATTGTGTTTGATAAAGCTTGGATATCGCTTACTGCTGTATACAACTGCATGTGACTTATTTTTACTATCAGGGACATGGGTGCCCAAGTCATCTAAGTCGCCATGATTCGTGCTGTGCAAAGTTGTGTCCCTTGGGCACGCCAGAAACCTATGATTGTGGGTTCAAATCCTGGTTCGTCCTGATTATGTTTCTAGGTTTGTCAGCACCATACCTGTGCTCGTGGGTTTCACTGAAGTGTTAAAACTCTGAAACCTGCATCACTTCGGGCTTTCCTCCCACATTAAGCTGACACGCTGAGATATAACTAGAATACTGTTAAAAGCGGCGTTAAACCCAACTCACTCACTCACTCACTGTTTTTACTATCGATTGGGGTCTGTTGTACCTTAAACTGACTGTACGGTGTAACAAGATATCTGCTTTATTGACTTCTGACCATGCTGACAAGTTTCTTCTGAAATATTATTCATATATTTTAACTAAATTAAAGCACGGGTCATAGACTTGTAATGGCCAGGGACAGTCATATTGATATGTTTGAAATCATTGCTTGTTTGTTTTGAATCCATTGAAATATTTTTAGATAGAAGCATGATAAGGAAATATTTTCCTATTTGTTTTTAGAAGACACACTCTTATGAAACTTACACACTAGATGACATGACCTTTGTGAAACCTATTTGTTTATGATTATAGTTCAGATGTTATTATTCAACATCTTTCTCCAATGTTTGTGGTCATCTCTGTTGTAGTGAACAGTTACTCAAGTCAACCTGAACTCATTATGAATTTATGAGCAATAGTTTAACGTGTTAAGATTGACCATTTAATTTAATAATGTAGCTCGAACTCATCAAAGTGATGTTCTGATATATAGTTCCTTGTGACAGATCAATCAATGACAGATCCATCAATACATTTATCACCTTGGGTTGATTTCAATGCATAAAAGTTGTGTTTGTTTTTGACAGTCTTTATGCTTATGATGAGATTGATTTATATTCTGCTGAATTTATTTTTCAGACTTCCTTTTGATCTGCCTTTACACAAAGCTTTGAAGAATGGATATCTTCCTCTGCCTTTTGTTGTAAGTTAAACCTTTGTTATACCCTACCAAAGTGAGAGAATAAAAAAAGTTGTTAATCTGTGGAAATGGCTGAGACCCTTGTGTTGATATATGGTTACATCCTACACAATAGGCCCTCCCTGACCCTCCCTCTGGGGGAATCAGTGGTAGAACGGGTCCTCCTGCTTCTTGCATCCTAGTCACAGGTGAATGCTGATGACATGTTGATTAGGAGAACATTGGGAAGATTGTCTCCCCGTTGGGTTCTGGATGCATCTGGGGAAAAATTGCATCCTGCATTTAGGGACAAATTTCATGCTATTAGCTATCAGGGATGGTTTTTTTAGGACTGCACTTTCACTTTTATCTTCATGTCAACCAAAGTCTTGAGTATGACACTTATTGTGTTAAAGAACTATTCCATATATAAAAGATAGGACGAGAAATTAATACACATTTAGTCAATTTGCATGAACCTACTTAAGAATGTTGAAATGTCTTGTGCAGGGATTTACCTGGGTTATATATATTGGGGTCCAGGGAAATCAAGGCCTTTATTTGTAAGGGTTCCAGGTTAAAAAAAGGGGTCCAATGCTACAAAGTAAGGGTTCCAGAGTTCAATAATACAGTACTCTATAAAGCTGTAAGTTAGAATTAAATATGGAATTCCTCAACTGAAACATATATAAATGTGGTAGCCCTAGAAGATCATGAAGCATTCAACTTTTATTGTAGTTATTTATATGATTATGTACGGAAATTAATTCTAAGTGGTACTATTTTATGAAATAACAGTATTCATTCCTCAACGTGCACATGAAATGTCTTTGTCACAGTGTATATGTACATTGTATTTATTTTGTTTCAGTTTTCAATTTTTATGATTATAAGATGCAGGTTTTTGCATCCGTTACATCTCTGTCTTGTACATGCCATAATGAAAAGTATCTTTACAGTTTATATATGTTATGATATGTATAACAACTTACATATACATATTTTTTTCATTTTGTATCAGAATGAGATGATGTGATTGTCATCCATCCAACTGACCTATTTTCTCTTGTTTATGTTAGACTTTAGATATTGTTTCGAAGTAAGTGTTACATATTGCATGTAATAACTTGATTAAGCTAGTCATTTTCTCTAACCTAAATTAAACTTCTGTGAAACCTATTATGATAATTTCAATCTACGTGGTATATATTTAAGTTTCTAGACTTATCCTATCTCACACTAAGCATTTCTCTTTCTTCTTTGAACCTGGTGTTGAAATGTCCTAGAACACAGTGATCGCCTCCATGGTGTAGTGGTAGAGTGTCTGTAAGGAGAGAGGAAGGTCCGGGGTTCGATCCCCGGCCACGAAGTTATCAGAAGACGTTAAAAATTGGTACTTGTTGTTACCCTGTTTTGCACTCGGCATTAAGGAGCTAAAACAAGGACTGGTCGGCTCAGAGTCAGTATACTGTGTCTGAGTGGGGTATTCATGTTAAACTGCGGCATGGTATCTCAGTGACCTTGCACTATAAATCTGCATCAGTCCGGACTAGTACAAGCAGCCACACCCACACAAAAATGTACATGCATGTTGTTATATAAGTGCAATAATCTTGGACGCGACCAAGAATAATTTCACCTCACCTCACCTAGAACAAAGTTTCCAGCTGCAAATAGTGTGAGATAGGATAAGTATATAAATATACAATTTTTATTTTCTATATTTCAATTTGTCGACACCCTTTATTTCCAAATTACATCATTTACATGACACAGTTGGTTATGCCTTGAGTTGTACAGACAGTAATTTCTCTATCACAGGAAATGCTAGTGCACATTGCCCAGGAGGGGGTATGCACAGTGGACCTCTTCCGTCGCCCTGGAAACCCGACTGACATCCGGCACATTATTAACAGGTTATCTAAGGGAAAGCAAGTGATCTACATGAACTACAGCTTTTATACACTTGCTTCTGTCGTAAAAGTAAGTAGTCACACAAATGTCAGTGTTCTTGTGATGTGGCTTTGAAAATGGTAGTTGGTTTGGCAACTATTTGTTTACATCATTTTTCACCAAAATTAGATATAAAAAAAGTTTACATTCTAGGACAAAAGTCAAAGTAGGCTCAGACGATTGTTTGCCTTTTGAAGACAGTCTTTTCCATGAGACAGCTGAACTGATTGATATGAGATTTGGCATGCATGTCCAATGATGAAGCCAAAGTTATTTTTCCAAAAGGATCCAAGGCATTTTTTTAAATTGGAAAATATGATCTACACTTGAGAGAGATCTGATATGTTGAATGTATTCTTGAATGTTTAAGTTGTATGTTTGTAAAACGTGTGATGATCCACCTTTAGTTCTGGCTCTTGTAGTTATTATGCTTTTGGACATTGTTGGAAAAATCCTCCCCTTGATTGTCACTAAGAAAAAGAGGTAGAATTAACAGAATCAAGAACAACCATATTCAACGTAATAAGCGCTCTCAAAATTAGAAATAGGCGCTCTTATTAGAATATAATTATGGTGAAAATACAGACTTGAAAGATAAATTTCATGGTTTATGCTGACAGCCTGAAATGATTATGTACGACAGATATATAATTGCCCATAATTAAGGGTGCATATAACACACAAGTCCGTATTATAAGTCTTGTGTACATTGATCAATTGGAAGGGGTGATAATTAGAAATGTTCACAAGCCAATATATTAGCAAATATCACAG
Organism: Haliotis cracherodii; assembly: GCF_022045235.1. NCBI lineage: Eukaryota > Metazoa > Mollusca > Gastropoda > Lepetellida > Haliotidae > Haliotis > Haliotis cracherodii. Next base: position 67,541,352 of record NW_027266286.1, read on the forward strand.
TGGGCGTTTATTAGAGAGGGGAACGTATTACGTCGAATACGGTATGTCAAATCATCCAACAATTCTGTTCATATTGAACGAACTGGTCAATCCCATTTCCAAGGACAAGAGAGACTTTAAGCATATGTTTTAGCTTGATACTTTTTTTAGGTTTAAAACTAACTAAATTCTTGCTAACAGCGGTTCCTGCTTCGGTTGCCGGGTGGGGTGTTGACGGCGGAGGGAGAGGAACGACTGTTGCAGGTGCTCACCATCGGACACAAGAAAGACCAGCTCCAGATCGTACACGAGTAAGACCTCAGAAACCATACCATGCAGTTAGATCATCTGCTAGACGCAATAACTGTGTTTGTTTGTTGTTTGACGCAGAATTCAGCAATATTCCAGCTATATGACGGTGGTCTGTAAATAATCAAATCTGGACCAGACAAGCCAGTGATTTACATCATGAGCATCGATCTACGCATTTGGGATACAATGATATGCATCAACCAAGTCAGTGATCCTAACCACCTGATCCTCATAGTTGCCTCTTACGGCAAGCATAGTCACCTCTTACGACAAGCATAGTCGCCTTTCATAAGAGGTGACTAACAGGATCGGGTGGTCTTGTGTATACTTGTAGTAAGTTGTACTGGCAATATTTTCTTCATATAGGAAATGTTTGTGCCCATTGTCGTCTGTGATATGACTGATACTGTTAGATATAGAAATAAACTCCAAACTTTTGTATAACATTATGTTTACACAAATGTATACATTATAGTTAAACACAATGTTAAGGGAAATTTTATCTGATAGATGTATGTTTTATCGTGATATATATTACTCAAAAGAAGTCAAAGAACACCCGACTGGTTCATATGTCTATAGTAAGTATGTCATTGCCATGACAGATTATCCATAGTCATTGGAAAAATATTGGGTGTTCTTTAACTTCTTTTGAGTAGTATCCTTGTTATGTAACTGTATAGCCAAGTGATGATTATTTGATGTTGTATTTCAGTTTTATTGAGACACTAAGCAAAGCTCACCAGCAGATTCTGACATTGTTGTTTGGGACGTGGTTCCGTATCGTCAGCAACTCCGAGGTCAACTCCATGACGGTGGAGGCCTTGGCACGGAGCTGTGCTGGCTCTATGTTTCATACATGTGCAGAGGATCCTGGGAAGGTGGAGCAGGCTAGTCGCATCATGCAACTCCTCATCGATAACTTTGGATGTCCGGCAATGTTCGGGCGGGAAAACATTGACTACTTCACCGAAATAACCAGTACCGGTATCTTAGTGCGAGAGAAGTTCCGCTACCAGTATCAATATCCATCAGATGAAATTCTACCTCGTAAGTAGTGCTGTTGTTTGCTTTTTCTTAGTCTTCCAGTTTTTTGTTTTTTCTCTCTTTTTAAACGTTGTTTTGTGTTCTTGGTTTGTGTTTAACTGTTAGCTCGTTAATTTTCTTCTTGTATTGAGTTATTGTCATCAGTGGCTTTGAGATTAATAATTGACCTTTTTAATTTTGAAATGAAATAATTGCTGTTCAGTTGTTCCCCTCATGTCCATTTCCTGATATTGAAGCAACGACAGTAATATGATCTCCTAAAATACTCAGTAATGTACAATAGTTCAATGGATATGGAGTCACATGATGCTGAGCATTTAGCATGTAATGGGAAGAAATCGCCATCTTCAGATGAAAAGATAAAGATAGTATATGGATTACAGTTGCTGATATTATTCTATGAGGGTAATGTTTTGTGCCAAACACTTCTCAGTCTACTAGCTCTAACTCATCCCCTATATCTCCAGGACTTGCATTGCGGTGAACCTACACCAAACCCTGGAGCCATTCCCATGATTCTTGCTATCGCAAATTACCCGCCCTTGATTTTGATTTACATTTTACCCACCAATCAAGGGTGGACATAACGGTAATGGAGGTAACTCGTATTACCTAGAAACCAAAGCCACCACCAGTTTTCATGGACATGAAGACATCCTTTTGATAAGAAATATTTTTAAGGGCTCTCTTCTGTGTGTCAGTCAGTTTCTCATTGTTGAATTTCTCGCGGGCATGGATCAAGGGGTTAGTGTAGGTTTACCAAAAAGTGAGCCCCAGAGATATAGAGGATTGTACTAACTCACCATTTACAGTAGATTATTATAACCTGTTGCTAAACTTACTGGAACAAATCAACTAGACTGGGGCTTCTTCACACTATTTGCTTAAGTCTTGGCAGATTGGCCTGTTTGTATAAGATTCAGACTTATCTCTGAATATATATACCTCTACTATATTGTTGCATATAAAATAGACATTTTGTGAAATAAACAATCTATTGTTTTGAAATGACAAGTATTTATTACATGTACCATATGCTGATAGCAGTCATTATTACAGATGAAATAAAACTCAAACATGGACAGTGTTAGGATGGTTGTCATTGGCCATGTGACATCTTCAATAGAACTGGGCAGCTAGAAAAAACCTTGTGAGAACTTTGACTGTGATATGAAGGCTCTTCTTACTCCTAGGTTGTAGGTCTTAGAAATGTATTTAATACTGTAAATCGTGAAATTCATGCGTCCCCTAAAGAATTTGACCGCTGGCCCCTAGCCAAAAATGCGACTCAATATTAGGCATCAGTGGATTTCTATCTAAAGAAAATGTCCTCCGTAAGGTTTACAGGAGAATCCTCACATTAATCCAACCTTACTTTAATTCAATCACACACCAAATAGCACCGCTAATTAGCACTGAGTAGAGTACTTCCGCTTAAACCATACATGCGTGCTGGCTCGTGTCTGCCTTTGATGCAGTCGCAAAGAACAAAGACAACGTATTGGGTGGCGTCTGTCTGGACTTGCAGGTGTGATCAGTGATGACATGAGTGAGTTGAACTCTTGTCTTGATCCCAGCAGTGACGATTCACAGGATGTAATTAGTGTTTGAATGACATTGTTTATATACTTGATACAAGTGCTGCTCAATAAACAGTGATGTGGAATACGTAGCTGTTTGTCAAAGTTGCTATTTCTGCTGTCCAAAATGTCTTATTGTTTATATAAATGTGATGTTTAATAATGCGCACAAAGATCACTTGCATTTTTCGCATTTAATTCACGTTATTTCAAGATTTACAGTATGTAGCAATATATACAGTACCCGGCAGTTCCATGGATACCTTTTCCATTATGTATTTTGATTGGAACAATGGGAATTTTTAAAACTTATGTGCACTTATTTTGAACCATACTTTCTACTGAAAGATACTTTTTTAGATAGCAGTGTTTATAATTTGGTACGACATCAGTAGGGCTGCAACGAATACACTAAGAGACAAATACGATTCGTATCACGAATATAGGGTAACGAATATAAATATTAATAACAATAACAAATCAGCAGTTGATGTATTATTTGTTATATTCAGTGAAGCAATAACGACATTATTAATTGACATGGATTATTAATTATTAATATATTATACATTTATATACTGCGCTTATCCAGGTACTAGTATCTGTTCAAATGCTTAAATGACCAGTGACCACAATACTGTCAAATTAAATATTATAAGAGTGTTGTCTTTGAAGAAATCTATTTATTTCATATGTTCTTATGGATATTTTAAGGTACAGGGTATGTAAATGCACATGATAGCATATTCATAAATATTAGATTCTAGTGGCCACGAATAACGAATTCAATTCATGAATTGATACGGTTTGATTCACCGAATACGTGAGTGAATCGTAACGGCCACCATCAGTGTTTTTAATGAGTTTGCCTAGAGGACCTGGAACTGTTGCCAACTCACATCCACCCTATGACTCAGAACCCCTGCACTAACTGAAGGACACATTCATCATATGTTCTGTTTTAAGACCAAATAAAGGGTCACATTCCTGACTTAATTTCTCCATCCTGTAGCACTGACAGTAACTTCCTTACTCTGTCCTGGGGACACATGTACAACATTTCCTGTTTTTTGTTTCACTTTCATGTCATCAAATTAGGAAACAACGTGAGACAGATGAGACATCATTCTCGGATATGACAGTTTAAATTAACACATTGTCTCTCAAGAGGCCCTGACTGTCACACCAGTCAGTCTGCCAGGGAGAAATGTGGTTTCATCTATGTGCTGGAATTTTTTAATTTCTTTTTTATTCCTTGAACAATTTAACTGTTGCAAACAATAAAATGTTCTGATAAGATGGCTTAGAAATTTAAGGTTGCTTGTTTGTCAAATTTTTGTTGTTTAATGTTGTTGTTTTTATAATAAATCTTTTTGTTCTTTTAAAAGTAGCATATCATGTAATTGGGACTATGGCATTTAGTTTAGCTCAAGCTTATCAAACGAAATGCGATGAAAAGTTACAAATATTGACTCGTGACCAAACAGTTCCTGGTTTGATGACATCCATGTTTATTTGTGTTTTCTCGGCCCACCTGGGGGCACCTGTTGGTGCTTGTAGGTGGCGCCACCCCTCCCACCACCACCCTCCCAGCATGTGTTTTGTTTGTTCCTGCATGTTCAGGCCAGGAGTCAATGAGATGCTTCAATAACTACCTTAAGAAGGAGGCTAAAAAGTTTGGCTTTGACCTTGACAAACATGGTAAGCTGTTTTTTCATTGGCTGATCCACTGGCGAAATAATTCTGAAATTATGTCGCTGTAGCATCGGCATTTCATCAGATTTGAGCTTTTCTGAGTTTGTTTGCCAAATTTAAGAATGCTTTGTATTCAGTTTTCTTTCTTTGCTTGGTGTAGAAGAATGTATTTGTGTCATTGTCAAGTTGATTGTTAATCTGGGTATTTCCTTTCATTGCTTATGTACAGAAGGGCTAGGACGAGTCCAAATTTACTACCCGGGTACCCACCCCTCTATAACCTGACTCTACCCGGGTACGTGCTGTAGGTCTGACAATAGCCCTGGCAAAAGATATTTAGATACCCGCATTAAACAATCTGGTCATGCATACAATGAAGTTGACTTAAGCGTTATCTTTATTCAACCATATAAAAAGTCAAAAATAATGGGTGCATAGTCAGAAAGAAATGTGAATGTTAGTGGTTGGTTGGTTGTTTGGTTTGTTGTTTGGTTTGTTGTTTAACGCCGCACTCAGCAATATTCCAGCTATATGACGGCGGTCTGTAAATAATCGAGTCCGGACCAGACAATCCAGTGATTAATATCATGAGCATCGATCCACGCAATTGGGATCGATGACATGCATCAACCTAGTCAGCGAGCCTGACCACCCGATCCCGTTAGTCACCTCTTACGACAAGCTTAGTCGCCTGTTACGGCAAGAATGGGTTGCTGAAGACCTATTCTACCCTGGATCTTCACGGGTCCATGAACGTTAGTGACTTGTAGTGTAACCATAGAGTCTGGATAGTCCTGTGGGTACCCTTGTCATACTCAGTACACACCCGAGTTACCTGTCCCAGCCCTAGTACATACAGTGAACATGTGCTGAAAATATAGGACAGATGGTACCAAAATGAAATACCAACTGAAACTTTTAACTGAGCTTACATCTAAGGGAGGTAAGGGAGGTAACTACTTGGAAGCTGAAAATTAATTTTGTTCTGGTGCTTGAATTTATTATTTGCTTTGATGAGATCATTAGGTCATGTACATAGTTCTGCAGTTACATCTGAACAGTGCCTGAGGGCTGTGTGAATGTTTCTTGCTGGTTCTTCTCTGCTGCCTGTGTAGTCTAACCACTGTAGATTTTCTTACCTAACACTTTGTGGGGATGCACAACAGGTGCCTTTCACCTTTATAAGAAATGACTGACACAGCAGCTGAGTATGGATAGTACTTGTAATGGTGCTATGGTGTAGTGGATATAGCTTTTGCTCGAAGAGGAAGGTTGGTGGTTCGATCCCCGGCTGTGTCACACCATAAGACGTTAAAAGATGGTATTTGTTGTTACCCTGCCTGGCTCTTGCCACTTAAGGGATAAGCAAGGACTGGTCAGCTGTCTGTATGCTGTGTCTGCATGAGCATGGTATCTCAGTGGGCTTGCACTATTAAACCAGAATAAGTCCCTACTAGTGAACCAGCCACACACAAATGTGCATCACATCGCTATATCAGAGCAATAATCTTGAATGCGATGTTGAACCCCATTTCACCTTACTTACCTCACCTCAGGGGGCGAGGGTGGCCCATTCGTCTAAGGCGCCCAGATTCGCTGTGCAGAGTTGCGTCCCTTGGGCACGCCAGAAACCTATGATTTTGGGTTTGAATCCCGGTTCGCCCCGATTATGTTTCTAGGTTTGTCAGCACCATACCCGTGCCCGTGGGTTTTCACCGAAGTGGTAAACGTCTGTGACCTGCAACACTTCAGGCTTTCCTCCCACATTAAGCTGACACGCCGTGATATAACTGTAATGCTGTTAAAAGCGGCGTTAAAACCAACTCACTCACTCGCTCACCTCACCTCACCTCACCTCATGACCACCAAGTACAATTTATTCTCAAAGATTGTTGTGTTGTCACCCAGTTGTATAAGGGGCTATAACTCTCTTGGTAGAGTTGTGTCCCTTAGCCTCCAGGTCCACTGTTCTCGTTCAAATCTCATATTCATGTCAATATTGAGATTTGTCAGCACCATGGGTATTAACAAAGAGAAAACAGACAATGTCCTGTGTCACTTTCCTTTCACATCAAGCTATCACTGGGCACTCAATGTTGCGTTAAACCCCACCCTCTCACACAATGACTTACAAATGAAATCTGCAACTATTCCAGTAATAGCTAAAGAGCACATTCCAGTAGAATCATCTCCTGCCCCAGTGTCCGTAGTGTGTTGCTGATGGGATAGATTCAGAACTATGGCTAGCATGCTTCTCTTTGTGTAGACTTGTCAAGTAGGACAGCATTGTAGCCAGCTGGAAGATTGTTATATGAGCTACATATCTCTTAGAGTGCATGGTCATGGATAATTTATGCTTAGCAGACACAATTGTACCAGAAGTCTCTTGAGTTTCTGGGGTCATTGGTGACCCAGTCGTCTAAGGTGCCACAATTCCTTGTACAGAGTTGCGTCCCTTGGGCACGCCAGAAACCTGATTGTGTGTTCGAGACCTGATAAGCCCCAGTTATATTTCTGGGTTGGTCAGCACCAATCCAAAGCTTGTGGGGTTCACCAAAGTGGTTAATATCTGAGACATCTGAGACATGTATCAATTTGTGCTTATTTGTATAGTTGACACACCGTGATGTAACTGGAATACTGTTCAAAGCGGCTCACTCACTCACTCTTGAGTTTCCCTAGTCATGTTGAAAAAGGTTAAACATCTATTAATATGTTGGTCATTATCTAATTGAGTTAATGTAAATGTTTTCATTTCATCAGTTTTTTCTTTTGTGATATTTCTACTTGTTTGCACAAAATGTCTGCAGATGTAATTGCTTTGTAACCATCACAATGTTCATGTGAGTGTCAAGTTTGGTATGGTAAATTTATAGATGTTTCTGATGACATCATCGAGATGACGAGCACCGGAGGGGACTCCCAACGAGAGCACGAACATGCTCCCAGTGAAAGTCCCGAGTCGAGCTCTCCGTTCCCATCACATCATCCATTCCCAGACATGGAGGAGTCCCAGCTTGTAAACACCGTCAGCACCGTCTCCGCACCCGAGGTCTCGCTCATGCCATCACCAGAAGTTTCAAAGGTAGCCTGCGTGTTATCTTTTTGTGAATTTGTATGAATATGACTGAATTGCTTGATAGGCATTACTTAGAAATTGACGGATGAGACAATTTAAGGATAACAACTTCTTTATTCACTGTAAAGGCAATGTTTCGGTATAGATCCTTATACCTTTGTCAAGTAAATAAAAAAGTTGTTATCCATAAATTGTCGCTATTTTGAATATGATTGATTTAAATCATTGCCAAAACTGGCTTTCACAGGAGATATAGCTCAGGTCATATCAAGCGATATCTACAAGGGGATATTACAACACTGAAATTGCATAATAGTACTTTGCAGACCATAGTGACATCATTGGTTTCTATGACATCACAATTAAATGACATCACTAATCTCTCTGCATCTGAAGCTGGTTAGCTGTACTTTTTTTACATTGAGGACACTGGTTATTGCTCTTTACAAGCTAAAAAAGTAGAAGGATGATTTTGGATGATGAATAGAATCTCAAATGAGTGTCCATTGATATGAAATATATATCCACACTTGTTGATAAATCTTTAACACTTCGCAGCACTCGTTGTTGATATATTTGATATCAAAAGACACTCAGGTGATATTCTCTATGTCTCTTTACTAGAGGTCTTCAACGTAGGTGATGCAACAGTCAGACATTATCAGACATTTTGAACTGCTTGGACTCGGAAGTAATAGAGTTACTTCCCTTGTATCGCTCTACTTTAACATCATTCCCATCATGAACAAAATCTGTTCATAATATTTTGTTTTCATTGAAAAAAAACAACATCTTTTGCCTAACATTTTTTGAAGGCATAGTGATTATTGTTTAAAATGTACTATTGTAATCCATTCTTTCTCTTATTGTTTTCCAGCGACCAAAGTCAGTGGAAGATAATTTGAATGAAGTTAAAACGTTTTACCATAGTCGCAGCTTGAGCCGTTTTAATTCTGTGAAACGTAAACAGCTGGAAAGACTTCGGCAACGCTCTGACTGGTTTCTTGGGCCGAACGGAAAGGAAGTACAGGTGGGATGTGGGGATAGGGAGCTCCTCTCAAAGAAGGATTCTGTGACCAAAGCCTCCTCAGAGGGCGCCGTTTTGGACGTTCTATCAGATGTAGATAGTGTGTTCACTGACAACTCCAGTCGGAGCGAGAGTCCTGCGTCCGAGCCTGTCAGGTGCCATGCAGGGAAAGGCAGACGTGACTTTATCCATAGTGACACGCTAGCAGACCTAAATGTGCCAGAACTACGTCTCGATTTCCCAGAATTGGGAGATGATGACATGACCCACACAGAGGTCAAGTGTTTCATGATGGAGCACAAGTTCGGAGAAGCTAACAAGGATTCCTAGCACTTGTGATAGCACATCATTCATTCACATGATGTCAACTTGCCCATGGTCACTGAACGGTCAGCTCGGGGCAAGAGACATGATCCTTTATTTTTCTATTATTCTGTCACCACGGCAACTAGCAGCTGACATTTCATCCCATCAGACATCTCAGCAATGACAGACAGGAAGTGAACATCGGTGGTTACAATACGGTTGTTGTTGGTTCAGGACAACTGCAGCTAGAAGCGTGGGGCTCCATTGAATGAAGTAACTAGGGTAGCACTAGAATCTCATGACAGTCGACCATGTATATAATAAGTGTATATGTTGCTTCAGATAGTAGACATAGAAATATATTTAACATTTTACAGCAATACAAGTGCTCTTTCCATTGCTCAAGGAATCTGTAAATTGACCAGATATTACTAGCAATGACTACAGATGGAGTCAGTGTAGTCTGGACAACAGCTGCTATGTTACCATGAGAGATTTAACCTTTATTCCCTACCGTATCTCAAAGTTAGAAAACCAACAGTCTATGGAGCCTCAGGCTTAATGACATCGCTAACCAGACCAATGGATCTTGAAGTATTTTTTGTCACTTTGTATCCAATATGCTTCTGTTTTTGAGTGGCTTCATGTAATCTTGTTACAGTTAGGCCTTGAAATAGTCATGTGATAGTCATGTGATCTTAGGAGCATTTTCTTGATATGTATCTTCTTTTACACACATCATTTTTGATGTTCACATTTTTAGTTTCTGAAATTATGTTCGATTTTATCCGTTAGTGTCTCCATCACATTGTGGTTTTGAACCATATTTGATATGTCACTTTCTTAGTACTGTATGGCTTTTTTTATGGATTCCAAGTTTAGCTTCAATGTTTTATATGATTATTTTATCTTTTATTGCCTTTGATTGTTTTGCAACAATTTGAATGTGGGCTTATCGTGGGATTTATGTTGTAAGTTTTTGTGTATGATTTCTGTGAGATGAGTCAGTTTTAGAATGAAGAAGACTCCAGATCCTTTGAGGAAGTAGAGGACGAGGTGTGTGTGGGGGGTGATGACGGGGGATTATGTGTGTGTGTATCACATGTCATCTGCCGCACCAGCTGGTTCAGATGCAGACATGATTGTTTGCATTTGGTGACTATTCAAACACAATTCCTCCATGGTTGCCACAGAGAGTACTTACCTGTTCAAGGCTGCTCCTCCACATTTGATGGGTTTTATCACAGGACCTTTAAGTGAAATTCATGCATATTAATTTACTAAACCACTCTTTGGTCTCAAAGGGTAGAATAGCCCATTAATATGCACAAATTTTCCTTAAACATCCTATGCATGCAGTAAGGAAACGGTCCAGTACAGATGCTAAATAAATGTATATACCACTCAAAGAAAGTGACAGATTAACTATAGGCATATAAACCAGTTGAGTGTCCTTAGCTTCTTTTGAGTAGTATATGCATAGTCAATATTTTCACTTCATCAGGGAACAATTTAAAAGATCTGTCTTTGACCTATAACCTAGATCTGAACCATGTCAGTATGAACGCCGAGGGACTCTCTAGTCGCACACATTCACCGGTGTCAAACGTTAAGGTTAAACTGGTCAACTTGGCCGATTGATACTAAATCAGGTCCAAATACTTGTTTGAACACATGTACAGCACAACAGATTGATACGAGTTGACAACTGTATCGTCACAAAGGGACCATTGTGGTTATGCACCTCGACAACTGAATTGACAAGTGTCAACATCTGTATTGCCCCAAAGGAAGTATTGTATTAATACAGGTTGGCAACGTAATTGACCACACCAATACATCGTCGAGTTTCACCACACCAATACATCGTTGAGTTCCACCACACCAATAAATCGATGAGTTCCACCACATCAATACATCGTCGAGTTCCACAACACCACTATATCGTCGAGTTCCACCACACCAATACATCGTCGAGTTCAACCTCACCAATACATCGTCGAGTTCCACCCCACCAATACATCATCGAGTTCCGACACACCAATATATCGTCGAGTTCAACCTCACCAATACATCGTCGAGTTCCACCATACCAATATATCGTCAAGCTCCACCACACCAATAAATCGATGAGTTCCACCACACTAATACATCGTCAAGCTCCACCACACCCATACATCGTCGAGCTCCACCACACCAATACATCGTCGAGTTCCCCACACCACTACATCGTCGAGCTCCACCACACCAATACATCGATGAGTTCTCCACACCAATACATCGTCGAGTTCTACCACACCAATACATCGTCGAGTTCCACCACACCAGTACATCGTTGAGCTCCACCACACCAATACATCGTCAAGTTCCACCAAACCAATACATCGTCGAGTTCTACCACACCAATACATCGTCGAGTTCCATCACACCATTGATGAGTTATGCTGTGTCTGTCAAAGTGAACAAGTAACTGCTCTCTGTGACTAATGGTTTGGAATGATTTTGTTTCTGTTTAATTTATCAAAACTAATGATATAGCTCTCTTTTTTAACCTCAGTGACAGCTTGAAGCTGATGATGTGGGGATGTTCTAGATGAACAGGCCGAGGTTGTGTGGATGTTTGGCCTGCAGCTTGCTCTCTACCTCATCAGCTGGGCAAAAGATGATATAATATTTGTCAAACTTTAAATATCAAAAATATTTGGGGCAAAGTAATCACATTTGAAATGTGTTTATGTGATGCTGAATGATATGTCTGTTTGATCCATTCAAGGATATTCGTGTTTGAAAACTAACCAGTTCGGAGATCACTGATTGTTCTCATATTTTACGTTATTTTATTGCCATAGGGCCAGCTGTCTCATATGAATGTAAGCTGAGAATTTGTGAATTCCACCAGGAGGGAGAGAGAAGCTCATTAATCCATATTTATAAAAATGTATCTACCAGCAGTGATCGGTTGGACTCTCAACCATTTTATCCAATCATAATGCTGCAAAGTTATTTTGGATGACGAGAATCCAATGTTTGTTTAGAGAGTTCAACAATCCAGTTTTGTTACGTTATGTTGAGGAAGTTTTTGCTTGTTTTCAAGTTTCTAACATGTGACAGGTGATTCAAAGACATTCTTATATATACTTTGAATTTTTAAACAAACAAAATTATCTTATTTATGATTAAGTAAATCGTGTATATTTTCATTTGTATCCAAACAATATTGTACAGCGGTTGAGATGTAAACAATCTGAAATCCTAATCTAATTGTAAATTGACCTTGCCAAGTGGGAAATGTCATCTGTCAATATATTGTTTGAACAGTCATGAAAGTTTGAAATATTTGCCATTGTATGAGAAACAAGCATGAGTACGATGGATTCAGCTAGCCATGGAGTGTTCAGGCTGTACAGGGGTTAACAGGGGCATTGTCAAGATGTATAGTGATGCCTTAACTCGACTCGTGTTGTACTGACAAGAAACCATAGAAAATCGAAGGAAAATATTTACTTTTGATATTTTGCTGTAGATTGATGTGGTAATTGCAAAAACCTTTATGTCACTCACAGTAGGTGATGTATTCCTTCGCTCCTTTCAGGGACCCAATGAACTATTTGTATCAGGATCTTTCTTTGTGAACTGAAAGAAGATCCTACAACTTGAGGACAGACTTACTCCTTGAGAACAGACTTACTCCTTGAGAGCAGACTTGATCCTTGAACAGACTTACTCCTTGAGGACAGACTTACTCCTTGAGAACAGACTTACTCCTTGAGAACAGACTTACACCTTGAGATCTGACTTACTCCTTGAGAACAGACTCACTCCTTAAGAACAGACTTACTCCTTGAGAACAGACTTACTCCTTGAGAACAGACTTGATCCTTGAACAGACTTACTCCTTGAGGACAGACTTACTCCTTGAGAACAGACTTACACCTTGAGATCTGACTTACTCCTTGAGAACAGACTCACTCCTTGAGAACAGACTTACTCCTTGAGGACAGACTTACTCCTTGAGGACAGACTTACTCCTTGAGAACAGACTTACTCCTTGAGAACAGACTCACTCCTTGAGATCTGACTTACTCCTTGAGAACAGACTCACTCCTTGAGATCTGACTTACTCCTTGAGAACAGACTTACTCCTTGAGAACAGACTTACTCCTTGAGGACAGACTTACTCCTTGAGAACAGACTCACTCCTTGAGAACAGACTCACTCCTTGAGAACAGACTTACTCCTTGAGGACTGACTTACTCCTTGAGAACAGACTCACTCCTTGAGAACAGACTCACTCCTTGAGAACAGACTTACTCCTTGAGGACTGACTTACTCCTTGAGAACAGACTCACTCCTTGAGAACAGACTTACTCCTTGAGAACAGACTCACTCCTTGAGATCAGACTTACTCCTTGAGACAGCCTTGTGACTTACACACCTGTGCACAGGTCCACAAAGGGATCTTAGTGTTAAAGGGATCATTACTCCTATACATTAACATTGACTTACGATAGTCGTAGTGCTGAAATCTCTTTGTGGGCAGGGCCCTGATGTGTTTGTATGCATATATATTTCATCCATTTTTACGGTATAGTTTGGATGATATTGGTGTGAGGTATGTAGCGTCTGTACGCTGAACTCTTATTTTTCGAACTCTTCATTCCTATTTCGTGGAAGATGTTTTAAGAGTATAGGCTATATTGCACACATTAGAAATTTCTATTTCATCGTCTTTTTGAAATCTGCAATGCCTCTGTAAGTCAATTTATTTTGGAAAAGAAGGCTACTGTAACCTGTCAGATCACAGAATTTTTTATAAATATTAACAATGTGTTTTCTTTTCTGAGATCAGAGTTCAAGGTAAGGGTGACATGACTTTTGAAAGGATGAGGGGAATATATCCCTATATACTAGTCAATAGTAGTTAAAGAATGCTCAATTTTTCATATTACTGTAGTTAATCTGCCATGGGCGTGACAGACTGACTTTAATCATATGAAACTAATCGGATGTTCTTTACTCCTTTATAGTAGTATACATCTGTTGACCTCTCCATGGCTGTCTAATCCATAAGTCACGTGTCTTGAGTTGGACAATGAGCAACAAATTGAATGACAATGTGCTGATGTTACAGATATTGAAGGAGTGAGTGAGTTGTAAAGCATGTAGTAATAGCCTCACCCTTTTTAACTACTGGACACTTTGAGTCAGGAAAGTGACCTGCATCAACATACATTTATACCCTTTTACAGGGCCAGGGCAGGGCAGAGTCATGATCTTGGCTGTTACATTTTAACTTTTATTGTTTTATGATTGAAGTTTTCAGTGAAGGAGGATGGAAGTGAGATGTTCTACTACCATGACGCCCCTAGTCACTGACATGTGTATTTTGTCAGTTTTAACATGGGACTGTCACCACTGGGAGTTTGGTCAAGTCAAGTATGCTCATTTTCTACAGGTTCTAGGAATTGAACATTCCAGAGTTAAGTTATGAAGGTGTGTATGTATCTGGCTGCCACACGACCAGTGTCTGGTCACCATACACTTGTCAGACATGGCAACTTGGATTGTACTGACTGAACACACTGGTTACCTAGGAGGACCTACATAATGGTCAGTTGTCAGGGCATGTGACCTGCACAATGGTTACCTGTCAGGTCATGTGACCTACACAATGGTCAGTTGTCAGAACATGTGATCTGCACAATGGTTCTTGTCAGGTCATGTGACCTGCACAATGGTTCCCAGTCAGGTCATGTGACCTGCACAATGGTTCCCAGTCAGGTCATGTGACCTGCACAATGGTTCCCAGTCAGGGCCTGCAAAACGGTTAACTGTCACACAATGTGGCCTTTGACAGTCCTGCACAGCGGTTTGCCGTCCTATCATGTGACCTGTACAATGTGTTGCTGTGCGGCCATGTGACCTGTGACTGTACATAAAACTATACAAGATCATTGTCCTTCATATTTGAATCATACTTATTGTAGTGTATAGAATTTTGAAATGAATTAATTTTTGCAATTTGAAGTGGACCTTTTGCATTACGCCACATTAAAGTTTGAATACCTATTTGACTATGGCAGCTCTACCATCCATCAAGCTGCCCCACTCCATTTTCTTACTTTGTACATTTTCATGCCCAGATTTCCTTGTTGGCATTTGTCTTTGATGGCCCCTCGTCTGTCTGTAACACCCAACTTGTTGTTGCCTTGCAGCCTTCTTGTTTCTTATTGGCTGTTTGACTTTTAGGAGAAGAAGATCTGAAGTGTTTTGAGTGGCGTTGAATGCTGTGTTTATCTTTCGACAGGCTTGAGGTTCGACTATGCTGTTTCCATGGTGACATTAATTCGTGTTCTACCATGCATACCTTATAGAGAGACCTCAGTGTGTCGGGTGTGAAACAAGGGTGTGACTTTCTTCTACTATGGTTACTGTGGTGGACTTATGAAAGACGTTTGATGGAATTATTTAGTGAAATAGTGCTCTGACAACATGTGGACATCCAACGGTATCTTCATCAAATGTGTGGACTCAGAGCTGTGGCATTTTCCTAATCTTTTTACTTACGTATGATCCCATTGTCATATGATATCACGATGACGTCATATTGATGTTATGATACACATTCTATTCTTGTAGTTCATTCTTCTATCTTAGCCTTTGAGGACCTCTTCTATCCTTAGGGTCAGTTGTCTATTTGATTTTGAGATGGTGATTACAAGAACTCGATTCTTTATCATTACGTTTTTACCGTAGGGCATAGTTAGGTTTACCATGGATTAGAAACAGGCCACAGATTCGAGTCCTACCATATCCGTGGATTTATCCAGGATTCTGGACCAAGTGCTCCAGGCAGTCAATTTGGGGGAAACTGGTTATTTTGTTCAAATTGGGATAGATTTTTTCGTAAACTGTGAGGTATTCTTATAATGTATTTTGAGTCTGCATTCAATGCAATAATATGAAACTAAGCATTTGAACCTCTTTATTGGTCCTGTTTTCAGGTTATTTCTACATAGCCACAAAATTAGTTCTTATTGCATCAATTTGGAAATTTATCATAACCATTTTCGATGACATTTGCTGCAGCCATGAGGGCTAATGACAGCCTCTGAGCAGGTCCAGTGAATCCCTGATATCTCTGTCCTATAGTTGTCATGTTCACTGTTATTATTTTTAACAATTTTGAAATATACTGCTCAAAAGAAGTTTAGGATCATCCGATTCTTTCATATGAGTAGTTAATCTGTCATGACATGACAGAATTACAATAGTCATACGAAACAATCTGGTGTTCTTTAACTTCTTTGAAGCAGCATATTTTCCTAGTCTTTCGTGCAGTCAGCATGAAGTAAGCGAACCTCTTGACATCCTCTTGTTATCAAATGGCCGTTGATATAGTCAGTGAGTTTTCCTGCAGCTATTCAACTTTCCTGTTAACCTGTACAATCGAAGGCCTAAAATAAAAGTGGACATCTTCTGAATGTGGTGCGACATCATACTTTGTTTTGTAGAAGCAGGATTTGTTTGCTCAATTTTGACTGCCGCACCACACATCCCCCACCTTTTGATGAAACCAAACAAACTTTTGTTTTAGGCCTGGTTGTTTTTAACACGTAGTGTTCGTTTTCATCAACCTATTTTCCAAGAAAACACAAAAGGTATCCTCATTAGATAACCAATGAATTAAGTCTTTCCTTAACTTTCAAGTTGTAGATTTTAATTTATTCAAGAATGGTTTGTATAGTTCTGAGATTTGGATTGCGTCATTGAGTCTTGTTATTGTTTGTTTGGCTGGAGAGAGCAGGGAAACAAGCCACTGCCTGTATATATTTCCTAGTGTTGTCTTTAATATGGAATCTAATTCTAGAATGTTGATGTATTAATTTACTTCTCATGTTCAGTTAAGACTTAATGTATTGTATAGCGTGCCCAGTATTGGATATTGACACAGATAATGTATTATAACATGCTTTTGTTTCTTTTAGTGAATTTTATTTCTACACACTGTCAGTGTTTGTGCACAATGCCCCGTGTGTTGGTTGTATTAATGTGTGTGTGTGTGTGCAAGTTTGTGTGTGTGAGACTGGCAAGTGTGTCAAATTTGAGGCTCATGCTGAACTGTAGATTAGCAACCCTGGCTTTGGTCACAACGCCATCTATGCCAGACCTACTCCTGGCTGCTGATTGGCTGAGCAGTGTTCCTCATGACCATGCCTCCTCCTCTCCTCCTCCCTTCCCTCCCTCCTACTTTCTATTTCACAGCTTCTTCTCTCCCAGGCTGGGTCTTTTCTAGAATAAACTTATACAAAATACACACGCTTTTGTATTTATTTATGCAGTGCAAACCATATTCACTGCTACATGTGAATGCGACATCCTGACACTGAAGGTAAATACCCTGGAGCTGCCTGGTGGGATTTCAGGTCAGAAAAGGAGCAGTTGGGTAGCCTAATGGTTAAAGTGTTTGCTCATCACGCTGAAGACCTGGGTTCGATTCTCCACATAGGTTGGGTACAATGTGTGACGCCCATTTCTGGTGTCCCCCGCCGTGATATTGCTGGAATTGAAAGGTCGCACACCAAAAGAAACTTTCGATGAAATGAAGGCAACTTAGATGCCCCATCATATGACGTTCTTAAACACTGGCATCGCCAGTTCAAGTGTGGTCAGACGTCTGTGGAAACAGCTGCCATTCCTGGTCGCCCCCATTCAGCCATTGATGAGGACACAATCCATCAAGTGGAGACCGCCATTTTGGCAGACCGACGTATAACTGTTCGCCAGTTAGCACAAGATGTCAAAATCAGTGTAGGGTCTGTGGAAGAAATCATCCATGACAATTTGAACGTGCATAAGGTGTCTGCACGATGGATTCCCAGGTTGCTCACACCTTTCCAAAAGCAGGAACAAGTCAGTTGCTTAAAGGATCTTTTGGACATGTGCCAAAAAAAACAGGCAAACCTTTTTGAAAGACTTATCACACAGGATGAAACATGGGTCCATCACTATGATCCTGAGACTTAAGTTCAGGCGATGCAATGGAAGCATGTGGAGTCACCACCCCCAAAGAAGGCACGTGTCCAACCCTCTGCAGTCAAGGTCATGCTCACGGTGTTTTGGGACCAGCACAGAGTAGTGATGATGGATTTCTTGGCAAAGGGTACCACAATTACAGGAGCTTATTATGCTTCACTGCTGCGGAAATTGTGGGATGCTATCAAGCTTAAGAGGCGTGGCATGCTGACCAAGGATGTCTCCTGCAAGACAATGCTCCAGTACACAACTCTCATGTTACCCAGACAGAAGCACGGTCCTGTGGCTGTGAAATCCTTCCACATCCTCCTTACTCTCCTGACCTTGCACCACCTGACTTCCACCTCTTTCCAACCATGAAGTCATTTTTGAAGGGAAAACGTTTCACAGATGATGAAACACTGATTTCTGAAGTCAAGTCCTGGTTTGAGACGCAAAATGAGGGCTTTTACAAGCAAGGTCTCCATAGTTGCATAAAACGATGGGTGAAGTGTGTAACTCTTGGTGGTTCCTATGTGGAGAAAGACTAATACCTATGCCAAGTTTCATTCCACTAGGTCCATCCGAAGTGGGTCAGGGGAAATCTTTAATGAACACCCCTCGTACAGCCATCCACTCACTCAGGTCAGAAAAGACCCTAGCCCTTATGCCTAGTTCCAGCTGGGATGCCAGGGGAGAATAGGGACCCAGGACCCAATCAGAAAAGGCCCTGACTGGCACTTATGAGGGCCCCATCACCCAATTACTCATGTTTCTTCCCAGTGGTGATGTAGTGGTAGAGCGTCTGCCAGGAGAGCGGAAGGGTTCGATCCCCGGCTGCATCATATCAAGAGACATTAACGATTACATTTCCTCCCTGTCTGGCGCTCGGAATAAGGGGCATCGGTTTCGGCTTTGGAGTCAGTATACTGTGTCTGAGTGGGATATTCATGTTAAACTGCGGCATGGGGTCTCAGTGGGCTAGCACTTTATATCAGCATCAGTCCGGAATAGTACAAGCAGCCCCATACACACACACATGCATGCATGTCGCTATATAAGTGCAATAATCTTGGACGCGACGTTAAACCCATTTCACCTCACCTCACCTCACCTCACCTCACCTCGCCTCACCTCACCTCCCAGTGGTGATGCCACAGTACCAAAACCCTTTGAGGAATTTTAGACCCATAAAACCAATATGTGAACTGTACCACTGTTGAATGCAAGACATCCCTAATACAGAAAGTCCAATGCCTCTAGCTACCTCAATAAGGATGGTATTTGCATTTCATGTGTTGACATGGGGCATAAGCAGACCAAGCTAGTATAGTGAGTGAGTGAGTTGGGTTTTAACACCGCTTTGAACAGTATTCCAGCTACGTCATGGCATGTCAGTTTGATGTGGGAGGAAAGCCGAAGTGATGCCAAGATATTGTAAGGCACAAGGCTAATGGTACTGCATCTCAAGACTCAGCAAAGTACATGCACCCATTAATGTGAGTCATTTAGCAATCTGTAGACTAAAGATCTTAACGCTTTTAAAAGATGTCCCTTCTCCCTGCATGTGTCCAGTGTTAAGAAATACTACTCCAGTTAGTGTGGCAACACCTACCAAATATAGAGATACAGATATTCTCATGCACACAACATACTTTCTGCATCCATAAATTTAAATATGTACAACATAAATCATGAATAGTACAATGCCATGATTAATATGACTATGGGATGTGAGAGTACACCCCATTGTGATGGACCGAAGGCACCTTTTCCAGATTCTACGGTCCATGTTTTCTAATACCAAGACAGACCCGTAAAGATCTGGGTTAGAATTGGTCTTCTGGGTGGTCAGGCTCGCTGACTTGGTTGATGCATGTCATGGTATCCCAATTGCGTGGATCGATGCTCATTATGTCAGTCACTGGATTGTCTGGTCTAGACTTGATTATTTACAGATTGCTGTCATATAGCTGGAAGATTGCTGAGTGTGGCGTTAAAACAACAAACAAATAAAAAATAAAAATAAAATCAAGACAAACCAGTTTTTATTCATCTAAAATAATTTATTTGCATAGACATACAATTGCATCAGTTGAATGAATGATACAGGAAATGTTGATATTCTTTCAAGCTTGTGAAACACAAGTGGTCTCTTTCATCTGTAAAGATAAAACTGTGTAAAAGACCTTTGATGCGTTCTTCATGTTTTCGAAGTGTCAATTTGAATCACACAGTTTAACTAAATGAAATGTCAATTTTTGATCGTAAAGCAGATTATTTGTTTGAAAAAATATCCATGGCAAAGTATGCCACCATCTTGGATCAGGATAAAATAAACTTACGACAGGTATGTTAGATTTATGACCATCTTACGTTATCTTAGGGTTACAATAGATTTGAAAAATAGGCTACGATAGCCTACGATTACCTTACGATAACTTCACGATAATTTTAAGGCTACGATTGTTTGGAAAATCTAGGCCCTGGTCATGTTCACAGTGTTGAAAACAACCTGACATCACTGACAGATCCCCAGAGGGCAGATCTTTTACTAAATACTGCCTCTGAGAACTTGTGAGTGCTTTGTTCAATAAAAGAATCAATTTCATTTCATAATTAAAATTTCATGTCCACTAAATTTTCACAAGCTGACTTGTTTCAGAAATGACCAAATGCTTAAACACTGGTATGTTTACAACAGACATTTCATTTCCATTTTAGCTAGCCTACAAATTGGTTGCTTCATCGTACACACTGTACCTATTTGTCCATAGCATCCTTCAAATGGACAGCTACTAGTATGAACTAGTTTATAACATCCTAGAAATGGACAGCTACCAGTAACAACTTTTCCATATGTCCATAACATCCTAGAAATGAACAACTTAAAAAAACAGTATCAACTCGTCCACATGCCCATAACATCCTAGAAATGAACAACTAGAAAATACAGTATCAACTAGTCCATATGTCCATAACATCCTAGAAATGAACACCTAGTAAATACAATATCAACTAGTCCATATGTCCATAACATCCTAGAAATGGGCAGTTACAAGTAAATACAGTACCCACTAGTCCATAACATCCTAGAAATGGACAGCTACTAGTAATTAAAACTTGTCCATACATCGATAAACATCCTACAATGGACTAACTGCAAGTAAACAGCCCATGAAGCAGCTAGCTACATTGTCAGAGACTATTGTTTGTAGCATAACAGTTTACAACTTTGTATGCTTATTTTCAAAACATTAAAGAAAAATAACTCCCTAGCCTTAAGCCAAGCTGCGTGTGTGTGTTTGTTGTTAAACACCACACTCGCAATATAACAGCTATATGACAACAGTCTGAACACAACGACAGTACTGGGTAGGCCTTTTCCCATCCTGAGAGTGATATCCATACTTCACCTACACTCTTTGACACAAACACAACACTTCAGTTCGTTTTAAGAGTCTTGCAATTCCAATAGTTATTCTGTGCCACATGACGAAACAATACATTTAATGTAGACACCCAATCATGGGACTGGCACTGACCTCTAATATTGACTCTGTCACATGATCAGTATTGACCTGCCACGTGATGAACATTGACTAGTCTGCCAGTAAACAAGATGGCATCTGGTACAAACATTTCATGGTTTCAGCTAAGTTACTGAAATCAAAGACGTACATGTATATATATATATATGTCTTTGCTGTAATGAAACAGAGGATTGTTTGAAGACTTCATAAACTTTAAAGGGAATTTCGGTATTACAAAATGAATGATTACCCTTGGCGAGGTCAATATGTGAAAACAAGGACCCTAGGTCTTAACCCCTGAGGTGGTCTGACCAGACCGCTGTTGGGGATGGGTCCAAGGGTGATTGTAGTATCTATTTTTATAGCTAAATGGATAGAATTATCATTAAACCACCTGCATGTTATCAGAAATGAGCGAGCCACTGTAACTTGACAATGCCCTCATATTGCTTGACGACGGGCCATTATCAAGCCTGTTGTTAAGTGACGTCATAGGGTAGAGATAGGTGACGCCACGTTCAATAGTGACGTCATCTGGTTTGTTCTATGAAGTTTCCATATTTGTAAAAGTGGGTCAGTGGCATTTCTGTTGATTGCAGTAAATGTTTCAAATAATAACGGTAACGCTCTTTTTCAGGGCATTATCATTTGCAGAAGCCCTTGGTCTTTTCAACTGCCCTCCCTCGTTGGGCCATTAATGGAAGACCTCGGGCTTCTGCAAATGATAATGCCCTGAAAAATAGCGTTACCCTTATAGTATAGTAATCTTAACATTGGAATAAGCATCCATCAGACATGAGAATTGCAAAACTGGTTTTAGGAGGAACATTGCCAATCTAGTTGGTTCTAGGAATTAAATAAGTGCATTCTGTGAGGAAAAAAAAACGGGAATCCGAGGAAAATTCTCATGCCTGATCCATACAGTGCCACTTCAGCATCCTGAACATTAGATGTGCAGGACAGACCTGTCACAGACACCTTTCTTCTAGTTCTATGCTGTCCCTATATGATGAAACACTGAAGACCATTGGAACAATACACCACAAATACCCTGATAACACCAACCCCATGAGATTCATGTAGAACACTAACATGCCACACCATTAATACAGTCACACATTTCACACAATGCTCTACAATGAGAAAATAAGATGACATAAGAATGACTATCACTGATGGTTGCATTTGTAAAATACCGGTACTGTAGGTCATTTCAGGAAACCACTGGGTGGTGCCAAAAGGCTGGAAGACCTAACTCTGGAGACCTACCATAAATGGGTCACAATGGAATTCCTTTTCTGGACACGACAATGCTGTAACTGCAAGTAGAAATTGTGGCGGAACCCCGTGACGATGATATGCCGTTTGGAAATTAATAAGCATCGCTTGGAATGGGATATGTTACGTGGTCTCATTGTACAAATATAAATCACAACAGCTGTAAACAGGGAGCAAAAAGGTTGAGTGAGTGTTTAAGTTTAACGCCGCTTTGAACAGCATTCCAGTTATATCACGGCATGTAAGCTTAATGTGGTAGGAAAAGCTGAAGTAGTGCAGGTCTCATGTGTTTACCACTTTGGTGAAACCCACGAGCAAGGGTATGGTGCTGACAAACCTAGAAACAATTTGGGGGAAGCAGGTTTTGAACACACGATCATAGGTTTACAGGTTATGTAGAAACATAAATCATAACTGGCGTCGGACCGGGAGCTTTGTGAGCACATCTCATGAATTTGTTCTATTCATCATTTGTCCATTAGCACTTGATGTAAATGTCTTCTAAAAACACTTCCAGACATATCAATATCATGTACATGGCTGTCTTCAACAAGGAAGCAGTTTATTTATCTGTTGCAGCAAATGTTATGATACTGCCTTCAGGAAGTCATAAAAAAATATAGTAAAATCAGATCATATGAAAATACATCTAGCCATGTCATGTGATTGATTCATCCATTCTCTTCAGGTACAAAAGTCTGTGTGTCGGGGAAAGGAACATGACCTGAGCCTCTCCTTCCTCAAAGCGATCTTAGTGCTACGATGATCACAAGTCTATGCTTAAGTATGGGACTTACAATCACCTTAGAGGAAATTCGAGGAACAGGACCTTGAGCCTCGTTCCCAAAAGCAATCTTAACGCTAAGGCGATCGAATCTCTCATACTTTAATATAGGCTTACGATGATCGTAGTCATAAGATCGCTTTGAGGAACAGAACCCTGAGACTCGTTCCCAAAAGCAATCTTAACGCTAAGGCAATCGAAGCTCTCATACTTTAACATAGGCTTACGATGATCGTAGTGATAAGATCGCTTTCTGGAACGAAACCCTGGGCACGAGAAACAAGACTTTAGTAGAGATCCCCGGAAACCATACTTAACCATTCTGGTTCTTAAATATAACTGGATTTGGGGATAAATGAACCTTTATATGCTGAATGTATAACTGTGGAGAAGATTGAGGGTCTCACTGAACATTGGACTACGCTGGTACACAGCCAAAACAGAGTGTGAGAGACAGACCTACTGACCATAGGGTTACACACAGTGGCAGCACCCAGTGGTAGATCCACACAATCTACACAGACACAGAACATGGGCTATGATGAAAAGGGAGACTTCAAATATACCCTGCACTGGTGAAGATGATTGACCATGGAAGAAGGTTGATGGGACTCCGTCCATTCTTGATATTGTACATGTTAGCTTTGACTGTAGGAGATGTTCTTTGTCTAAACCTGCAGCCATTCTGGGTACTCATATTTACAAAACAAAAGCTTTGAGCATGGGGTTTGCTGTTGTCTAGTGCTGAAGCCATTCTGGGTACTAATATTGCAAGAAAAAGACTTTGAGCATTAAGGATAGTTGTGGTGGTTGCTGCAGCAACTATCTTTCTGCCATTCTGGGTATTGCCATTACAAGAATCAATGAGTATAGAGTTTGTTGTCTAATGCTGTAAACGTTTTCCACCCCGCTGAGATGTACTTTCATCAGAAGTAAGCATTAAGCATAGGTTTAAATAGTGGTTTCATTCTGCAGCAGTTACTGAGCCTGACAAGGAGTGTGTTCTGTGTTCATGTAAAAATGTCAAATGTGTAAAAAATAAACATGGCAGCAGTAGTATAAGGAGAAATATATTTGAAGGAGAAAAAAATAGAATTATGCAATCACAACCTTTGGGATTTCTGGTGGCAAAATGGGTGTACGTGGTATGACTACTCATTCAATAATATTTTCTCCGTATCAGAGCACTTGGTGAACTCTAAACGTTTTGTTCTCGAATACTTTCTTGAAATATTTGGTAAAATTTGGTTGATCATGTCGTATTTGTTCACAGAAGCGTGGGGTGTTGCTGTACTCCAGCCCGTCTTCCTTGTTTCCATTGTCCGGCACCTGAAAAAGTCGTTAGCAACAGGTAAGTCAGGTGAATGGGAGAAGGTCGGTAATACTACAAATGAGATACATTAATGAGAAAGCATCTATCCCAACTTTATTTCAAGATCACACGATCAGTTTGGAGCTGTACCCAATTGATGTGACAGTATGTGGATAAAATAGACCGTATGGAAAGTATATACATGGTTGACTGACCATCTCAGCGAATCTTGTGTCTACCTGATCCCCATGTGTGAGTGAGTGAGTGATGAAGGGAGTATGTGAGTGAAGGAGTGAGTGAGTGTGAGTGAGTGAGGGGGATGGTGTGAATGAGAAAGCGAGGTTGGGAGTATGGTTCTAACACCTTCTGTAATTGACTTTGAGTGGGTAAGGTTTTACGCCGCTTTTAGCAATATTCCAGCAATATCACGGCGGGGGACACCAGAAATGGGCTTCACACATTGTGCCCATGTCAGGAATCAAACCCGGGTCTTTGGCGTGACGAACTAACGCTTTAACCACTAGGCTACCCGATCGCCCCGTAATTGACTTTGAAGTAAGTGAGTGAGTGAGTGAGTGAGTATGTGAGTGAAGGAGTGAGTGAGTGAGAGGGATGGTGTGAATGAGCATGGGAGGTAGGGAGTATGGTTCTAACACCACCTGTAATTGACTTTGAAGTTAGTGTCAGACTTGGATTTCATGCCATATTTTTATACAGTTGATCAGAATATCAATGACGTTTTGTTTCTATTGGTAGCAGTTTTTCTATGTCTTTTTCTTGAAGACACAAGGATCATTCAGGTATTGAAAAGAATTATCGTAAATGTTTTATTTTCCCAGGAGCTCATGGATCCATAACCTCAAAATTTAGTGCTAAGACGTTTGAAACTCCCATGCTTTAGCATACGCTTACAATAGTCGTAGAACTAAGATCGCTTTGTGGAACAGGGCTCAGGTCTCTTGTTATCCTGACTACATACCTGTCCATTGTCAAAGTCTATGAGGTCGGGGACGCGGCAGCCGGTGGAGGCCGCACGGCAGATGGAGTCCTCCAGGATGATGTAGTTACTCTTGTGTTTCTTCAGGATCGCGTGGACGTCTGCTGGTTCACGCTTGCCGTATATCTGGTACAGCTGCAACAGACATCAGGATCTCCTGTCTCACACCACTTTTACACAACAGCAGTTTATTCAAGGCCAATCTTAGTTATCTTGTTCGTTTGTAGTTACGCCGCACTCAGAAATAATCCAGCTTTATGAGGGCAGTCTGGAAATAATCGAGTCTGGACCAGACAACCCAGTGTTTGATATCATGAGCATCAATCCATACATTTGGGACATGATGACACACATGGTGTAAGAATCTCCATCGAAATATCCAAAATTTGTTACCCATAACCATGTTTTCATACTTTATTTATATGTTATTGTAATAAATAGAAATTGCTCCAGTCGAAGAGACCAAATGTGCCTAAAATACTGCAGTGATGTTTCTTGCAGAAGGTGAACCGACCTCCTTGGTCTTAATGCGCAGGCCTTTGTGCTCGTAGTGAGGGTGGTTGGTGATAGGTCTCTCCGTGCACAGCTTCACCCCGGCCAAGAGCTGCATGCTGCCGGTGAACGAGGAGGTCCTGGGAATGTCCTTGCTGGGAGACAGAGGATCAAACTGTCAGACAACTTATACCGCAAGCTGTTTATATGGATGATCAAACTGTCTGACAAGTTATACCGCAAGCTGTTTATATGGATGGTCAAACTGTCATACAACTTATACCGCAAGCTGTTTATATGGATGATCAAACTGTCAGACAACTTATACCACAAGCTGTTTATATGGATGGTCAAACTGTCTGACAACTTATACCACAAGCTGTTTATATGGATGGTCAAACTGTCTGACAACTTATACCAAAAAGCTGTTTATATGGATGGTCAAACTGTCAGACAACTTATACCACAAGCTGTTTATATGGATGGTCAAACTGTCTGACAACTTATACCACAAGCTGTTTATATGGATGGTCAAACTGTCATACAACTTATACCACAAGCTGTTTATATGGATGATCAAACTGTCTGACAACTTATACCACAAGCTGTTTATATGGATGGTCAAACTGTCACACAACTTTTAACACAAGCTGCTTATATGGATGGTCAAACTGTCACACAACTTTTAACACAAGCTGTTTATTTGGATGATCAAACTGTCATACAACTCTTAACACAAGCTGTTTATATGGATGGTCAAACTGTCAGACAACTTTTAACACAAGCTGTTTATATGGATGATCAAACTGTCAGACAACTTTTAACACAAGCTGTTTATATGGATGATCAAACTGTCAGACAACTTTTAACACAAGCTGTTTATATGGATGATCAAACTGTCAGACAACTTTTAACACAAGCTGTTTATATTGATGATCAAACTGTCACACAACTCTTAACACAAGCTGTTTATATGGATGATCAAACTGTCAGACAACTTTTAACACAAGCTGTTTATATGGATGATCAAACTGTCAGACAACTTTTAACACAAGCTGCTTATATGGATGGTCAAACTGTCACACAACTTTTAACAAAAGCTGTTTATATGGATGATCAAACTGTCTGACAACTTTTAACACAAGCTGTTTATATGGATGATCAAACTGTCAGACAACTTTTAACACAAGCTGTTTATTTGGATGATCAAACTGTCAGACAACTTTTAACACAAGCTGTTTATATGGATGATCAAACTGTCAGACAACTTTTAACACAAGCTGTTTATATGGATGATCAAACTGTCAGACAACTTTTAACACAAGCTGTCTATATAGATGATCAAACTATCACACAAATTTTAACACAAGCTGTTTCTATAAACATACTAACTGCCAAAAGAAACGCAAAACCATACATGTTGGTAAATACATGAAAAATGACTCATATTCAAGAGATACTAGATTGATTCGATGTACAAACATACTGGTATGTTGTGTGAACTGACGCTCATCAATGCATCACATGTGACGTCATAGATCCATGACTCAAGATGCTCCATTTGTCTCGTGCAGGATTAGCACGTAAAGTTTGAAAATCACATGCAGCATATTGTGATAAGAAAAAAGACACTCTGTGGTAACACTTGGCTGATCGTTAGTTTTGTCATTAATTGGTACACATTAGAAACATGTCTTCTTTACGTACATACTTCTCTATGTTCAGTATGGATTTGTTGACATGGTATTTCCGGTGTTACGTGCTCACGGTAATGTCTTTCCATGGGGAAAAAACATCAAAACTCATTAATTCGTGTATAATGCACACACCCTTCTACACAGCTGTGTTTTTTTTAAAAAAAGTGCTCACTATACTCAAGAAAATATGGTATGTTTCTATGGTTTGCGTTTCTTTTGGCAGTGAGCTGGTTGCTGTTTTGTAAGTCAGTTATTTCCCACAATGCCAGTAGTAAGGAGGCGTAAAGCCCCGTGTGATGCATGCTCCGTATCCTGAGATGCCAGACTCACTTGATCCACTCCATCAGCTCCACCGTGTCGGGGTCGTAGAATTCCCGCAGGTCACCCAGCTCACCTTGCACTGTTGGCCATTCCTTGAAAGTAGGGTGAGAGAAAAACTTACGAGCTGTAAGGAATAACTGATTTCTACTGAGTGAATTAGCCAGTGTCTTGTTTCAAAGACCATCTGATGACCTGATGAACAGAGATGGGGGTCAAACAACCCGCAGTTACAAAAAACAATGGATGGCATCCTCGTAAATGACCATATGTGACATTGGGCGTATACATGATGTCATGCTAATTTAGCAAATAACATGAGACAATGAGAATATCTATGACGTCATGCTAAATTTGCAAATCCATGTCACAATGGGCATATATATGATGTCATGCTAATTTAGCAAATAACATGTGACAATGGGAATATCTATGACGTCATGCTAAATTTGCAAATCCATGTCACAATGGGCATATATATGATGTCATGCTAATTTAGCAAATAACATGTGACAATGGGAATATCTATGACGTCATGCTAAATTTGCAAATCCATGTCACAATGGGCATATATATGATGTCATGCTAATTTAGCAAATAACATGTGACAATGGGAATATCTATGACATCTTCCTAAGTTAACAAATTAAATATGACATTGGGCAAATATATGACGTTGCTACGGGTCACATTGTACACTATGATAACAGTGAGTGAGTTTCAGCCTTTAGTGAACCTTGAACAGTTGGACAGTTTTAGTAAGTAAACCAAGACCTCCAGTCATTGAGTGGTGTACCTACCCTAGCAAACAGGACAGCCATGACCACAATGAGAGCTGAGTTTCTCATCATCTGGACCTGCAATGGAAGGACATCAGTTACCACAGATGGACACACACACCACACTCCCACTCCACATAGCATCATGACACACTTTCACATACACACTAAGCAAGGGGGGATCCAGCATTTTTAAAAAAGGGGGCCGTCCAAAATATCAAAATCCTTTCAGATAGCTTTACTGCCTACAACATACTACATTTGGTTTTCAAAGTGGGGTGGGCTGGGGTGGGGTAGGGTTGGGGTCTGGACCCCCTGGACGCCCCCTCTGGATCTGTCTTTGCTAGGAATGCGATCCATTTTGCAATGATATATTTTTTGCTTGAGGCTGGGGCAGGGACAGAAGCTGGAGCGGGAACAGAGGCTGGTTTGGGGACAAACCCTGGATCGGGGATAGAGGCTGGAGTGGGGGAGGGAAATAACCACTTTTAGTTCCCCTTTAATACAGTGACTATACAGAAACAAATCACACTAAGCCTGGGCCAGGCAACATGAATAATCTAATACCTTAATCTTGTCTACCTATTCAAATTTTATGATATATACTGAACAAAAATAGATAGGGATCATTAACATTTTTGGGGATATTTTTTATGAAATTGTGTTCACTACAAAAAAATATACAACAAAATATTCATGATACCCAACGTTTCTTGTTCAGTATAGATCAATCTAGAAGTGTAGGATTTCCTTAATTACAGAGATATGTCTATCACACATTTGAGTGCCTAGAGACCAAATGGGCAGGCCGGACACTCTCATCTTATCCATTCTTCCCTATCTTTGTCACTGAGACACTGAGTCATTTAGTCAGTTCTATATTCCTGCAGGTTCTCAACACAGGGAGAATGACTTACAGAGAATTCCTTCAACTTGAACTTCTTCATGACAGCTTTCCACATGGTGTTGTCTACAAAGGCCACACTTCCCAGCACACACATGTACGGCGTCCACAGGTACTTCATCCTCAGCGTGGACATGGCCAGCAGACCAAACAACAACGTCTGAACTGAAGCAGAAACACTGGCATCAGCTCGAGTGGAGGACACACTTATAATATCCTACTTTTGTTTCAGCTTTCCCCAATCTCATGTCGATTAAATAAATCAAGAAAATAAATGAAAAAAACAACAGACTATTTTTATCAATTTGATAACTCCATTCAAAACCTTTTCAATACACTCAAGGTGGATGTTTTAAAGTCCTAAATGACAGAAATTCTAGAAGTGAGGTGAGGTGAAATTGGGTTTAACGTCGCGTCCAAGATTATTGCACTTATATAGCGAGGTGCATGCACGTGTGTGTGTGGCTGCTTGTACTAGTCCGGACTGATGCCGATTTATAGTGCTAGCACACTGAGACCCCATGCCACAGTTTAACATGAATACCCCACTCAGACACAGTATACTGACTCCGAGCCGACCAGTCCTTGTTTTAGCCCTTTAATGCTGAGCTCCAGACAGGGTAACAACAAGTACCATCTTTTAACGTCTTTTGGTATGACGCGGCCGGGGATCAAACCCCGGACCTTCTGCTATCCGGGCGGACGCTCTACCACTAGACCACGGAGGCGGGCCAGAAATTCTAGGAGAAATTTTTTTACAAACCTGTAGAGGTTATGAATTCTCTGATGAAATCCTCCTTGGGGCACTTATTGCATTTTCCTTGCTCAAGAAAATCTAGATGACATAGTTGTAACCATTTTCCTTAATAAAAAATGTTACCACACAAAAAACTTCGTTTTTGTATGATATACGACCACCCTTATGGGGCCTCACCACCAACGGCGCCTCACGCCAGGGGGAGCAACTCTCACCCAAATCACTTTCCATATGTCAAATGCTGACGGAATTTTGGGAGGTGGGTGGCCGTGCCCCAAGGAGGATTTCATCAGAGCATTCATAACCTCTACAGGTTTGTAAAATTCTCTTTCTGATTAAATCCTCCTTGGGGCACTTATTGCATCAGGACAGACTCCCAAAGATAATCTAGGAAGTGGCATCCGTCAGCAACAGGCATAAATAAATACATCGTATTTGATTATTCAACAGAATAAAATATTGAGTTCAATAAATGGAACCAACCTTATCGTGAGGCACCACCGTCGAAAGGCGGGGGCTAGAGACAGGGCGTGGTCGACCATATATTATGATAAAGCCTGTTTTTGCGGCTTGTCATAAGTTGAGAACTCGAAACACCTCCCACCCCCACACTTTTTTTGAACAAGTGATATAGGGGCGTAGATCACGAGAGACCATAACCAGCGCTGAGCTAGGCCAGAGGGTACCCGTGGATCGAAGGAGCACGTGCGCAAAATACGAGTATTATCGAGTAGTAAGGACTGATATTTATCGACCGCAGAAGATAAAATCCGGACCATTACTGAGCAGTATAACCAGAGGACTGTCTAAAATCTCGAATGCTCAATCGGCTAGAGATTAGAACTTTGCCCCGTTCGGAGAACTGACTGACCAAACCGAGTACGCTCGCTTGAGTGTTTGTCGAGTTGGTAAGGTTTGATGAATCGTGCTCGGCTGGCTCCAAATAGCCGCGGAGCAGATCTGCTCAATGTGCAGAGCCGCGGCGTACGCTTTTGACGCAGCCACTGCTCTAACCTAATGAGCCTTCAACCTGGTAGGGGGGGTCCCTGCCTGTAAGCGTATACGCTGTACAAATGGTTGAAACTATCCACCTCGAGACAGATTGTTTACTCGCAGGTGAGCCAACCTTCCTTACGGACACCAATATTTCTGCTGATATAGGCCTTGAGAGTCGTGCGGACATCCAAGACATGAGCATGTCTTGCAGTGGTCCCCGACGAGGAAGGCTGTGAAAGAGCAGGTAGCTCAATAGGAGCCGTTCACATGGAAGCGTGTGCGACCCTTTGACGGTAAGAGTCCGGTAGTCGAAAACTGACTCTGTCCCGGTGATATTTATCGACCGCATGGAAGACAGTTA
This sequence comes from Haliotis cracherodii, assembly GCF_022045235.1. Lineage (NCBI taxonomy): Eukaryota > Metazoa > Mollusca > Gastropoda > Lepetellida > Haliotidae > Haliotis > Haliotis cracherodii. Next base: position 67,573,600 of record NW_027266286.1, read on the forward strand.
TTTCGGGATCGGCTGACATAACACGAATGTCGCCTACCCGTCTGCCGGACGTTACCACCACAAGGAACGCCGTCTCCCAGCTCAACAGCTGAAGAGAGAGAGACGACAGATCCCGAAAGGAAGGACCGGACAGCCAATCGAGAATGATTGACAAGTCCTAAGGGGGACTGATCCGCCGGACTGGCGGTCGGATCCTGTCCACACCTGCTAAAAAGCGCTGCACTAATGGGTGTGCACCCAGAAGTGCCCCGTCGACAGTGACGTGAAAAGCTGCGATAGCTGTAGAGTACCCCCGGACTGTTGATGCGGCCAGGCCGTCATCTAGTCGCGACTGGAGAAACTCAAGCACGGATACGAGATCTGCAGAAAAAAAGATCTGCAATCCCTCTATCGACACACCAGGGCGCATAGCAGGCCTATCTATCGTACTGAACGTTTGTCGAATCCCTCCGCGAAGCCAGTATTGCGTCTGCAACTCGTGCAGGAATACCGCTCTTCTGGAGGCGATTCCTGACAGTGGCCAAGCCACCCATTGAATCCTGGGATTCGGGTGGAGGTCCCCGTTCTGGGATAGGAGGTCCGGTCATAAAGGTAATATAACAGGAGGCTGAGCCAGAAACCTGAGTATTACTTGAAACCCACTCTGCGCCGACTAAAGAGGTGCCAGGAGCACAATTAGTCGTGCAGGCTGAGTGCTTAGCTGAGACAGGACCTTGGAAATCAGAGGTACTGGGGGGAATGCCCACAGAATTCTGTCCGTCCAATCTAGCTGGAAGGCGTCCGGTGCCACCGACCTCGGGTCGTGGACTCGGGAGCAGAACGTTGGTGTCTGGTGATTCATCACAGACGCAAACAGATCCACCTGTAACGGCCTGTATAACAGGGAGAAAATCCCGAATATCCCCGGGTCGAGCCTCCACTCGTGAGGAGCGAGGATCCGGCGAGACAGAGCGTCCGTACGGACGTTGTCCACCCCCGGGAGATAAAAAGGTAGCACCCTGATATCGTGAGAGTCGCACTATTGTAGGAACTGCCACGTCTTTCGTCGAAGCGACGGAGACGCCGTTCCCCCCTGCTTCCGGATGTAAGTCATCGCCGTTTGGTTGTCCATCTCTAGACGAACCACTTGGCCACGAAGCAGACCCGGGAAGCGTTGGAACACCCACCTGACCGCTCTCAGTTCTAGCACATTGATATGCAGTTTGATCTCCTGCTGGGACCATAGTCTCGAGGCAGTGTGATCATTCAGAACGCCTCCCCAGCCGGAGAGTGACGCGTCTGTTTGAACTGTGAGAGACGGAACGGGAGTGTCGAGGGGGAGCCCCCCGGGACAGATTCCCGACCTCGGTCCACCACTGAAGGTGTGTAATGAGCCACTACGGAGTCTCGAGCACAGTCTCGAGATCTTCCGAGTTCGCCCAAAGTCGACAGAGTGCTTGTTGAATGGGACTCATTCTCAAGCGCCCCGCCAGACCAAATCCACTGTCGCCGCCATGTTGTCCAGTAACTGGAGCTATGTACGAGCAGTGTGACTTGCGCTTAAGGGACTTGATATCTTGTGACAGAGATACACGTCCTCTCACCGTGTTGAAATTAGCCACTAGGAAGACTAGATTCTGAGTGGGGCTCAGATCTGACTTCTTGAGATTGACCATCCACCCTAGAGTGATCAGAATATCTATCACTTGTTGTGTAGCTATCTGACTCAGGGATTGCGATAGAGCTCTTAGTAACCAGTCGTCGAGGTACGGATGGCAGAACCGACCTTTTGACCTGGCCACTTGGGCGGGAATCAACATCAGCTTGGTGAACACCCTCGGGGCCGTGAAGATCCCGAATGGTAGAACCCTGAACTGATAACACCTCCCGTCGAAAGAAAACCTCAGGTATTTCTTGAACTCGGGGTGTATTGGTATGTGGAGATAGGCGTATTTAAGTCTATTGACGTTAGCCATTCTCCTGTCTCGACAGGTGAGATCACTGTTTGGTGACTAGGAAACAAGTCGAGTAGAAGCCCTCGCTTTCCTGTCCCTCGGGACCCGGTTCGATCGCAGCTTTCATAAGTGCGTCGACCTCGGCACGGAGGAATTCCGCCTTCTCTCGGGTAGCAGGCACCGGAGTGTGCTTTATCCCGGAGAAGGGGAGGGGCGGATGATGTTTCCACCGAGGCAAATGGCCATCCCTTAAAATGGACGGGGTCCGGGGATTGTGATGTAACTGTCTCCGATTCCTTCAGGAATAGAGCCAGTCGGCCGCCTACGGGGACATCCGGCTGGAGGCAGTGGACCCCGGCTGTTGGCAGTTCGATAACTTGCGACTGTGGGTTCACCAGGGGCTCTTCGGGCGCTAATGGGAACCCATCGTTCCCAGCCCCGCGAATAAGCTGTTGGTCTCGACCAGCTGCCTTGCCCCGGCCCGTGCCTCTCTTGCTCCTCCCGGCGCCCTTATACCTGACGTCTGACCCGTGCGTTAGCGTAGGAGGGAACAATTGGAGAGGCCCGCTTACGCGGTTTTAACGCTTGGTACCTCCAACATGGCCTTATGAGTCTTTGATGGAAGTATACAATTGAGCGGCCTCTCGGACCACCTGCTGAGCCCCAGGGAAGAGGGTGGCACCCTCTTATACGGCAAAGCAAGTAGGTCTTGGCGTGTGTAAGTCGAGTATTTAGATACCGACATCCACCGCCTGCGCATGCCCATAACAGCGCACATCATCTGCGAGGCACAGCTACGAATAGCGTCCCGCGTAAGATAACTGAACTTCCGTTAGTTGCGCGGCCAACTCCGAAGAGTCGACCGGCCCCTCTCCCGCTAACTCCCTCTGTACAGCCGACAGATACGCGGAGTGTACGGACACACGGAGCTGTTGGCATGCATTATGCTCCTCGAAGCATATGTAAGCAGCCTTCAACTCCGCACCGCACGCGGGAAAAGGGGTGCAACCGCCGGCCCTGCTTGACCTTAGTCAAGTTGGGTGTCTCCGACTCTGGCATGGGCGCAGCCACCTGAGGCAGTACCTGGACAATCCTGTCCCGCACGTGCCTCTGCACCCGGCCCGATGCCGAGTCCCGGTGCCGAGGTGCCGGAGGTTCAAGGGAACCCACCGGGCTACGTATCCACTAGTGGAAGCCTCGGCCTCGGAAGAGGCGTCTGGCTCCGCTAGGGAAAATTGTGCGTCGGTGGTGCACGGGCCGGCGCCCGCCACCACTACGCTTGGGAGTGACTTCGAGCCGGAGCCGAAGCTCGGTCTCGGATCGTCCCCGAGACAAAGGGAACCCCCCTGGCTCCGGGCAACGAATCCACTAGTGAAAGCCTCGGCCTCGGAAGAGGCGTCTGGCTCCGCTAGGGAAAATTGTGCGTCGGTAGTGCACGGGCCGGCGCCCGCCACCCCTCCGCTGGGGAGCGACCTCGAGCCGGAGCCGAAGCCCGGTCTCGGATCGTTCCCGAGATCAAGTGGCCTGCCTCGGCCGATGCCGGGCATAACACAGATCTCGAAGCCGCGTCTGGCGCCGACAACGGGGAAGGCTCAGCCCGTAGCTCCTGCCGGAGCCGAGACTTCACCTCCTCCATCATCGACGCCATCGGCGACTTAAGTAACGCAGAACAGTCTGCCAAAGACAGTGCAGGAGAGGGTGCAGTGCTTACTACGGGGACCCTCGAGCCTTCTCCCCCGGCCCCCGGAGAGGGAGCGGGGGAGACAATCTCGGCAGCTTTTTTACCCTTTTTAGATGGGGAGGGGGGGATGTCTTAGTAGATCTGATATCTACCCCCGCCTTTAATAGACCTCTTTAAAGTGGAACAAGTCAACTTGTCTCTTTTGGGGGGTAAAGGCAATGTCCTCTGCCAGACATATCAGGCAGCGTTCGTGCCTGTCTTAGAACAACTCGTACACAGTTTGAAGGTCTTTGTAAACAAGACCGTAATTTCTGAGATGGGCGGGAAGGGTATTAACGTGTATCAGTGCGATATAAAGATTGGAAAGATACGTGCATAAATTGTGAAATGTAATGTAGAATGCGATTTGTAACGCGATACTAATAGCCAATGTCGTAGTATAATTATAACACCAAAGGGGCGTGTTACGCGCTAAGGTGTAAAACCCGTAAAAAAGGTAAGTGTAGTTTATAAATTAACACACCACCTTGGGTTTTGTAAAGGAAAAAATTGTAGACCAATGCTGTATGATATAACAAAACCCCAAGCCGTTTCTTAATGGCCTTGGTGTTACATGTATCAGCCCGTGGAACTACAATATGGACGCCATTACGGCCATTTGAATTCAAAGGTACCATGCACGTGGCGTCAATTACAACTCTATAACTTCACAATGCGAGGTATTACGCCTTTGCAATAAAAGATATGTACCATACATACAGTTTGGTCAGCCATGGTTCTTGTCGAACGATAGATTTCTCTTATTTTGTCTTGTGTGAAAAATCAACACGTCTGTCTCTTACAGATGACATAAGGAAAGTGATTTGGGTGAGAGTTGCTCCCCCTGGCGTGAGGCGCCGTTGGTGGTGAGGCCCCGTAAGGGTGGTCATACAAAAACAAAGTTTTTTGTGTGGTAACATTTTTTATTAAGGAAAATGGTTACAACTATGTCATGTAGATTTTCTTGAGCAAGGAAAATGCAATAAGTGCCCCAAGGAGGATTTAATCAGAAAGAGAATTCAAGATGGTGGACCATATTAGAGAAGAAACATTGCATGTAAAACTAGTACCAGAACTTATAATGCCTGTGTCCAAACCTTGGCCACAAATGTTTACTGATATTGTCTACATTTGGTATTGGCTGTAGATCTGGAGGAGGTGTATGTGGAGTGACCTACTTGCTATATAGGCCACTTCTGGTCGGTTGCTTAGGATGTGGCTGGCTGGTGTCTCTGTGACCTTGACCTTGTCTCCAGCAGACTGGCTCTTGCCATTTGCTGCTGGTTCAGCAGCCATCTTGCTTTCATTTGGTTTACTGCAGGGAAAGAAGTCAGTGACATGTCCTTTCAAATACAGCCTTTCACACCATTCATATCATCAAGAGGAGAGTGATTGAGTGATTGCGTGAGTGAGTGAGTGAGTGAGTGAGTGGTTGAGTGGGTGGGTGAGTGAGTGAGTGAGTGAGTGAGTGAGTGAGTGAGTGAGTGGGTGGTTGGGTGAGTGAGTGAGTGAGTGAGTGAGTGAGTTGGGTTTGTGAGTGAGTGAGTTGGGTTTGTGAGTGAGTGAGTTGGGTTTGTGAGTGAGTGAGAGGGTTCAAGTTCGTTTTGTGATATGACACTGTCAGCAACATGTGAGAGGAAAGCACAAAGCCAAAGTGAAACAGGTCAGAGTCTTTACAATCCAGAAGCTTCGAACAGGCCAGCAATTCTGGTGTTGGTATTGATTCAAGTCGTCTGGGTACAATGACAGCAAAGAGTGAGTACATTGCTATACACATCAATATCATGGTACCAAGAATGGGTTCACACATTGTAATCGCTAACAGAAAACATATCAACAACATACACCATGTAACAAATGTTATATTTGGGATAACACTTTCTTAGTAAAGTACAGATTCTCGTACTTTTTTTTTCGTCCTGTCCCGGATTCGAACCCATATTTGCCAGAGTGAGGCACCTAATCGCCAGCACACAAAGTCAGCGATCTAACCCAGTCAGCCACCGAGGCTTCCACAGAAATGAAAGTCCGACAACTGGTAGTCTAGATCACGTACTTTGAGTACCCCTCTGACAAGTGTCAATTGGCACGGCTCCCATGGCCAAAAAGCTATGAATACCCAATGCCATTTAGAAAGTGGTTAAATGTAACAAATGTTATATTTGGGATAACACTTTCTAAGTAAAGTACAGATTCTTGTACTTTTTTCGGTTGAGTCCTGTCCGGGATTCGAACCCACACTTGCCAGAAAAAAGTATGAGAACCTGTACTTTACTAGAAGTAACCTACACCATGTGCAGGATATAAAGCTACACAAGCAGTAGTAGGGTGCAGATTACCCAGGGGTTGGGACCATACATTGTAAAATCCTAAATAAATATATCAGGGAGCAGTCATTTTTTAAGGAAGGCCACCAACCTGAAGTTCTGTATGACAGCGACGACCAGTATGATGAGCATGGCAGCATGACACAGAGCATAGGGTGGGAACACCAGCCCAGATGTCAGGCGTTCATATGTGTCGCCAGTCAGGAAGTTGAACGCCCCGAGACACAGGTACAGACGGGAGTCAAAGTCCCTGCAACACAGGAGCATTAGCTGTACAACAATGCCCCACTGTTCACACTAATGGCAGCATGATCACATATTTAAGACACTGACACAATATCATGACAAACAATGCTTCTCAGCACAGTGCAAGCTCACAGACCAAAACTCCTCTAACTTGGTTTATCTTCTTGCATCATTGTTCGAATGAGTATGTGAGTGAGTGATTGTGGTTTTATGAAGCTTTTAGCAATATTCCAGCAATATCACAGCTGGGGACACCAGAAATGGGTTTCACACGTGCCCATGTAGGGAATCGAACCCGGGTCTTTAGCGTGACGTTCGAACGCTTTGACCACTAGTCTACCCCACCATCCCTGTTTGAAATGAAGGGGTATGGAGTCCTTGAGGTTTGCTTCTATAGCATATGAATCTAGGGACCACCTAAATCTTTAACTTTTAACATCATTGACTTTCACGTATAAGTTTCGAACACTGAAAATGATGTAACCTAATGGCCCCAGCACATAACATATTTTTCTGTATGCTGTCTATTATTGGTTGTTGTTGTTTGTTGTTTAACGCCGCACTCAGCAATGTTCCTGCTATATGACGGCGGTCTGTAAATAATCAAGTCTGGACCAGACAATACAGTGATTGACATCATGAGTATCGATCCATGCAATTGGGATATGATGACATGCATCAACCAAATCTGCGAGCCTGACCAACCGATCCCATTAGTTGCCTCTTACGACAAGCATAATCACCCATTGCAGCAAGCATGGGTTGCCGAAGACCTATTCGAACTCACGGGTCTACTATTTTTGGAATAACAACAGACTGACCTATCAAAGCATTGCAATCATCCACTGCCTGTTGGTCCAAACTTGCTGACAAGTTACATCATTGATTATTGTCATTATTACATTCTAGACTTGCAATATTTCATAGCACAACAAAACAAGAGTGTTACCTTATTGACACTTTACCATTCATCTTTACCCAAACTACACCTGGTTGGAAGACCCCCTATATGCATCTATTCAGCAATGATCACAACTTTACATCCGACTACAATCAAAGCCACCTCTCAAATGGCAGACATGTTTGTCTGGGACGTTCTGATGTGTAATGCTGACCGATGGCCCATTCGTATGTTTGTGTAACTATTGCAAATTGTAAAAGTTCTGAATTGTCACTCCAACTCATGAGAGGAGTCCTACTCACCTCTGGTTCCCGTAACCAAACTTCCCACTCAGGAACTTGAATATGTGGTCATCAGCATCGACTTGCAGCAACAGCTGGAAGAAAACATACATTGACAAATCTCAGATTACTCCCGAAATTATGTGGATGACACATCCCCCGGTCTGGTGAAATTCGGACATAGAGTTTGGCTACTTATACCCCACCTTGGGTTCATTACCACTGGATACGTCAGTTCAGTGAAGAAAAAGATTAATGCCGTTCAATTATTTACAAATCCCAAATCATCAAAAGGCGCCAGTACACCACTAGACTACACCACTCTACATAGCAACTTTCAACAGAAATATTTCACTTGTTTTCATCATGAAAAATCATGAAAACACAATAAAATATAAAGCATAAAAATCTCAAATAATCCAAAGGTACCAGTTCTCCACTAGATCTACATACAACAAAATATAAAGCATAAAAATCCCAAATAATCAAAGGTACCAGTTCTCCACTAGATCTACATAGAAAGTTTCAACAAGAAATATTTAACTGTTTCAGAGTTCTGCTCCAGAAATGGAAAGCGGATGGCTGACTGATGGATGATAAAAATCTCTTTGTTTTTCTGCCACATTTCAACAAACTGCCTGCACACCATTCTCCAACACAGGTTCTACACCTGGACAAGCCACGGGCCTCAGATTACAAATTGTGAACTGTACTTTTTCAGTTAGCATTATCCATCGAGAAACCAACCTGTTATATCCTACAATTACCCCAGTCATTAGCACGGATGTATTTATTTCCCCTACATCCAAAGATCATGCATAGAGACACATTACTTCAGACAGACCCAATTTTGGCCAAAATGTCAGCCAAAAATTCCAATTTGGAATTTCACAATTCATGTTAATATAGTTATAACTATTGTTCTGGCTTTGTAGAGGTAACTGTAATAACACGATAACAGGCCCAGTAGAGAGGGAGAGGCTTCCATGCATATTCTTACAGTATTGCAATGTTAAAATACCTCAGAATGTAGGAAGAACTTCTAAAAAATCTCAATTTTGAACACAATGACATTTTTTTAACAATTTGCCTGCCAAGGGCAATCGGTGTAGAATCCTAGACAAATCCCTGGAATGATAGTCATGTGTCAGTTTTATGCTGTAGAGGTTTGTAATGTGAAATGCATGGATTTGTACCAGTCAGCTGCTGGCCAATGAGATAACTAGACTATATCCTACATAAGTAACAATCCAGTATTCAGGGAGGCAAGGACACTGCTAGAGTGACAGCTGAGCGGGGCCTACCTTGAGCAGCGTCGTGATGACTCCCGCCAGCAACAGCACCAGCACACTGTAGACGACCGTCGTCACGATTCCCTTGATCACACCAGCAGATCTCTCCACCTCCCCCTGCAGGGAACACATCACAGTGTATACTTCTCATAGACAACACAACACAGTGTATACTTCTCACAGGCAACACACCACAACACAGTGTATACTTCTCACAGGCAACACAACATATTGTATACTTCTCACAGGCAACACACCACATTGTATACTTCACATAGACAACACAACACAGTGTATACTTCTCATAGGCAACACAACACAGTGTATACTTCTCACAGGCAACACACTTCAACACAGTGTATACTTCTCACAGGCAACACAACACAGTGTATACTTCTCACAGGCAACACAACACAGTGTATACTTCTCATAGACAACACAACACAGTGTATACTTCACACAGGTAACACACCACAACACAGTACATACTTCTCACAGACAACACACCACAACACAGTGTATACTTCTCACAGGCAACACACCACACCACATTGTATACTTCACACAGACAACACACCACAACACAGTGTATACTTCTCACAGACAACACAACACAGTGTATACTTCTCACAGGCAACACAACACAGTGTATACTTCTCACAGGCAACACAACACAGTGTATACTTCTCACAGGCAACACAACACAGTGTATACTTCTCATAGACAACACAACACAGTGTATACTTCACACAGGTAACACACCACAACACAGTACATACTTCTCACAGACAACACACCACAACACAGTGTATACTTCTCACAGGCAACACACCACACCACAGTGTATACTTCACACAGACAACACACCACAACACAGTGTATACTTCTCACAGACAACACAACACAGTGTATACTTCACACAGGCAACACAACACAACACAGTGTTTACTTCTCACAGACAACACAACACAACACAACACAACACAGTGTATACTTCTAACAGGCAACACAACACAACACAGTGTATACTTCTCACAGGCAACACACCACAACACAGTGTATACTTCACACAGGCAACACAACACAACACAGTGTATACTTCTAACAGGCAACACACCACAACACATTGTATACTTCTCACAGACAATACAACACAGTGTATACTTCTCACAGGCAATACACCACAACACATTGTATACTTCTCATAGGCAACACAACACAACACATTGTATATTTCTCACAGGCAACACAACACAGTCTATATTTCTCACAGACAGCACAACACAACACAGTACCCTTTTCACAGACAACACATTGTATCCTTCTCACAGACAAAATAGTGTATCCTTCTCACAGACAACACAACACAACACAGTACCCTTCTCACAGACAACACAACACAGTGTATCCTTCACATAGAAAACACAACGTATACTTCTCACAGACAACACAACACAGTGCATACTTCTCACAGAATGCCAATCTCATTAAAATCAGATCTTTGTTCTCGCTACCGCTAAACAAAGATCTGAGGACATCCAATTAGGGGTCATGTCCGAACGACCTTTCATCTGACCAATCAGAGAGTCGCTTTCCAGATCATGAAAGTGACAGTCGGAATGTGATTTTCAATCTTGCAAGTCTTGAAAACTTTAACACGGTGTATTCCGAAGGGCAGTTACGGGTTTAACGACTGAATCCATACAATCTAGCCATTTAAAAATGTTCATTTGTTCAGGTTTCAAATTTTTAATCCACAATTTGTCAAAATATGTTTCGAGGCATAGTCGCCAATTTGAAATTAGTGCCGTAAAGCACGAGAAAGCTACCTTCTGATTGGCTAATGTCGACTTCTTGTCAGTCCTTCGAAAGGTCGGTCAAAGTTCGAGCAAGGTCGGTCTGACGTGACCCGTAAAGGAATGTCCTTAGATCTTTGTTTAGCGGTAGCGAAAACTAAGATCTGATTTTAATGAGATTGCACAGAATGCAAACTTGTCACTTCTCCCAGACCAGGGTGAGACTCCCTACCTTGATGTACATGACAGCATAGGAAGCCAGGACGAGGCTCATCCCGAGGGACACCAGGATCATCTTGTTGATGAACTGGAAGAGGCACACCAGCAGCATGGTGGCCATCACCACATGCAGCATGTTGCGTACCTGTCAAACAGCCACATCATTACTTCTACCCTCCCACTCACTAGGCCATGTTGTTCATGATCCTCCTCAAATAGCTATAGTAGTTATCCTGAACATCAAACTTTACTGATATGTGGGTAAAAGAATAATTGTTGTTTTCATGGCATTCATCAAACGTGTATTTGTCATATTATCATCTCATTTAACCTGCCATTACTTCGCTGGCCCTTCCTGATCCTCACTATAGTCCTGGCAAGTATAAATGTAACAAAACCCTGAGCACACTATTCTATGCAGTACCATGACACACCAGCCAGAGCTCCAGATAAGCTGTGTATCTGCGTAAAATACACAGAAATGCAGAAATATGCAGTAAAATAAAATCCAAGTGTATCAAATACGCAACAAACATAACAGATACGCTACAAAAATAAAACTTGTACGCATCATCAAAATATTGTGAAGTAACCCTGCGTATTCGATTAGCAAATCAGCTACTTATTTTGAAATTATAAACGGGGCATTCCGTCAACCTTGCCAGACTCCACGATGACAGTTACATCATGATCATTTGCCATCACACTTTCTTGTGGAAGTATCATGGTATTTTTGAGTCCTGTAAAGCTCTCGAACCCACATGACACCAGTTTGCAGGGACCAGATGAATAGTGTTTTTAAATATTTAACTTAAATACCTACATGTGTAAAAACTAGTGGGTAACAGAAATTTGAATACCCAGATAGAATTACTGATACCCAATGATTTTAAAATGCATGGGTAATATACCCACAACACCAAAAGCTTATCTGGAGCTGTGCCAGCTGAGACATTTCCCCCTTAGTAACTTGTGGAGTCATAACTGCTGGTTTAATACACAAGTGGACAGGTAAGATGTACCCCTGAAACATCGTAGCCGGGGACCGGTTCTAACCCGGAATCCCCTGGGATTTAGTGATGTGGCCAGGGCTACCCCTTCCAAGGCAGCGGGTGAGTGTGTGAACCGGGACCTATCAGACTTCGGTGTTACCTTGTAAGCTGGGATGATGCCAAGGATCCAGACTCCGAATAAAGTCGACACTTGCAGCAGGAACACAAACTGGTTGAACTGCCAGCACAGCGCGAAGAGGAATGTGAACGTGAGGATGACCGCCAGAAGCACCTTCTGTAAACACAGAAACAGACTGTCAGTGCATAACATGAACCACATCAGCAATGTTTCTGTGTTCAATCCAATGTGGGAGATGACAAGACAATCGGAATACATATATAAGTTTCTGTGTACAATCCAATGTGGGAGATGACAAGACAATCGGAATAAATATATATGTTTCTGCTCCTGGAACTAGTTTGCAATAATACAATGTTTTTTTTGCATCAATGAATATGTTTTACCTCACTGCATAAAGTCATGCAATGTTTTTGTTGGTATCCAGCATGTATGGTGAGCAATTTGTTTTTTTTATTATGTAGAACAGACATGACAATAGCAAAACTGTTTTTTTTTAGTAACGAGGCCAATCTAGGGGTGATGCCGCCCCCAAGAAAATTTTGAAAACAAGGATTAAAATAAGTACATGTTACATAAAACTGCAAGGACAAATCCCGGAATTCCGGGAATCCGAGGAAAATTTTCATGTTTGGTAAAACAGAACAGTTTTTGCCCAGTACTTTCACAAACAAAATATTTTTCCCTCAAAACAACCCTAGGTGCCACCAAGAACATCAGAGGGTCAGCTATTGTGGGAGAAACCAATCATGACCTGGTTAGTGTATTCAGATCTGAAGCAGGCAAACCAGAGACTCATCAACGTTTCATCAAACAAGGCAGCCATTGTTGCCACCTAATCAACATTTCTATTGCAGTTTGTGATCACTTCCACAGATTTAGTCTTCTTTAGATCCCCACAAGGTGTATTTGATATTCAAGGAAATAACAGCAGTTATGTAACCTGACTTACCTCTTTGAGTTTGGAAATGGCACCTGCCTGGAAGTAGATTGTAATGGCAGTCACCTGGACCCACAGGAATGGGAGGGAGAAACTCTCTCTCAGGGGAATGGTGTAACCAACACGAGTTGTGTCAATCCTGGAACATGCCACCATCACAGATCAGAGGTTAGTGAGTTGGTGTGAGTGAGTGAGTTGGGTTTAACGCCGCTTTTAACATTATTCCAGTTATATCACGGCGTGTCAGCTTAATGTGGGAGGAAAGCCCGAGGTGATGCAGGTCTTAGATGTTTACCACTTCGGTGAAACCGACGAACACGGGTATGGTGCTGACAAACCTAGAAATATAATCGGGGTGAACTGGGATTCGAACCCACAATCATTTCTTGCGTGTCCAGGGGATGCAACTCTGCACAGCGAATCGCGGCGCCTTAGACGACTGGGCCACCCGTGCCAGTTAGTGAGTTGGATTGAACAATACAGTAGAACTTTACATTCCCCAAAATTCTCACAGGTTGCTGAAGTTTAAAAACCTATGAACATTGGTATGTTGCTTATATCATAATCTAGGCAAATCTGAGATTCAAACCCACAACCAGCATATCCTGACAGGGTCAAGGGAGGCAACTCTGAAAATGATTTTTAATTTTGTTGGTAGAAAATATGACTGTAACGAACCTGTTGACAACATAGAACCCTGATGTAAGGACGCCTGCCAGCCATGTCCCACTGAGAATCCATGCTGACGTGAAGAGAGCAGCCACCAGCAGGGCGTGGAGTGCAAAGGTACATATGATGTAGAAGAGGATCGGCAACATCTGTAGACAGACCAATCACATCATCAAATACGAGATTCACTCCATGTTGTGATATTTCGCGGAAAAGTAAACTAAGAAGACAAACATGCTTCAATGAAGATCTTTGTCATCTGTAGATTTACCTGGGTACAATGGTAGACAAGTCTTGCAATCATCTTGATCCAAGAACTTCATATAAGATACCACCGCCGTCATATAGCTGGAACATTGCTGAGTGAGGCGTTAAACAACAAACAAACAAACAAATATAAGATACCTAGAACTTACCTTAATGCTTCAATGTGACTCCCAGTGTTCACCTTGACCCCTTATACTCAACATTTGACCTCCAGTATTCTGTACACGATACCCAGTGTTCACATTGACCCCTTAAACTCAACCTTGACCCCAAGTACTCTGGATAAGATACCCAGTGCTTACTTTGGCCTCCAGTACTCTGTACGAGATACCTAGTGTTCACCTTGACCCCTTATACTCACTCACCTTGACCTCCAGTATTCTGAACAAGATACCCAGTGTTCACCTTGACCCCTTATACTCAACCTTGACCTCCAGTATTCTGTACAAGATACCCAGTGTTCACCTTGAGCCCTTATACTCAACCTTGACCTCCAGTACTCTGTACAAGATACCTAGTGTTCACCTTGACCCCTTATACTCAACCTTGACCTCCAGTACTCTGTACAAGATACCCAGTGTTCACCTTGACCCCTTATACTCAACCTTGACCTCCAGTATTCTGTACAAGATACCCAGTGTTCACCTTGACCCCTTATACTCAACCTTGACCTCCAGTACTCTGTACAAGATACCTAGTGTTCACCTTGACCCCTTATACTCAACCTTGACCTCCAGTATTCTGTACAAGATACCCAGTGTTCACCTTGACCCCTTATACTCAACCTTGAACTCCAGTATTCTGTACAAGATACCCAGTGTTCACCTTGATCCCCCAGGACTCACCTTGACCCCCAGGACTCTGTACATGATGGCCAGGACCACCTCTTGGTAGACGTTCATTCTTTCTAGGATGTTGATGACACTCGGGTGTTCTGTCACCTTGTCATGGATCAGGTCGTAGATACCTGCACACAGAACCAACAATATACACACATTCTGACTGTACACACATATCGACTGTACACACATGAACTGTACATACATTCTCAGTATACACACATATCAACTGGACACACATAGCGACTGTCAGACATAGCGACTGTACACACATATCAACTGGACACAAAAAGCAACTGTACACACATATCAACTGGACACAAAAAGCAACTGTACACACATAGCAACTGTACACACACATTAACTGTACACACATATCAACTGTACACACATAGCAACTGTACACACACATCGGCTGTACAAACATATCAACCATACACACATATCGACTGTACACACATATCAACCGTACACACATATCAAACGTACACACATTTCGACTGTACACACATATCAACCGTACACACATATCAAACGTACACACATTTCGACTGTACACACATATCAACCGTACACACATATCAAACGTACACACATTTCGACTGTACACACATATCAACTGTACACACATATCAACCATACACACATATCGATTATACACACATATCAACCATACACACATATCTATTGTACACACACATCAACTGTACACACATAAAGACTACATACACATAACACTGACATAATTGAAGATGCAATGTCACTCAATTCAACATGCCTGACCAGGTCAACTAATCATTCCACAATTTGTTTTATCTTCCTACAGTACCTTGTGATATAGATGGAGCATTCACCATCTGTTTATAGTAGGAGTAGTACAGGCCAGACTCTGTGCGGAATGATATTTCCCTCTCCACCTCCTGCAACAACAAAACTTCACATTCACATTCACATCTCATTACCAAACCTTTTATTGCCAATATGAAGATGTATGTCTACAAAATATTATCAACCTATGTTTATCTTAGAGGCAAAAACGGATGGGATGGTCAAACTGGTTGATTGCATATAATCATACCCAGACGGTTAGCTTACTATGTTCCTATATCCTCCAACATAAGTTCTATGACCGAGCTGCCTACAATGAAACAACAAAGTATGCTGCTTCAGCTTTGTTTCTGTCCCACAGCTGCAAGCTGAGTTCCCAGGAACCTGTACATAGCACGAGACTGCTTGTTACACAACTAGTTACAAACAAATAGTGAACCTTATATGATTACTTGTGCTGTAATTATGTTGAAATATTACAATTCACATGCACTGTAGTTATTGGCATGACAGATTAACTATAGTAATATGAAAGAATTGGGTGGTCCTTAACTTTATTTAATTAGTCAAAGGATCACAGATTCACCATGGTAATATGAAATAAATTGTGTGTTCCTGAACCTTTTTTGAGTTGTATAGGTTACCTTGATGTTTGTGAACCACATTCTATTTTCATGCAGTGTGTACATTAGCCAGGCATGGGCGTAGCCACACACACACATCATTATCACTCCCAGGACCACATTGCTGAAGATGGATGTAACCACGTCAGGTGCTCCCCCATCGCTTCCGCTCTCTGTCGGCGTCTTTGACCTTGACCTTGGGTCTGTACTACGACCTCCACCTTTACCCTTTCGTCTTCTTGCGTCAGACATCGTAAACTACAAAACGGATAGGGATCATGAAAATTGAGGCAATAAGAAATCTGCAACACGGTTTCATTCAAAACTGTCACTATTCACATTCCTGCAGTTATGATAATCCAATCATTAAAATATATTTTCCTGTTAGTGAAACATCTGTCATGCTTCATTTTATTTAAGAAATAAACCATGAGTAGGCGTTGTTTATTGTACAATAAAACACTGCATGGAGAATATACCATGAGGGGAGTAGTGTTTTATTGTACGATAAACAACGACCACAATTCATTTATTTCTTATATTCAAATAAGGATCCATTAAGCAGTGTGTGTGTGTGAGTTGGGTTTAACGCCGCTTTAAAGAGTATTCCAGTTATATCGCGGCGTGTCAGCTTAATGTGGGAGGAAAGCCCGAAGTGATGCAGGTTTCAGACGATTACCACTTTGATGAAACCCACGAGCACGGTTATGGTGCTGACAAACCTAGAAACATAATTGCCACGAACCGGGATTTGAACCCACAATCATAGGTTTCTGGCGTACCCAAGGGACGCAACTCTGCACAGCGAATCGCTGTGCCTTAGATGACTGGGCCACCCGTGCGCCCCCACTAAGCAGTCAGCCATCAATGTTAAATATTGATACTTAACTCGACATCAGTATACTGTCACTGGAGCCTGTACAACTGATATGCATTGATCAGTCAATCCACGCCCCAAGGAGACATCGTCATTATGAATATATATTTCTCAGAAGGACTGATCATTGTTGAAAACTGGCAATTAGCTTCTATAGAAGGACAGTTTGACAAACTGCTTAGCATGTCTACCAGTAAGTGGTTGGAAATCAGTCTACAAAAAATAGTTTCCTTCAAACTCAATGTTTGATAACCTTTCATCTGTTGATAAAGGAAAATGAGAGTTGTCATCAAATATGACAGCACAATTTTACACAAATATGTAGCTAATTTCCCTTATACAGTGAGATTTGGCAGTGGATGAACATTCTAGCACTTCTGAGAATGATGAGTTTGGTTTGGGATTGCTTGTGGATTAGCATTCCTTGATCAGTATATAAAAGATCAATTGATATGACATACATAAAGGACATATTCAAATAATCCAATGATATATGACATATCCCAGTTCTAATATCAGTGATTTATTACCTACGAGGGCAAACATATCAGGGTTCATAAAAATCACATGTGCCCTAGGATTCTGTCATCCGTCATCTATTGTTTCCGTCATCCAGATGAAATTATTGACTTCATTTGAATCTTATTGTGACGTGAGGTCTGAATGATGTCACACTAGAAACAACGTCATAGCTGAAGATTGTTGACGTCATTCGAAAAATTGTGGTTCCGCTGCTGTTGCGACTTGCTGTCCTTAAACGTAAACACTAAAATTTGGCTCTGCAAGTAGACATCTTCTTCGGTAATAAATAGAACATTATATTAGTGTTCATGTCATACTATGTTTACGACAAATGTCTATATATCTTTGTATCATAACTGCTGAGTAATTCCAACAATACTTATCACACAAACATGACATGATTTACCTCAGTCTGGCTTTACACTTACCTAACACTGGATCAGCCCCATCTAATACAGTAATCTAGACATGTGGACAGCCCAGCCAGCTGATAGTCAGTGTCAGAACCAGTTTAACAAGACAGAAACAGGTTCAAATGACATAACAGTGCCCTTACAGAATCATTGAACCCTGCGGTGGAGCCTGAGACCCAAGCATGGCTACAGTGACATGCACGCTCCTATATGTTGTCTAATATCAGCAGTAGGTAATATGAGGCTGTTGTTGAAACCATATTGTTTATTGAAGTCGTGTGACCCCACACAGTACTGGGTAGACTAACATCTAGTCTCTGAAATGAACATGTCGTACAGAAAAAACAGTTGTTCAGTTATCTTAATAAAAATATAAATAAAAGGGAGCCCAGTTACTCTCTTCATTTTCAGATACTGCAGTAATCTAGACTTGCCAAGCATTATAGACTTGCATGGGCTGTATTTGATATATATTTGTATCAGGGTCTGTAAGACAGACAAAGATGGTCTAAGTCAGTCTGCAGTATATCCTGGTCATGGTTCTACAGTAGGAACACAGTAAGCAGCCGCTGTACACAACATGGTGTTGGGCTCTCCATATTATAATTATGTCAATAATATAGGAAATATTTTGTGTATTGATGTAATCAGGACCTCAATTTCCGATATTACAGCTATATGAAAGTGGGCTGTAAATAATCGTGTCTCGATAGATAATCAGGTTAATTTTCTAGGACACTGACTGAATCAAAATTTCCTGAAAAATGTCTAAACCCGGTAATGGTATTGAAGAATTTCCTATCAAAACTTGATAAAAATCATGAAAATGTTCCATGGCCAGTTGCTTCCATTAAATTAGTGAGGCGTAAACATATATCACTGTCAGTGTTCAAAATAAGGGGAATCTTGGGGTCTTTTAAGTTTTCAACTTTTAACATTAGGGGTATGACAAGGGTGCCTTTACTTCCATGCTTAATGTCAAAGAGAGTATATCAAGCATTCATGGTAATGTCATTATGACCAAAATACTTTAATAAGTTCTTGTCAACAGTTTAAAGCAAACGTATTCCCAGTAGCTATTTCTGATCAATTTGCCCATTACCCTTCACAACCTGCCACGTTGTACTGCATTCAGAATACTACACGTTCTGTTCGGACTAATCACACTATTGAATCATAGACTTGTAATTATTGAGAGAAGCCAGATCTGATACAAGTTAAAGTTATAAAGAAAATATTTACTGAAATGTGTTTACTTTCTCAAACATAAACATGATAAGGTGCCAACTTGAAGCAAATTCGTGTTTGGTGGAGGTTATTTTGTAAATATTCAGTCAACAGTTGGATATATATACTGGTTATTTTTCCTTCAAGGTGTTACAGAACTGATCTGACAAGCTTGTTCCTACCAAAACATGCACTACTGAGACACTACTGAGACACAACTGAGACACAACTGAGACACTATACCGACATGGGCTAGCTGGCAACAATACAGACTGCAGCATATCTTCAGATTGTGAATCTCTGCCACCTTCAACACAGTCTACTGTGAAAACAGCTTGTAAATATATCATTACTTTGTCTATTATGGATGTGAAGGGTTTAGTTACTTGTCACAAGCAGCAGACAAGATGATCCGTGTGGTTCAACATCAAGGTAACACAGGAAGGCGTCGCCAGGTCTTCCTGTACTATTGAGGGGCTTAATAAACACACATTTCTTCATTTTATTTGATCTTGGTGACCGAGTCATAAATTAAGTTACTTTAAATATTTGAATATTGTAATTAATGTGGGTTTGGGGAGGAATCAAGCACGAGATTACATATGATGTGGTGGTAATGGTTTACAGGATGAACATTCAAGCTGGAAAATTGACATGAGAATCTTTGACAGAGTCCCTCTTGTGACTACCCTGCAGGGTTGGGCTTGACTGCACACTGCTATACAGGTTTGCCAGCTTAAACAGTTCTATTCATAAGAGAATTGTGTCAATACAGGCCTCTCTCCCTCCATTCACCACTGTGGACAAGACCCCCTGCTAACAGATCTAGTTTTTCAACAATCTGTCTATGCCAGTATTCACTCTCAGTTGAAGCAGAGGGGTGGTCGGGTAGCCTAGTGGTTAAAGCGTTGGCTCGTCACGCGGAAGACCCGGGTTCGATTCCCGACATGGGCACAATGTGTGAAGCCCATTTCTGGTGTCCTCCGCCGTGATATTGCTGGAATATTGCTAAAAGCGGCGTAAAATCAAACTCACTCACTCAGTTGAAGCAGAAATACTTCACAGTGTGTCTCCAACATAAGTTTACTTTCCTTTGCAATATATGGAGAAAAGTGACCATATGGGTCCCAGGAAACAATTGTGGTGCGACATCACAAAGAGGGACATTTGACATCCTCTTACTCCAGTAAAAAATAGCCTTGTGTGTGGACTATACAAAAATATCTTATTTTTTCTCTCGTTAGTTCGTCATGTAATCGAAACATTATTTCAAAACATTTCAGCATTCACTTCTACTTTCAATTAATTAGACATTGTATCTAAAAACTGCAAGTATGACATAAAGAGTTATAAGTCCAAATGGGACTTTGCAGAAAATGAGTCCAAATGGGTGATGTCATGTATTTCTGTAATATATATAACTTGAAGCTTGTGAATTGTATTTTTGTGTTCCTAAGATAACTAATAAATATAGTGAGAAGTCAACATGTGACATTTCACCCATAAGGTCCCTTATCTCATGCTTGGTCACATATATATATATTCAGTATCTTTTTATGCAATAGTTGAAACTAAGATTTCTCGCAAGCATATTTGTTTCTTGTTGATTTATGGCATGTGCTACGATGTGGTTTCCAAATTGAAATATGTTTGCCATCCTGTCATGTTTCATTGATAAATGTCTTAGATTATTCGGGGGCACGGGTGGCCCAGTCGTCTAAGGCGCCGCGATTCGCTGTGCAGAGTTGCGTCCCTTGGGCACGCCAGAAACCTATGATTGTGGGTTCGAATCCCGGTTCGCCCCGATTATGTTTCTAGGTTTGTCAGCACCATACCCGTGCTCGTGGGTTTCACCGAAGTGGTAAACGTCTGAGACCTGCATCACTTCGGGCTTTCCTCACACATTAAGCTGACACACCGCGATATAACTGGAATACTGTTAAAAGCGGCGTTAAACCCAACTCACTCACTCACTCACTTAGATTATTCAAACAAAAATTGTATGTGACTGAAGGAATAACATGATATGACACTGGGATCATTGCTTGTAGGACCACGATAACCACCTTGCCAACAGTACAATTTGTTTGTTTGTTGTTTAATGCCGCATTCAGCAATATTCCAGGAGTCTATAAATAATCGAGTCTGGACCAGACAATCGAGAGATTGACTTCATGCACATCGATCCACACAATAGGGATACAATGACATGCATCAAACAAGTCAGCAAGCCTGACCACCCGATACCGTTAGTCGCCTCTTACAACAAGCAAGTATTTTACGGCAAGTATGGGTTGCTGAAGACCTACTCTATCCCAGATCTTAACGTCTTGCCTATTGTACAAATACTTCTTGATAGTCACTTAAGTTTCATGACCATTCATGCACAGTTGTACTTTTGCCAAGCTCAACAAGAAGGAAAACTTCAAGGTTTAAGACCATCAAACATGAAGCACAATGGAAGAAAGATACACAGTGTTTCCATGTTTAACACAAAGTTAACAAATTATCAGTCACGTCTGACTGGCTTTCATCAAAGTCAGCCACTTGTTAAAACAACTGGTCATATTCCGATAACCATGATGGCCATCTGAACAGACGGCTATGTTACACCGTACACCCAGGTTATCATTTCCCCAATTCAAACTATTATCATTTGATCATTCTCCGCCCACAATGAATAGGCAGTACCACAGTTTTGCGTTTCTGTATCAATTTATCTCTACAGTATTGAATGGTCTATTCTGAAGCCTAGCTCCCACCATATCTATCTGTAACCTTGGTGGTCAGTGGGTAACAAAGGGACCTAGGCTTAATGATATGGGGCCTATTTTCGGCTAGGTCTACATGACACAACAGAAAGTGATTTTGACTTAAAGTGAAAATGACTTAAATTAACTTTTTCTAGGACTGCCAGCTGACCTGAGTCTCATCTCCCTTGAAGGGGTAAAGCATTTGTATGTCAAGACAAGGACCCACGTCTCATTTCCCTTTAATGGGTAAAACATTCATAGGTCAAGCCAAGGACCCACGTCTCATCTCCCTTTCATGGGTAAAACATCCGTAGGTCAAGACAAGGACCCGTGTCTCATCTTCTGTGTATCGTTAAAGCATACGTAGGTCAAGACAAGACACCCGGGTTCCATTACCCCAATGGGTGGATATGAGAAGCTAATTCTCGGTGCACCCACTGTGATGTGTCATACAGTGCCTCAGATGTAGAAATCACCTTTCGTGTTAAAGGTCTTGTTCCAGATACCACTTCAACCAAACCCTAGGGATAGGCCTTCAATACAAACTGACATTTTGTTGCACATTCATATTTCATCCAAACATTGTTTTTTCTAGTTCATGGTGTTTCTAGTTCACCTGGCTCAGTCCCAGTGCTGTAGACAGCATCCTGTGGGAAGACAGAGCAGCTCAAGAAGCCCAGTCTATCACAGTAACTACACAGAATCGACACTACAAGCCCTCAACAGAAAGTGTCCAGGGAATTATTATGTTTGTTCAAGCCTTGAGCCTATGTGTGTGTAGGCTGGGATGATCATGTGGAAACAATCCATACTGGTGGCTAACTTCAAACAACACACTATTTGAAATAAACAAATAAAGTCATGGTGTACTTGTCAAAACACTGTTAAAGATAAAAGATTGTTGTGCTTGTTAGATTAAAATATTACTTCAAAAACCCTCAAAATCAAATTTGCCTTGTGCATAAAGTCGTACCAGCATAGTAGCCATTGTTATGCAATTTATTTGAAATAATCATATACTCTTACTATATTACAGATCGATTCAATATTAAAATTAACCAAATCCTCGTCCTAATAAAATGGATTATACTAATACATCACCAACAGAGTCGACACATAATTATCTGGAGTCAGCTTGTTCACTGGCATCATGTGTTGCTCAGATACCTTGCATCTGTTCAAATCGAAAACTTAATGTGAATTTTCATACAAAACTGTCAGAATCTCATAAATTGTCCTTCCACATGGTCCAAGAGTCAGGAAAAACTCAATAGTCACAACAATTGAGATTAGTTGTTGCAGCTGTTGATCAGTAAAACTGTTCTGTCTGTTCTGTAAGCATTGTCTTAGTATTGTGTTGATATATGCTCATTGATCCTCTGTATGTGTGTGTGTGTGTGTGTGGGGGGGAAGGGTGATATTGCGTGTGTGTGATCGTGCGTGCATGTGTGGTTGGTTGGTTGGCTGGTTTGTCGTTTTTTAACACCGCACTCAGCAATATTCCAGCTATATGATGGCGGTCTGTAAATAATCGAGTCTGGACCAGACAATCCATGACATCATGAGCATCAATCCACGCAATTGGGATCGATGACATGTATCAACCAAATCAGCGAGCCTGACCACCCGAACCTGTTAGTCGCCTTTTACGGCAAGCATGCATGTGTGTGTGTGTGTGTGTGTGTGTGTGTGTGTGTGTGTGTGTGTGTGTGTGTGTGTGTGTGTGTGTGTGTGTGTGTGTGTGTGTGTGTGTGTGTGTGTGTGTGTGTGTGTGTGTGTGGCAATCGTGCATGCATGTGTGCGTGTGTGTATATGTGTGTGGGCGATCATGTATACGTGCATGCGTGTATATGTGTGTGTATCAGCAATATCACAGTGGGGTCACCAAAAATGGACTTCAAACATTGTACCTATGTGGGGATTCAAACCTGGGTCTTCGGCGAACGCTTCAACCACTAGGCTACCCCACCACCCCTGTCATATCATGATCACTGTACAGCAAAAGCAACATTTTAAGGATGGTACAAAGGGCGTTCAATAAGTTTTGCAACTTCAATATAAGACCAAGTCGCAGAATATCTTTTACACTTTTGTTTTTCAATATAATCTCCATTCATCTCAATACACTTATTCCATTTGTCCTTCAAGCTTTTAATACCACTTTTATAGATCCGCAGATTGTATAATGGAGATTATATTGAAAAATAAAAGTGCAAAAGATATTCTGCGACTTGGCCTTATATTGAAGTTGCAAAACTTACTGAACGCTCCTCGTATGTGTGTTGTACCTGTTCTTCATACAAAACATGACACTAGCTGTGTCTTACGTAAGTAGAGAGGTTGTGGAAGTGTGTTATTGGGAGATAATGGTACTGACACACAACACACATGCTTCTTGGCTTCATCTCACATCGTCTTTTTCGGAGCTTAGAATATACAGTCACTGGTCCTCTGACATCTTGTTTCCAGTAAAATGACAGCAATAGCCTTAAATGCAACAATAAGTTCAAAACTAAACCCTGAATTCTCATGTTACACAGATGGTTTTTTTCTTTTTTTCATTTGCTTCAAACTGTAAATTGGGCTAGAAATTCTGTATAGCAATGATTTGTCTGGAATACGGTCATATTTTGATTTGTAGTCCACCACCACCAACCCTTCCTGTGACGGTGAAGTGAAATGGGGTTTAACGTCACGTTTAAGATTACTGCACTTATAGCAATGAGTGTGGCTCCTTGTACCAGTGTGGACTAATGCCGATTTTATAGTGCTAGCCCACCGACATACCATGCCGCAACTTAACATGAATACCCCACTCAGATACTGACTCCAAGACAACCAGTCCTTGTTTCATCCCCTTTATGCTGAGCGCCAGGCAGGTCAACAACAAGTACCATTATTTACTGTCTTTGGTATGACGTGGCGAGGGATCAGATCCCTGACCTCCCTGAGGCGGTCCCTCCCTGTGAACTACCTAGGCATGTCAATACTTCTGGGGTCACAAGCGGCTATCGAATTGAGCCAATAAATAACCTGACAAGGTTGAGTGGAGGAGGGAATTTACACACCAGTGAAAGTGGCACTTAGCAAGTGATTTCATACCAGTCTGACAGATATCCAATGCATGGTGTCCAGCAAATGTTTTGTTAAACACTCTGAAAATGTAGAAATTACAACATTTGTACAAAGCAAAATTATAGCTAAATGCTAGTACAGTATTCCTGAAAACATCCAACTTCTTGAGAGATTACACCTAATAGAAACAAAGGTAATATTTATAAATATAAGGAAGAATCAGAAGAGGTTCTCTACATTAATATCCAAGTTGTGTTAATGAATATCCTGATAACTAGATATTCAAAGTTATCATTTGTCATTCCTGTAAACTATGGAACTTCATTAAGTGAATATTTCTTTATTGTAAGGGCAGTCGGGTAGCCTAGTGGTTAAAGCGTTCACTCATCACGCCGAAGACCCAGGTTCGATTCCCAACATGGGTACAATATCTGAAGCCCATTTCTGGTGTCCCCCGCCGTGATACTGCTGGAATATTGCTAAAAGCGGCGTAAAGACTCACTCACTCACTCTTTATTGTATGGTAGCAACACTACAGCCCTACATGGCCCATACAGACATTACAGGATATATTTGTCATATATATTTGGGGAAGTCACTTCATTAACATTGTCTTCACTTTCCAATCCTTATATACTTTCATATTTTAGTACTTCATTTTTCATACAGACATTTGAACCACCACTTTCAAAACTCTTTTCCGTTGTCCTCAGATAATCTGCTAAGCTGGCGCTTACTCTAAATAACAGGTTCCATTAATATAATACCCCAACCACCTAGAACCTGTTTTTGTTCGTAAAGAAGATTAAGGCTTAGTGTAACAATCACATTTATGCAGATACATGCAATGAGATTTCCCATGAAATCAGGCATGAATTTACCACAACAATGAAACGCTTGGCGTCTCCAAGACATGAAGTCTGAATGTATAAGTAATGATCCATACAAATGACCGTGCACAGCTTAATGGCGAAATAAGTGCTACTTATGCAACGACTGTAAGGATAGGCCACAAAGAGCTCTAGGTGTTGGTGTCGACACAAAGATTGGTAATAATGTCAGGCTTATTAAACTGACATAGCCACAGATGGGGCCACTTGTATAGACCTTGGCCTTATCAGGGCAATGGTAATCAATCAGGGCTGAAAGTGTACATGGATAGTTGGTTTCACGAGGACAGCTAGTGTTGAGTTGGATTGATATCAAGGGGTGATCTACATTACAGGCCAATGGAGCTCTAATAATTCTTGTACATTTACCTGATTCTATACTGAATTAAAACAGGATTACATTTCTTCATTGATGAACAGTTAGATTTCTATTAGGGCATTACAATTCATCCTACAATACAAGTTGGTTGGTTGGTTTGTTGTTTAACGCTGCACTCAGCAATATTCCAGCTATACAACGGTTGCCTGTAAATAACTGAGTCTTGACCAGACAATTCAGTGATTAATATCATGAGCATCAATTCACACAATTGGGATCGATGACATGCATCAACCAAGTCAGCGAGCCTGACCACCAGATCCCGTAAGTCACCTCTTACGACAAGCATAGTCGCCTTTAACTGAAAGCATGGGTTGCTGAAGACCTATTCTACCACGGATCTTCACAGGTCCATTACAAGTATATAATGACATTTTATCATACCTCCATGAGATCTGATTGGTTCACATGATCTTGATGAAATACTATGTATCCCGCATCGGAGGGAAATAAATTTCTCAATGTATTTGAGTCTTAAATCTGATTTATGCAGGCCAAAGAAACACACAAAATATTTTTTCAGAAAATACCAAACCACCAAAAGGCACCAGTTCAGCATGTGTTTGATACTTATGCGAAGTTTCATAACGAAATATCAAACTGTTTCCGAGTTATGGATGAGGCAATATACAGTTTGTTTGTTTGTTTGTTTGTTTGTTTGTTGTTTAATGCCACACTCTGCAATATTCCAGCTATATGATGCCAGTCTGTAATTAATCAAATTTGGACCAGATAATCCAATGATTGACATTATGAGCACCGATTTATGCAATTGGGAAATGATGACATGTATCAACTAAGTCAATAAGCCTGACCATATGATGCGATATTCAGTAGTCTAAATGCATTACAACACTTGTCCCAAGAATTTTAAGAAAATATATAGAGGTTATCACACGAATGTGTTTTGGCATGGTAGCCTGTATTCAGAAATAATATTGTGTTTGCATGCCTTGGCAAGCTATGTACTTAGACTATAACCAATGAGCTAGTAAGTATTAAAGATTATATGTCCTTAGTGAAGGAATGGCATTAATCCCAAGGCTTTGGCACGTAACTTACAGCATTCATTTACAAGGGACAGATTATCTGTAATTCTGAGTTCCGAGCAGGTTATTCTATATATTACTCATTGAAATTTTATGAGTGAAAATGAAAACAAAACGTATGAAATGTCAACCATACAGTGAGTGAGTGAGTGAGTATGGTTTTAGACCACTAGGCTACCCGACCGCCCGTCAACCATACAGAGAGACTTTTCTGAAGTCAGCCTATTGTTCAGATGACGTCATATATTTTTCACAACAATGAAGCTATGTGACATCATATGGCTTCAATCGACCAATCAGCATTCAGGCCTACAATGAAAGCAGACACACAAGGAATCAACAACATAAAGTAATGAAAATGTATTCACACACAAGCATGATAATCTCTTTATCATATGTCATTCAAAAAAGTATTCTCATATCTCACAAACAGTACACATCCCAAGTTTTCCTGGAATGTGTGCGATGTCACACAGTCATTGATTCGTCAGTCATGCAGTGTTTGTTTGTTTGTTGTTTAACACAATTCTCAGCAATATTCCAGCTATATGACGGCGGTTTGTAAATAATCAAGTCTGGACCAGACAATCCAGTGATTGACATCATGAGCATTGATCTACGCAATTGGGATACGATGACATGCATCAACCAAGTCAGCGAGCCTGACCACCCTGTCCTGTTAGTCGCCCCTTACGACAAGCATAGTCGCTTTTAATGGCAAGCATGGGTTGCTGAAGACCTATTCTAACCCGGATCTTCACGGGTCTCATGCAATGACAATGGTCAACATACCGGTAGTTCGTGACTATGGCATGACTACCATAAGGGCAAACGACAACTGCCTACATATAGTTTTTCAAGGTAACTTCTTAAAGTTCAAAAATAACTTAAAGTGATGGCCTTTCACAGCAGTCCATTGGTCCGATCACTATACCGGTAACAAAAGCCTTCATCAAAGGGAAGCTACTCTAATCGTAACACTACGGTGATCGTAACTCCCGTATTTAACATAGGCTTATGACAGTCGTCATGAATCACTTCATGGAAATGGGGTCGATGAGTGACATAACAGAATAAACGCGGATCAAAGTGAAAATGAGTTTGTAAAGTAATACCTGATAAATATAAATCAATAGAATTGACAGAGGAGATACTTTTTTTTAATTTCACTGGAAAATAAAGTGACATGTCAACAGTGACCGACAACTGACTAGGTTAACATGTGCACAATTTCCTTCAAGTCTTTATCTCGTGTCCACCGACTACGCAAGTATAACGACTGTCAACAGAAACTATTCACTGATACAGTGTACTCACAGATAAAGTCCTAGCTATCAAAAAGTGGCCAGCCAATTAAACCCCAAATCAAGTGTTGCACATACACGCTCCAATCTTTCACCTGCCATGGGATCAATGGGTAATCATGTCATTGAGCTGTTATTGATTTTGCACTGGAAGTAAATGCTTTTACTAGGAGTTGAATGGAAACAGCCCTGAGGGGGATACAACAAACTTGTGCTACTTCGTCCCACTGCGGGTTGCCGGGGCAGAGAGTGTGACAGTCAACAACCACATCCATCAAATCCATGCTCCAACACCATGGGAATAACTAAAATTCATAATTCACAATGAATCGTTCATTGACCAATAGTTACTGTGTATTTATCACTTCAAGCTTGTGAAAATCAAATGTTCCATGGGGATGCAATATAAACACATCAGGATTTCAAACTAAATACCACTGGCACACAAATTGGAAAAAATTGATATTTTGTTCAAAACTGTGATTTAAAACAACGACTATTATTGCCTTATTTTCAAAGGTATTTTAACACTGCATTTAATACAATCATGTAAAAATAAAAATCGTCCTTTTGGGATTCTGTTATCAGTGGAATATAAGTACCTCGGCCAAGCATCACATTGGTCATAACTACATTTATATGAGTAGAAACTATTTAATTCCCATTTGGGAATCTTTACTGACAATTGCTGCAGACTAGGGCCTGAATATTGGCCCCTGAGCACGTCCAGATAAATCCCTGTACACTAATTTGTTGATATATGTCATACACTTTCAGCAGTCTCATGGATTCTGGTATGACCAAGCCCAGAGTTCAATTTTTCTGACAATAGTATATTGCACATTTTCAAAGAGCTGTTGTAAACTAGATTCTGAAAGACACTAATATACAGAACATGTCCTCTCTTTGATGGAATTCATCAACAAATCCACAACTGATTCCTGAATTATCTGAATATCAACACATATCTGTAAATCTTATCATAAGATGTACCCTAGACTAACATTTAGTCCCAGAAATAAAGTTATCTCCTTTAAAAAAACAACTTATCTACAAGTACAAAATAACAAAAAAAATCCAAATGAAGCCCAGAACAATGCATAATTTGACTGCTGAGGCAATCTAGACTTGCCAAACCATTCTAGACTTGAGTTTCCTCTTAAAAATGATTGTGTAGGGTGTGGGAGACAAACAAGATGGGCCTACAAGAGTCCAAGTAGGGTTTGACAGGGATGGGATAGATTCTTATACAAGGGTGCCACACACATTGCTGGATAACATGCTGATCCTTGGCACATAATTTATTTCCATTGATCAACATTACACTGAAGATCAGGGAATCATATCAGCTCTTGACAATTATTTCCTTAAAGAACTAAACTGACGCATTTCATTATCATCATGACTAATCCTGCTAACATTATTCACTTCATTAATTTTAGAAATAAACTATAAGTCCTTTAAACACAAGTACAAGTTGCTTAGCAACAAGTTTTCATGACTTGCTTGTATAAACACTGTCCATGGTTTACTGATATTATTGGTGAGGTGAAATTGGGTTTAATGTCGTGTCCAAGATTATTGCACTTATATAGCGACGTGCATGCATGTGTGTGTGTGGCTGCTTGTACTAGTCCGGACTGATGCCGATTTATAGTGCTAGCACACTGAGATACCATGCCGTAGTTTTAACTTGAATACCCCCACTCAGGCACAGTATACTGACTCTGAGCCGACCAGTCCTTATTTTAGCCCTTTAATGCCGAGCGCCAGACAGGGTAACAACAAGTACCATCTTTTAACGTCTCTAGGTATGACGCGGCCGGGGATCGAACCCCGGACCTTCCTCTCTCCGGGTGGACGCTCTACCACTAGACCACGTAGGCGGGCTACTGATATTATAAATCCTACAGGTATTAGGATACATAAATCATATTCAAGAAAACAGTAAAGTTTTCAATTCAATACATTACGTTCTTCACATTATCAGATGCCAGGTGCGATTTTCACTCTGGGTTGCATTGACAGAGATGGATTTGACTCGAAGTAATAGTGGGTGAGGATAGTCAACAGATAGTGGGTGTGGGTAGTCAACAGATAGTGGGTGTGGGTAGTCAATAGATAGTGAGCATGGGTAGTCAACAGATAGTGGGTGTGGGTAGTCAACAGATAGTGAGTGTGGGTAGTCAACAGATAGTGGGTGTGGGTAGTCAATAGATAGTGGATGTCGGTAGTCCACAGATAGCAGGTGTGGTTAGTCAACAAATAGTGGGCATGGGTAGTCAACAGATAGTGGGTGTGGGTAGTCAATGGATAGTGAGCATGGGTAGTCAACAGATAGTGGGTGTGGGTAGTCAACAGATAGTGAGTGTGGGTAGTCAACAGATAGTGGGTGTGGGTAGTCAATAGATAGTGGATGTCGGTAGTCCACAGATAGCAGGTGTGGTTAGTCAAAAAATAGTGGGCATGGGTAGTCAACAGATTGTGGGTGTGGGTAGTCAACAGATTGTGGGTGTGGGTAGTCAATGGATAGTGAGCATGGGTAGTCAACAGATAGTGGGTGTGGGTAGTCAATAGCTAGTGGATGTCGGTAGTCCACAGATAGCAGGTGTGGTTAGTCAAAAAATAGTGGGCATGGGTAGTCAACAGATTGTGGGTGTTGGTAGTCAACAGATAGTGGGCATGGGTAGTCAACAGATAGTGGGTGTGGGTAGTCAACAGATAGTGGATGTCGGTAGTCAACAGATAGCAGGTGTGGTTAGTCAACAAATAGTGGGCATGAGTAGTCAACAGATAGTGGGTGTCGGTAGTCAACAGATAGTGGGCATGGGTAGTCAACAGATAGTGGGTGTGGGTAGTCAATGGATAGTGAGCATGGGTAGTCAACAGATAGTGGATGTCGGTAGTCAACAGATAGCAGGTGTGGTTAGTCAACAGATAGTGGGCATGGGTAGTCAACAGATAGTGGGTGTGGGTAGTCAACAGATAGTGGGTGTTGGTAGTCAACAGATAGTAGGCATGGGTAGTCAACAGATAGTAGGCATGGGTAGTCAACAGATAGTGAGTGTCGGTAGTCAACAGATAGTGGGCATGGGTTGTCAACAGATAGTGGGCATGGGTAGTCAACAGATAGTGGATGTCGGTAGTCAACAGATAGTGGGGAGTCAACAGATAGTGGGTGTGGGTACTCAACAGATAGTGGATGTGGATCACCTACAGATAATTGGTGTTGTTAGTCAACAGATAGTTGATGTGGGTAGTCAACAGATAGTGTGTAGTCAACAGATAGTGGATGTGGGTCACCTACAGATAATTGGTGTTGTTAGTCAACAGATAGTGGATGTGGGTAGTCAACAGATAGTGGATGTGTGTAGTCAACAGATAGTGGGTGTGGGTAGTTAACAGATAGTGGGTGTGGATATTTAACAGATTATGGTAGTGGGTAGTCAACAGATAGTGGACGTGGGAAGTCTACAGATAGTGGATGTGGATAGCCAACAGATAGTGGGTGTTGGTGTGGGTAGTCAACAGATAGTGGATGTGGGTAGCCTACAGATAGTGGGAGTGGGTAGTCAGCAGATAGTGGATATGGGTAGTCTACAGATAGTGGATGTGAGTAGTCTACAGATAGTGGATGTGGCTAGTCAACAGATAGTGGGAGTGGGTAGTTAAAAGATAGTGGGAGTGGGTAGTCAACAGATTGTGGATGTGGGTATTCTACAGATAGTGGATGTGGCAAGTCAACAGATAGTGGAGTCAACAGATAGTGGGAGTGGGTAGTCAACAGAAAGTGGGCATGTGTAGTCTACAGACAGTGGGTGTGGGTAGTCAACAGGTAGTTGGTGTGTCTAGTCAACAGATAGTGGGTGTGGGTAGTCAATAGATAGTGGGTGTGGGTAGTCAACAGATAGTAGGTGTGAGTATTCAACAGATAGTTGGAATTTGTAGTCAACAGATAGTGGATGTGGGTAGTTAAAAGATAGTGGGTGTGGGTAGTCAACAGATTATGGGTGTGGGTAGTCAACAGATATTGGGTGTGGGATAGTAGGTGTGGGTAGTCAAAAGCTTTAGAAATTTGCACTAGTCCTATAGTCCTTGCCAAACTGCCCAATGCTAAAGGTATAATAAGGACTAGTAGAAATTTGCCCTTTTTAAGGGTTTTGCTATATATACGTTATCATTATAAGGACCAGTGGACAAAAACTGTTAGTTTCTAACCCTGGTCAATAGAAAGTGGGTGTGGGTAGTTAACAGATTGTGGGTGTGGGTAGTCAACAGATAGTGGGAGTGGGTAGTCTACAGATAGTGGGTGTGGGTAGTCAACAGATAATTGGAGTGGGTAGTCTACAGATTGTGGGTGTGGGTAGTCAACAGATAATTGGAGTTGGTAGTTTACAGATAGTGGGTGTGGGTAGTCAACAATGACAATGAGAGACATAATCAGATTAACATAACATGCAACATTAATTCTGAGATGTCAACAGATAGTGGGTGTGGGTAGTCAACAGATATCCGGTGTGGGTAGTCAACAGACAGTGCGTGTGGGTAGTCAATGAATAGTGAGCATGGGTAGTCGACAGATAGTGGATGTGGGTAGTCAACAGATAGTGGATGTCAGTAGTCAACAGATAGTGGGCATGGGTAGTCAACAGATAGTGAGTGTCGGTAGTCAACAGATAGTGAGCATGGGTAGTCAACAGATAGTGGATGTCGATAGTCAACAGATAGTGGGGAGTCAACAGATAGTGGGTGTGGGTACTCAACAGATAGTGGATGTGGATCACCTACAGATAATTGGTGTTGTTAGTCAACAGATAGTTGATGTGGGTAGTCAACAGATAGTGGGTAGTCAACAGATATTGGATGTGGGTCACCTACAGATAATTGGTGTTGTTAGTCAACAGATAGTGGATGTGTGTAGTCAACAGATAGTTGGTGTGGGTAGTTAACAGATAGTGGATGTGGATAGTTAACAGATAGTGGGTGTGGATAGCCAACAGATAGTGGGTGTCAGTGTGGGTAGTCAACAGATAGTGGATATGGGTAGTCTACAGATAGTGGATGTGAGTAGTCTACAGATAGTGGATGTGGCTAGTCAACAGATAGTGGGAGTGGGTAGTTAAAAGATAGTGGGAGTGGGTAGTCAACAGATAGTGGATGTGGGTAGTCTACAGAGAGTGGATGTGGCAAGTCAACAGATAGTGGAGTCAACAGATAGTGGGAGTGGGTAGTCAACAGAAAGTGGGAGGTCAGCAGATAATGGGAGTGGGTACTCAACAGATAGTGGATGTGGCTAGTCAACAGATAGTGGGAGTGGGTAGTTAAAAGATAGTGGGAGTGGGTAGTCAACAGATAGTGGATGTGGGTAGTCTACAGATAGTGGATGTGGCAAGTCAACAGATAGTGGAGTCAACAGATAGTGGGATCGGGTAGTCAACAGAAAGTGGCCATGGGTAGTCTACAGATAGTGGGTGTGGGTAGTCAACAGATAGTTGGTGTGTCTAGTCAACAGGTAGTGGGTGTGACTAGTCACCAAATAGTTGGAGTGGGTAGTTTACAGATAGTGGGCATGGGTAGTCAACAGATAGTGGGTGTGCTAGTCAACAGATAGTGGGTGTGGGTAGTCAATAGATAGTGGGTGTTGGTAGTCAACAGATAGTAGGTGTGAGTTTTTAACAGATAGTTGGAATTTGTAGTCAACAGATAGTGGATGTGGGTCACCTACAGATAATTGGTGTTGTTAGTCAACATATATGGTGCATGTGGGTAGTCAACAGATAGGGGATGTGTGTAGTCAACAGATAGTGGGTGTGGGTAGTTAACAGATAGTGGATGTGGGTAGTTAACAGATAGTGGGTGTGGATAGCCAACAGATAGTGGGTGTCGGTGTGGGTAGTCAACAGATAGTGGGTGTGGGTTTTAACAGATTATGGGTGTGGGTAGTCAACAGATATTGGGTGTGGGATAGTAGGTGTGGGTAGTCAAAAGCGTTAGAAATTTGCACTAGTCCTATAGTCCTTGCCAAACTGCCCAATGCTAAAGGCATAATAAGGACTAGTAGAAATTTGCCCTTTTTAAGGGTTTTGCTATATACGTTATCATTATAAGGACCAGTGGACAAAAACTGTTAGTTTCTAACCCTGGTCAATAGAAAGTGGGTGTGGGTAGTTAACAGATTATGGGTGTGGGAAGTCAACAGATAGTGGGAGTGGGTAGTCTACAGATAGTGGGTGTGGGTAGTCAACAGATAGTGGGTGTGGGTAGTCAACAGATAATTGGAGTTGGTAGTTTACAGATAGTGGGTGTTGGTAGTCAACAATGACAATGAGAGACATAATCAGATTAACATAACATGCAACATTAATTCAGAGATGTCAATCTGATGACAGGTGGTAAATAGTTTAATGATGACAAATGGCACACATCTGGTTTGGTATTGATCACTCTGATCTAAATTCACAGGGATGAATAGAGAATTTGGTCAAATTATAATCAATTGAAACAGGTGTTGAGTCACATTTATTTGAGTATCATTTGGCCTCAAACAGAGGATTGGACCATGACCATGCATGAATCCTGTGGTTGAGTATTGAAACTTTCACAAATGATAGACAGAATATAACAGAACATGACAAGAACAGCAGTATAATGATTATACATTTTTTAGGTAAAAAGAAGAAAACATTTCACCCAAATATCAATTTTACATCTTGATAACGTTTCTCCAACTGATACTCCTTGTATCTGAATTTTCAAATTACTTCTAGTGAGAACCCGTGAAGACTCAGGGTAGAATAGGTTGTCAGCAACTAAGTTTGGCGTAAGAGGCGACTAACGAGATCAGGTGGTTAGGCTCGCTGACCATTGCATGGATTGATGCTCATGATGTCAATCACATGATTGTCTAGTCCAGGCTCGATTATTACAGACTGCACCAAAGTGCGGCGTAAAAATACCGGGTAACAAACATCTGAAAATTTATTTAAATGACTGACAGTCTATGGCATTTTTTGTGGTCACATAAGCGTATCCAAATGGATGTCATAATCAAGAAGGTTCTTGCCAAATGATTAGTGCTGCTTGTGCTAACATGGTTTGTTTGTGGTGTAACGCCACACTCAGCAATATTTCCACTCCATGATGGTGATCTATAAATAATCGAGTCTGGACCAGATAACCGAGTAATTGACATTATGACCATTGATCTACTTAATTACGAAATGATGACATGCATCATCCAAGTTAAGGAGGATGACCACCCGCTCCAGTTAGTGGCCTTTTACAACAAGCATGGGTTCCTGAAGACTAATTCTAACCCTCATCTTCACAGGGTGGCTAACATGGCGTGCAAAGAACAGTGAACATCAAACATATGTACACATATGAATGTGTTAAACATGTAATTAGTATGAGTGAGTGTATGTGTATGGTTTTATGCCGTTTTCAACAGTACTCAAGCAATACCATGGTTGGGGACACCAGAAACGGGCTTCACACATTGTGCCCAAGTGGGGAATCGAACCTGGTTCCTGAGTGTAATTTGTATGATGAGTGACAACAGCATTAGACTGCATATGAATGTGTAGATGTGTGGACACATTGTAGGTGTCAAAGAATGGATTTGTGTAAATATATGAACTATGTGCTTCAAGCATTAAAACTCCTATAATTGGTCTTTCTTGTCATTTACAAGTATTTCACTTGGCCAATCTGACAATGCCTTTATTGTTCATTCTGAATAGAATATTTTGGTGTTTTTAAAAAATCGTCTGATTTAGTTAGCCACTAGTTGATATGGAAGTTTCGAATAGGATGGATATGTGGTTGAATCAAAATATGCTGTTGACATTATTTCCAAAGCTCTGCCATTAGAACATCTAACCTTTCATAGACTAGATCTAAGTGTTGACAAAACTGTTACGTTTTGCAACTGATGATAATCGATAAGTAAACCTTATGATTACAAATCTGAATGATCTCAACAAACAATTAACTGTAGCTGATCATACCAATACAATCCCAGTTAGAATGGGGATGCTTTTGGACATGGCTGACGCCAATTTCTTGACATGCATATCCTTTCATATCTTTGAGATTTTAAAATTATTGGCCCAATATCGATTTTAGATGGTTAGTCTAATCCTAAACGCAAGAAACTTCAAGTTCAAACTTTTACTTTTCGGTCACAGGATACAAATGCAATCAATTGATGCAAAAAGCTATGAGTAATTTTACACGACAGCTTACTTACATAACTGTAAAAAGATGGAAAAGACGATATCTGTTCGGTGTTGCAGCGTTGATCTTTAGCTTCTCAGAGTCGTCCACATCATCAGCCAAACTATCTCAAATCATCCGCGACGAAACGCAATGAGTTATCTCCCTTAGTAACATCGCAAGCTCTTTCCCAGCGCGTGACGCTTTCGTTACACATGCAGTAGTGCAGAGAGTTCCGGGAACAGGCTATCGCTGTGTGGAGCTTACATCAATCGGAACAGCTCGGTAGAACTCGGCAGATACCGTTTCGTTTGCTGAAATAAGCTTTTGGTCCCCTCACGCAAAAGCATACATCTATATCTATATGTACGTCTTCGCCTCAGCTTTATACAATTAACGACAATAAACATAATCATTCCTTGTCGTGTTGTGAAAGCCAAGTCCTCTTTTTTTTTACACTTATTAAAAGGAAAAGTCAAGCACTTGTCTACCATATTGTCGAATTTATACTAGGCTAGTGGTTAAAGCGTCACGCTGAAGACCCGGGTTCGATTCCCGCCATGGGTACAATGTGTGAAGCCCATTTCTCGTATCCTCCGCCGTGATATTGCTGGAATATTGCTAAAAGTAGCGTAAAACCATACTCACTCACTCACTCTTACATGTATCGATATCATCTTTCATATTTGTGGAAGTATTCTAGCTCTTCTGTATGTACAGAAAACGAATATGGGTCCGATGTACAGATGGACGAGATGTAAACAAATATGAATAATATTAAACAGGTACATTGTTTGTTATAGATAAAGGTATTTAAAGAAATAATTTATTGAACATATGTCTACATATGAATGGCGAAAATATATTTAATTTTCCTTTCAAAGGGATATATTGCTATATTTATGTTTTGTTCACAAGTTTTAGTGCTGATGTTGGGAGGTTTACCATCTTCAATGATAGACTATATCTGAGTGTATTATGATAAAAGTATCTATATTCCCAGACAATTGGGTCGTTTTAGAACTTGGATTCTGTGTTAAAGCAGCGTTAGCATGTTATAGCGAGTTATATTTTCCTCATGACACAGAGTGACTGAGTGAGTTGGGTTTAACGCCGCTTTTAACAGTATTCCAGTTATATCGCGGCGTGTCAGCTTGATGGGGGAGGAAAGCCCGAAGTGATGCAGGTTTCAGGCGTTTACCGCTTCGGCGAAACCCACGAGCACGGGTATGGTACTGACAAACCTAGGAACATAATCGGGGCGAACCGGGATTCGAACGCCGCACTCAGCAATATTCCAGCTATATGACGGCGGTCTGTAAATAATCGAGTCTAGACCAGACAATCCAGTGATTAATATCATGAGCATCGATCCACACAATTGGGATCGATGACATGCATCAACCAAGTCAGCGAGCCTGACCACCCGATGCCGTTAGTCGCCTTTTACGACAAGCATAGTGACCTTTTACGGCAAGCATGGGTTGCTGAAGACCTTTTCTATCCCGAGAGAGAGAGAGAGAGAGAGAGAGAGAGAGAGGGGGGGGGGCTTTTTTAAAAATATATTATATTTGTTTGTTTATTTAATTGTTTGTGGATTAACACCGCACTCAGTATTATTCCAGCTCTATGACGGCGGTCTGTAAATAATCGAGTCTGGACCAGACAATCCAGTGATTGACATCATGAGCATCGATCCACGCAATTGGGATACGATGCATAAACCAATCAACAAGCCCTACCAGCCGATCCCGTTATTCGCCTCTTACGTCAAGCATAGTCGCCTTTTACGATAGGCGTGGATTTCTGAAGACCTTTTTTACCCCGGGTTTTCACGGGCCCAATATTATGTTTAATCATGGACAAGGTATATAATATATATTTGCAAATAAAGCTGATTTATGTCAAATGATTGTCATAGAATAATTCTTATAAATCAGAATAAATTATCAATGACATTATGTGTTCCATTTAATCCATTACATTAAATTATTATAACAAGTCATGAGAGCATGCTAATCTTGTACGGAACTAAGAATATGTTGGGTAGCTTTACTTGTGACGTCACACCGGAAGACCAATCAGGCACGCGCTCCCCTGGCAACGTTGATAGTAACTGGATCCAAGGCGTACCACCATAATGTTCTCAGCTTCTCGCTTTGTAAATAATTAAACATGCCATAGAAAGTAACGGAAACTTTCTCAGACTTTCAACATGACAGAAGCAATGCAAGGATTACTGGCAGATGCCAAAAAAGGCAGATATTCCAGCATTCGTGACAGTTTGTCCGAAGATGGTGAGTCTACAAGGATTTTTTGTCAACACTCATGAGTAAAGGGAGCACTTGCTAGGGTCAAATTATTAGAACAATAACTTTTTGTAATGTTGATTGAAAACATTGGTGGTTTACTGATTGGAAGTAATACCGATTCTGTTTGTAATAATTTCAGATGTTGCCAGTGTCTGGGAAAATGTATCGGCATTTATTGACAAGCAGATGTCACAACAAAAGGTGAGCCATGAAATTTTCTTGTGACAAGCAACATAATATATGATGTTCTGGATGTTCTCTGGTCTTGTAGCACATTGAAATTTATATTATACATTCCGATTGTTGAACAGCATGTATTAGTTCATTCCAGGAATAATTGCTAAGTTGTATACACAATACAATCTAACTTTTTTATAGTAAATAAATTTGTTAAGTTGCACAAAGACTTAGGATGTGCTTTGAGTGAATGTCATTGGTACCACAACAATAAATACTAGCCCTATGTGTTTTGTTATTTTTCAGGGTGTACAGATACCTGTTCTGGGTACATTCACATTTTCTCAGAAGAAATTAGATATTGGAAATAACAAGTTTGTTCTGATACAACGACCAGTATTCAATATCTCAGAGAAATTTGCCCAAACTCATGGACTACAGTTCACAAGGTATCATGTACCAGGTATGTTTTGCAATTGAAACTGTATGACATAAAACATGAGACATAGTGATATTCTGCACTATGAGTGATGCAAATTGTCACATCTTTGATCTTCAGTCTATTATGAATAAAGTGTTCACATGTTTTAGATTAATTATCACCTTTAGAATACAATACACCTTTAGAATGTACAATACACCTTTAGAATGTACAATACAACAACTTCTTGTGAGGATGATCACTGCCGTAGGTCACATGTCAAAAAGACAAGAAACCAGTTTTTGTAAAAATCTGTCGGATGTGAACCCGCTACCTTTGGATTGTTAGGCCGACAGCTAACCGACTGAGCTACGTCCACACTGTGAAACTAAGTGCAAATTTACCTAGACATGCCTATGACGTTATGGAACTGAATGAAAATGGTGGAATAGGTGACAGACACTTACAAAGGTCACGGGTTGGCATGGTGTCTTGTGACTTTAGTCTACAGACGCTTACAAGTGATCCCAATGCCATTTGGCACACTCGTTTCATTCAGTAATATACAAATTACTGAGTGGCGAGGAATGAGCCGATATGGTGCGAACCGAAAACGGCGTCAGGCGATGACCTTGCAGGTGCGCATGCTTGACATGGTATTTTATAATTTGTCAGATGATTTTTGTGACAGAAAAGTGTGGTAGGGAACACTGCAAGGATAATGTGGATCATAGTAAGGAACGAGGGAGGAATAAACATTTTTTAAATTGCCATGCTTACTATAAATGCCGGGAACAAGGATGAGGTATTTCTAGATTGCAGCGTAGTATACAAAGAAATAAAAATGAACTAGGATTCTCACTTTAAATCCCATTTATAATCATTTTAGCCATTTGAAAAAAAGAAAAACAAATTATATTGAAAATAAAAGTGCTTAATAAACTGGCGTTTTCTATCAAATTCGCTGCCACAGGCTATATTTAGTAAGCATTTATTAGAAACTCAACATCGCTGGGCCTATTCAGTGGAGATGATAGGTCACTGAGAAGAGCTTATGCACACTCGATAACCCCTGACGTCACAGGGCATTGTTTCGCTGGTGTGACTGGCAACAAAATACAACAAATTACGTCATAGGGTATTGTGACCTGTTTGAAAAGTTTGTGGTACAGTATTCTAAAGGTAGATCAAACATATGTGTTGCTATAAAATAAATAAAAATAGGATCAGCAGTAAATATCTTCTTGATTTAAAAAAAAGAAGTATATGCCTTACTCATATGAGATTTGTTAGATTGATCAACAGAGGTGTGGGCCAAATAGTAAAAATAACCATTTGTAATGAATTAAGTAAATAATTGCATACACTGGAAAATTGGTGAGTGTAAGTAAACAGCTCTTGATTCAACATTATCATGATAATGCATGCTGACAGCTTTTGTTAATTGAATTTTACTCACCAAACCCACTGAATTGCTTATTAAATGTTAATTTTTTGGCCCTTCCATTCTAAAATATTGATAGATATAATTGTGGTGTACAGATATGTCTGTATTGAATAGGATGTGTCTTTGTTGTGCATCAATGGTGTAATGATACATTCATTGGTAGCTCTAATATAACATATGATGAAAATGTGTATAAAAATGGAATGATATTTACATAAGAGAAAACACATATGAATATCAAATGCAATAAAGCAACATCAATTTATCTTTTTTTATTTTGTTTGCCTCCAGCTTTATGGTCATATTGTCCATGAATATCCAGCAAACAGTAATTAAGATTGGTCCAGCATAGCCATCATAAATCAGTACATGCTTTAATTCACCTGTTTTAATAATGCCTGATTTTTTTTAGAAGTAAAATGTTCCATATTTTACCAAAATGCCTTGTCTGACGTCTACTTGTTCATTTTGACTGGCATCCTTTGCAACCCCTTTATTTTTTCATTATATTTTATAGCTTGTACTTGATTTTATAGTTATGATCTAAGGGATTTATCTCATCTTCCCGAGGCAAGGGAGTTAACTGACTATTAAAGTCCAGTTTCCACCCTTGCCGAACTAGGCTGTTTTGGCTGGACTAAAGAGCCAATGCATAGTCCAATCAAAAGCACGTGGCGAAATTGACATCTGGTTTGTAAACTGCCGTGAAGATTTCGGCCAATTGCAGGATTTTCAAGCATCTGTACCGTCAACTTAGCATTAATAGATATTTTTCAAATCTTTTCATGTTTTTAATCAAGGTGCTAACATGATTTGATGTAATTCGCGAAGTAAGACCCATTTTGTTACAGTATAGAGCTTGATTATCGGTCACATCATCTTGACTGGGTGCCACCATTTTGTTTGAAGCAAATGCAGTGATGTGAGAGGTGGAATCTGATTGGTCAGTAGGAGGGACATACCTCGGAATAGCCACTGGTGGCACCACGATCGAGCCCAGAAATTCCAGACTAGTTTGGCAAGGGTGGAAACTGGACTTTTACAGTCAATTAACTCCCTTGCCTCAGGAAGATGGATTTAACTATGATCAAATCTAAGTGCCCCTGCCTGCAA
Organism: Haliotis cracherodii; assembly: GCF_022045235.1. Classification (NCBI taxonomy): domain Eukaryota; kingdom Metazoa; phylum Mollusca; class Gastropoda; order Lepetellida; family Haliotidae; genus Haliotis; species Haliotis cracherodii. Next base: position 67,615,789 of record NW_027266286.1, read on the forward strand.
ACTGGGAAAAATTGTTATTTGTTTCAAAATTGGAAATATTTTAGGTTCTTATTTTCCTAAATACAGAAAAACATTTTATCTTTGAATTTTAACATGTGCATTCTTCCCCTATAATGGTCCTGTTATCAGTGAAATATGAGTCACCTCTACCATGTCTACTTAGCCATAACATTAGTTTTAACTATAACACCTTGAACTGGGAAATAATTAATTCCAATTTGGGAATTTTTGCTGACATTTGCTGCAGACTTGGGGCTGAGTATCAGCCTCTGAGTAGCTTTAGATAAATCCCTTAGCAATTTTGCTGATTCAATCTGTTTTGTCTCCTACCAGGTCAGATCCCAGTGGTGCCTCTCAATTTTGCTGCTCTATCATTTGAAACTCCATTTGATCGTGACACTGTGGAACGTTGTGTGAAGGAAATCCTTAATGCAGTATCCCGAGCTGTAGGTGCCAAAAGAAATGTTGAACTTACATTTACTGGAATAGGAAAATTGTCTGTTCGTGAAAACAGAGTGAAGATGAAATTTTTCAAGGAGTTTGTTCGGCAAATGGATGGATCAGGGAGGCTTGTGGATGCCCTACAAAATGTAAGTTATTTATTTACATTCCTGTGAATTTACTTTTTAATGGTGTTTCTAATTAAAATAACAATGTATTTCAGATAATGTATTTCTTTTCACTTGCAGCAAGAAAGTTTTCATTGTAAGCAAATCAATAAAAACTTTTAACTTACAAATTCGTAGGCTTACTGTTACTTGGGATGTCTGGCTTAAGTTCATATTACATATTGATAGAACATCCACACTTTTTGTATCATAACAAGGAAGAAACCAATCTCATTAGAATCTGATCTTAGTTCTTGCTATCGCTAAACAAAGATCTGAGGACATCCCATTACGGGTCACGTCAGAACGACCTTTCATCCAACCAATCAGACCGTCGCTTACCAGATCCTGAAAGTGACAGTCGGAATGTGTTTTCGAATCATGCAACCACGATATATTTAACACAGGGTATTCTGAATGACAGCTGCCTTTTGATTGGCCAGTGTTGATTACTTGTCAGTCATTTCATTGGTCGGTCAAAATTCGTGAAAGGTCGTTCTGACGTAACACGTAAAGGGATGTCCTCAGATCTTTGTTTAGCGGTAGCAAAAACTAAGATCTGATTTTAATGAGATTGGGAAGAAACAGATCTCTTGATATTAGAACTGAATTCAGGAAAAGGGTAGGGTAATTTAGGTTGATGATTTTTATACGTTAGGTTATGCTGCAGTTGACAGACATTCCGCTTGTTGGTAAACTAAAAAAAACCCCAGGATCCATTCCTGTGGTTCTTGCGATCTCAAATTACCCGCCCTTGATTTTCATTAGCTGGTTTGGTTTGCTATGTTACTCAGTCTAACGGACCAATCAGAATCATAAATGTGAGTTACTAACCAGCCTCAATGTTGGATTGGCAATATCAACACCATGTCAGCCAGTCCCATTGATTATGATGAAGTTACCGAGAAAATCAACATTGAAAATCTGACTGACACTCAAAACAAAGAACTTAAATATTGTTTTGACAAATATAACCGATATCTTTATGTCCATTAAAACTGGTCATGGCAAGTCTTCCCTTACCCATTTCCTTTTTCCTTATCTCGATGTTTGATTGGTCGGTAAAATGTCACTGAAAATCAAGGGCAGGTAATTTGAGATCGTGAGAACCACGGAATGAATCCAGGGGTTTGTGAAGGTTTACTGAAATGCAAGCCCTGGAGATATATAGAGGATGCAAATAGTCAAAAAGGCTATGACAGTGAATGATTCAATAGATGTATAGGACAGCCCTACAATCTGATGAGATTCCCATATTAGTACATACATTTCAGTCACTAGAACAGACAGAATGGGTAAGTCATTCCTTAACTTTACATTTCATAACTGTAGACCTACTGTAGTTAGGGAGTAAAATACTGAGCTTGCATTTGTTGCTGTCAAGTCCTTGAAGTTATATGGTGTATATACTGTAGATATTCCCCCCATCACAAAGGTGGAGGGCAGGTGATTGGATGCTGTCCGTTCATCCTCTGTCCACTCATTTTGTAGAAAGTGTCTAACATCTCTATAAATTGTTTGAAGATTATAATTGAAGCATTATTTACAAACAGGTCTTCTTGTTACTGTTTATGATTCCAAAGTATTTCCAGCTAGATGATGGGCCACAAATTTACCACCCATTTTGTCATGAGACACATTTTGTGTGACATGTTTACGTAGTATCTGGTGGATGATAATGGAGTTGGTTTTAAGTCATTGTCAATTTTTAAAGTTAAAGTGGGGGGCATATGTGTCCCAGTCGTCTAAGGCGCTGCGATTCGCTGTGCAGAGTTGCGTCCATTGGGCACACCAGAAACCTATGATTGTGGGTTCGACTCCCGGTTCGCCCTGATTATGTTTCTAGGTTTGTCAGCACCATACCCGTGCTCATGGGTTTCACCGAAGTGGTAAATGTCTCAGACCCGCATCACTTTGGGCTTTCCTCCCACATTAAGCTGACATGCCGTCATATGACTGGAATACTGTTAAAAGCGTCGTTAAACCCAACTCACTCACTCACACTAAAGTTAAAGCACTGGTATAATGTTATGATAGTATGGCCAAGAAGACGTTTTAGATGTGTACTGTTGTCTAACAGTAAAACACATGCTTGTCTGGCGCCAGTATTGGTTTATGCGTACTTTTCTGGCAAAGGAAGAAAACAGCCAAATGCATCTATTAACAAACACATATTTTTTGTTGTTAAGATGTTATTCTTCAAAAGGGTTTTGACTTGTCTTGATTATTTGTCAAATGTTTTGGTCAAAAGAAAGGAGCTGGTGGACGCATTTTGCCACACGAGGATTGAAGTTCCTAGATAATATCACATAACCAATTAACATCATTAATTAGAAAAGCATTTAGACACCTCACCTTCACTGTGTTTACTCAGTGGCTGTAATGGCATTGTATAGAGCTTTCTGTTCACGCAGTATCTACATGGTGAGCTACAGGCCTTGGCACCTATACTTATTGGTGGTATTTTTTAAGAAGTAATTTTTTTCTATTGCTTGATGTGTGCATGACCAAAGAATATACATTGAAGAGAATAGTTTTTCTTCTCTTTTTTTTTTCCTTGGTAGACATGGTCATTTTACTGTAGATAAGTCCTGACTTATCATCAAATTACAATTTATTTTATTTTTAATTGTAGAAAATTAGGCAGTTATTTGTTACAGTTAACAGGCACATTTTAACAAATATTTGAACAGCTAGGTGAAGTTGTTTATGTTAGTATTCCTGTTTCCTGGGTGCTTTTCCATTTGTCTGCAATCTCGAACCAATCCTTTTAATCAAACTTACTTAAATTCATCTGGTAAATAGTAAATCAGTTGTAAATCTTTTCCCATTTCACTATAATGGCATTCTCAAAGACATACACATGAATATAAATGGCACTACATTTGTGTTTAGTGGGGAAATTTCAAGATTTTTGAAATGGCTGCTTGCACACTGGTGGCAGTGACTTTAGTACTGTCAATTTAAATATAAAAGAGTGTTGTCTTTGAAGAAATTTATGCAAATATTAATATGTTCTTATGGATATTTTAAGGGTCAGGGTATGTAAATGCACATGACTGCATATTCATTAGTATTGAATAATGAATTCAATTCATGAATGGATACGGTTCGATTCACCGAATACACGAGTGAATTGTAACAGCCCTACTGGTTATGATCGTTGGTCTGTCGGCTTGTGAGTTTCACCAGAGTGGTCAGCAAGTCATTGAGTCATTTCCTCCATTATTAAGATGACACTGTTATATGGCTCAACCACTTGGGGCTTTTCTCTCATATTAAAGGCGGATTCAGAGTGGGGTCCAGGGAGTGCGAATCCCCCCTTTTGAAAACTAAATGTAGTAGAGACTCTCCCCTTTAAAACCAAATGTAGTGTGTTGTGGAGAATCACCCACCCACCCACTGGGAGAGGATTTTGGACCCTTCCCAGCGGTAGAAACTAACAGTTTCAGTCCACTAGTCCTTATAGTGATAACATATAGCAAAACCTTTAAAAATGGCAAATTTCTACTAGTCCTTATGATACCTTTACTATTGGGCAGTTTGGCCAGGACTACAGGACTAGTGCCAATTTCTAACCCTGCTTCCCTTTCGAAAATGTTGGATCTGCCCTTGCGTATTATGGTGACACAGTGTGATGTAACTGACATACTGGTCAAAGCGGTCACTCTCACTCATTTGCTGACCTTACTTGTCAGAAAGAAAGTTTACTGACACTGACTGAAACTGTGGCTGGTTGCAGACTGCACAACTGCTCTACCTGCAGACTTGACACAGTCACTACATCATGGCGAATTTTGAAAACAACTTCCATGGTTTCATGGGAAACTAATGCTTCAAGCATGCCTTTGTGTAGTATGAAATTTATGATCTCAAAATGAAAAGGAACCTTTCCTATGGCATGTAAATGTGTTGTATAATTGATATGTGAATAAATATCAACTCACAAGCTATCAGCGTTAGTCCTTGCCGAACTCCCCAATAGTCAAGGTATCATAAGGACTAGTAGAAAAAGTTGGTATTATTTGGTTTTGCTGTATGTTATCATTATAAGCACTAGTGGACTAAAACAGTTAGTTTCTATCCCTGACTATGGTTGCTCGGTGTTAATTTTAATTCAGCTCAGGCTGACCAACACTTCAGTTAATTGTTTACTTCAGATGTAGATGTAAACAAAACGCGACTACGCTTGTTGTAAGAGGCGACTAACGGGATCGTGTGGTCAGGCTCGCTGACTTGGTTGATGCATGTCATCGATCCCAACTGCATGGATCGATGCCCATGATGTCAACCACTGGATTGTCTGGTCCAGAATCGAGTACTTAGAGATCGTCAGCTGGAATATTGCTGAGTGCAGTGTTAAACAAACAAACAAACAAACAAACAATATAAACAAAACTTTAGATAAAATAGAGGGTTACTTTAAGTTATTGTACAGCATCTGTACATCAGGTTCAGCTGACAATGTTCAACAGTACTGGCATGAAAGTCGACCATAGCCTTCAGACTTCAATAGTATGTCAAAGCTGAATATTTAATTTTGTCCTAGCACCAATTCTTGCTTTCTAGAATATTTTTTATCACAGATCATAGTTTCTAGAAGATTTCTATAAAATCTAGCTGTGTAGTTTGTAAACCACAAAATATGGACTAGTTAGTTGAAGGATACCATGTTGGAAGCATGTTTCCCATGCATTGTTAGTCAGTGATATCATCTCAAACTTCTAAATATAGTTGGGCTGTCCCAGGAAAACTTACTGTGTTGATATCAAACTGTTAGCATGATGTTTCCTATGTATGTAATTAGTTATTAGTATATTGTAAGTTTGTGTTACAAATGGCTAGTCAAAATTCGTCAACACTATATTTTCTTGAGTATAGTGCGCACCCAAGCATAATGCACACCCCATGCGAATTCAGTATTTGGGGGAAATAAATCGGATATCATGCGCAGAAAGAAATTACACCGCACCACTTTAGCAAATGGGTGATAAGAAACTTGGTCAGTACAAATTTGAAAATTGAGATACAAAATCACCAGACATGTTGTTCTACCGTTTAAATTGATTTTTTTGTTTTGCTAAGGATTGTTTTACATCCAGGGGTTAAGATTACCTTGCATATTTTCTCATAAACTAAGCCAGAAACAGCAATCAGCTGTACACACGTTTTCTTGGAATCTCCCGGTGATTCGGTTAAAACTGACCCAATGATATAACTTTACATTTCGTAATTAATTCCAAGACAAAGTTGAATTTATTTTTGGTCATCAGTGTTTCCCAATTTCTTCGTCCCTGGCATCTCATGAAAACAAACAACTAGTAGTGGCCATGCTTTGTCATGTTTATAACACACATGCTTCGCAACACTCAACACGAGGAACCAATATGTAATATGTAACCGACTCCTGGCTCATGTCACTGTGCAATCAAACAAAAAACATTAGCCTAGTCCTCCCTTGATACATATTGCATATTGGTTTCCTAACACATTGATGAACAATATCTGTACTGATGTTAAAAACTTCTGCATCGTAACTGAAGGTAATAAAATCTCACATGGTTACCTCCCTTAACATACACACCGCTTCTCCCCAGTTCTGACTCTTTTCTCCTCCTTTTGAGTTTAGCCTAGTCCTTAAGCATTTAGAATGTTATGACACAAGTTTTATAAAAGAAATTAAATTAGGTCTTTTTGATGAAGAGATCCTTCTTTATATAAAGTAGGATTTTTGGAACATGTTTTTGCTTTTTAAGTAATTATTTTTCAATACAAACATCATGAATACATGCAGAGACCATATAATAGTCTATTACATGGTCTCTGATACATGTTACCATTTGTTTTTCATAAGGTGAGTTTACACTTCTTTGATAAAAAAAAGGGCATAAAATGTGAAAGAACAGATCTGAAACGCTATAATTGAATTTCAACCCAGTTTTGGAACGTGAACTGATGACAAGCAGAATTAGCAAGAGTTCAACCTGACTGCATACTGAATTAGTCATATGGACAATAGTATCTCAAAATTCAAACTATAATTGGGTTATTCCTTCTTAACTTTGACAATTAAAACAGAAATTTGCTTGTGAAACCAATAGTAATGACATGTGTTGACTTTGTTGCAGCGCCCAGGGACTGTGGATTCCGTCATATCAGAACGGTGTTTCTCTCGACCACTCACCAGCAACACCCTTGTTCTTCCAAAGTAAGTTGTGTAACCATGGTGATGTGTTTGTGGTGGACTTGAGAGTGACACTAATCAGCATTTATTCCCAACACAGTCCCTGGACATAGGGAACTCTAAAAAAAATCCAGAACTAATTGTACTAGACATTTTACCGTTTAGCATCTTCAACAGAAAATAATGATGGTATATATCTTTGATATGCTCGTAATTGACAGAATTTACAAATTATTGCTCCAACAATGAAAAAGTTAATATTTTTCTAATTTGAATCTTAATGTTATAAAAAAATATTATTTAAATTAACTGTCTTATCAAGGGAAATGATAAATGTTTCTTGGGAATTGCCTGTTTAAAGATTTAAAGATCTTTTTTATTTTAAATATTAATATTAAAATTAAAATACATATTTTATTCAAAAATGTTAATATTTATAATAAAAAAATAATGAATTAGCAATCTATTATCCAATTGTCAGAAGGACACCATCAGCACTGATTACTTTGGGTCCATGTGCCTTATATTTTCCCCACATGTTTGGGTTAGGGTGACAACAGTAGTTTAAAGTTTCATGTCAGTTTTGAGGTGCAAGATATATGAACAAATGTCTGTCCTGACTACCTGGGTGGAACTAACGCTGACAGCTGTGAGTGCTATATTGGACTCTCTGTGATAACCCCTTGTGACAAGAGTATAGAGGGTGACACTGGCAGTATATTTATGCTGGCCTATTGTGTGTATATATATACAGGACATGTATTGTGTGTAACACCGTGTGTTGAATGTGTTACCCTCTGGTTTCAGTGGATCTGGTAATCACAGGTACTATTGAATGTGGCATGCACAGCCTTCTCTACTAGCCTTGCTTCAGTGTGCTGTGTCTATATCTGTCTGACCCTGGGCATGGTGGTCACGTGTACACTTCTAACAATACTGCACATGTCATTTCTCACCACTTCTATTGTGTCTATATGTGGGTGATATGGTTATATGATAAATTGATGTTATGCCTTTTGTTTCTATCAGTTATGATAAATTTGAATAGTCTGTGATATAATTTTATGATTCCTCTTCATTTTTACACTGTGACTAAAATCAGTTATATTTTTTTTTAAAGGTTTTTATTCTTTTCCTATCTTTCTATTCTGTGTGGTATATTTTAATATCTTTTATTATTGCTCTGTAGATGTGTATTTTTCATGAAACTGTGATGTTGCTGAATATTTCTTTTGGGATTCCATGATCATGGCGATGTGTATCTTCCTGAGTCAAGGGAGTTAACTGACCATAAAATTCCAGTTTTACCCCGTTGCCGAACTAGACTGGAATAATGGAGTTATATTTTCGTTGGACTTAATAGTCAATGCATAGTCCAATCAAACTTGTGTAACAGTATAGACATTCGTTTCGTAACCTGCCATGCAGATTTCGGTCGATTGCAGGATTTGCAAAACATGTGTACATGCATCAAGAGATATTTCCAAAATCGTATCATGTTTAAATCAAGGTGTTTTGCAAAGTAAGACCCATTTTTTTTTTACAATATCGATTTTGATTGTCGATCAGATCGTCTTGACTGGGTGCCACCATTTTGTTTGAAGCCAATGCAAGTGATATGAGATATGAAATCTGATTGGTCAATAGAAGGGACATAGATGGGACATAACTCATAATAGCCACTGGTGGTGCTACGATCGAGCCCAGAGATTCCAGCCTAGTTCAGCAAGGTTGGAAACTGGACTTTTATATAGTCAGTTAACTCCCTTGCCTCGGGAAGATTGGACATATGTATTTTATGTATCTTTGCGAAATCTAGACTGTAAATACATGCAGACATAATTACATGCAATTGATAAATGTAAAACAAAAGAGAGACAATTTGACATAATGAATAACACAAGAAAACATTTCTAAAATATTTTCCATAGAATCACCGCATCGAACAGCAATGCTTTGATAGCAGGATGTCTTGAACCAGTAGCAGAGACTGAAGAGGGTGGGGTGGATACTCTTGGGGAGGGACCTGGACTGATTGGGGACCCACTTGACCAGGCCCCTGACCCCCTTTCTGCCGAGGTAGGAGGGGATATTCCTGCGGATGTCCTCGCAGCAGCTGTAGCAGAGGACCAGGCTATGGAGATCCAGGCTGCTGAGAACATGGCCCAGTCCCAGGCTATAGTCACAGAGGAACCCACGGTTGGCGACATCTACACTGCCACCGCCATCGACAACATCCTTAATGACGGTGATGAACAGCCCGCTGTCCACACTATGACCAATGCTGGACTTGGACCAGACACTTCTGATGGTGAGTTGTTTGTTGTTTAAAACAGCAATCAGTATTATTCCAGTGGTAGGACAGCGGTCTCTAAATAATTGAGTCTGGACCAAAGAATCCAGTGGTTGATATCATGAGCATCAATCCACCTGATGGTGAGATCTGTGTCATTTCTCTGACACATGTTTCATAGGCATAAGAACTCTTTGTCGTCAAACCTCAGTGGATCCAGGAATGACCATGTTGTCTGTGCAGAGTTACATCCCTTACACGGGCCAGAATCTGATGATTGTGGGTTCAAATCCCAGAGTCCCTCTAATCATGATTCTTGACTTGTCAGCACCATACTAATGTTCAAGGGTTTCCCTAAAATGCTTCATCACTTCCAGCTTTCCCCCCACTTTAAGCTGACCTTCCATGATGTAACTGAAATACTGTCCTAGTCAGCATAACACCATACTCAGTCACTCCAAACTTGGTAACATCTTGTGTTTGCCCCATAAGATAACATTTTTTGATGATTTAGGTATTATATATAGTATTAGTGAAACAACCTGAAGCCTGAATTTTGTCTGAAGCTCCATTATTCATGGTTCGAGAAGGGATCTTGCTCTGCTTGCCTAATTGACAGTGCAAGTTGGGCCATTGGAAAAGTTCAGTGGTCGAAGGCTTGTCTAAAGTCCAAGCTCCATTCAAGCCGATGACTTTTATGATTAGATTGATGTGTTATATTGGCAAAAGCAGTTGTATTGGCTCTTGAAACTTTATTTGAGGGAATTGTTTTGCAAAAGTCAGTTACTAAATGTGTGTGTTACAAACTTTTGACCCCAAAATTAATGTTGGTAAGTCGAAAATATAAATATAATTCCAATTTCAAATGTATCTTTTATGATTTGCTCTAGATGTTAAGTAGGCAGAAGAAAGAAAGTAGAGACGGGAGGAATAGGGAAAGAAACAAGTGTAAAGTTACCTCCCTTTGATATGATATGTCACGATTTGTCATTCATTGTGTTTTATAGATAAATTTTCAACAGCTCTTATTATACTATTTTAAATAATTAATATTGGTAGTGACAGTAGATGATTTTTTAAAAACATTTAACATATTTCTGGTCGGTGGCAAAAAAAATACCCACTGCTCTACATGTATTTTAATATTGTTCACGTTAAATTTTATTTGGAGTCAGCAGATTCATAAACCAACTTTAAAAAAATGTCTGGCCTAACACTTGTGTACAAATGAGGTTTAACTACCCCGGTGTATAAGGAGACAGTACTGTGAGATTACAAGTTGTTGTAGTTATCTGACCTGTTAGCCTGCAAGAACTGACAGTCCCTGCATTGTGTGTCTGTGTTGTTAGTGACAGTGAGTGGCAAGAAGATTGTTATGTTGGCATTGTTTAGATCACATGACACATGAGGCAATACCCATCTCTCTGATCAATACATCATGTCGGAAATGTCATCATAACCGTATATAGCAACCTGTGCATTTTCACTTTGATATTTTTTCTCACAATTTCATTGATCTAATATCACGATTATTGGTATTAACTATTATGTAAATCTGTCCACATATTCACACCCTTGAGATAGGGGCAGTCACAGTAGGTATTGACACCTGGTGAGACTTAGTTATGTAAGTTACATAATAAACAACAGTAATGAGTTGACAGTGTTATGTCATACCGCCATCACCATCTCATGAATAACTGATTGGTGTATTCAGAATTAGAACATATTGATGATATGGAAATATGACCTAATAGGTACAATATAAGCCAGTTACCTATACTTTGTCCTCCATCGCTACCTGGCAGCCACTTTACTTCAATCCTTGTCCAGTCAACGCTGGTGCTATTTGTCTGAGACTTTCAGGATAGTAGGAAACGGTGAAGTAGGTCCGTGGCCTCAGTCATCACTAACCACTTCAGGTATTGTGTTTTTTCGGATCAATAATTAATGCATCTCTTCCTTGGGATTCAAAGAGAACATACAGCCTAATTAAATATTAATGAATTTTGTACGAGAAGATAACGAGACTACCGCTGTTGTCATAGTATCTGCAGTGTTTGGTGGCATCGGATGTGACTGATGGTAGTCGACTGAGGGAAGGAAGTGACAAGTTACTTTCTATTTTGTGAACGTGAGATAACTATGGCTTTCTACGTAACAAGTGAGTAGTTTATGGTTTGCTTAAGTCAGATATCTGTCGTGTGGCAGATGATAGGGGATAATGTTGGCTTGAATATTATTTCTACCATTCTTTTTTGAGATTTACTTATTGTTCAGTGATGATTTGTGACATATATTTTTAGAGAAACTATTTTAAATGTAACAAGTTAATAGCTTATAGACAAAGCACACATTAGGGAAACAGTGAAATAGAAAGTGTCATTCCATATTTTTGTGGGTGACCATGTTAATCTGTGTTAATTATGAATTGATTATAATACAGGATGCTTTCACCTTGATTTATGTTTTAAAAAGGCTTTACCCCTGGTTCAGAATGACAGGTTAGTGATTATACAGTTCTAACATGATGGGTACTGGTGTCCTGTAGTATTGATTCTACAGCTTCCGAATCTTGGAACCCACAAAATCTCTTATTTTAACATTAGAGGTATGACAAGGAAGTCTTGATGTTCATGCTTAATTTTGAACACTATTCTCAGGATGCCACAATTTGTCCAGTTCATATTTTGGTATTACAAACCCTCATGCCATAAAAGCCTATTAAAAGCCTGTGTACATTGTTGATTTCATTACTGACACTCTTTGGAGACTTCATTAGTCAGAGTACCAGAACTGTTTCTATCTGTAATATCCTTGGGCATAGTAAAAATGTTTTGTTTTGTTGGAGCAAAATAACAAACAACAAGTCCTGTCGTATGAATTTTATAGTTCTCTATCTCTGTTTTAGAGGGAGGCACCCTAAGAAGTGTTGTATTTGGTTTGGTTTGGTTTGTTGTTTAATGCCGCAGGTAGGCACCATAAGAAGCCAGTCTGGCGGTTTAAGTGTTGGTGGCAACCCTGAGAAGCCAGTCTAACAGTTTAAGTATGGGTGGCACCCTGATAAGCCAGTCTAGCAGTTTAAGTGTTGATGGCCATGCTGAGAAGCCAGTCTAACAGTTTAAGTGTTGATGGCACCCTGAGAAGCCAGTCTAACATATTAAGTGTTGATGGCCACCCTGAGAAGCCAGTCTAACAGTTTAAATGTTGGTTGGCACAATAAGAAGCCAGTCTAACATATTAAGTGTTGATGGCACCCTGAGAAGCCAGCCTAACAGTTTAAGTATGGGTGGCACCCTGAGAAGCCAGTCTAACATATTTAGTGTTGATGGCCACCCTGAGAAGCCAGTCTAACATATTTAGTGTTGATGGCCACCCTGAGAAGCCAGTCTAACAGTTTAAGTGTTGATGGCACCCTGAGAAGCCAGTCTAACAGTTTAAGTGTTGATGGCCACCCTGAGAAGCCAGTCTAACATATTAAGTGTTGATGGCCACCCTGAGAAGCCAGTCTAACATATTAAGTGTTGATGGCCACCCTGAGAAGCCAGTCTAACAGTTTAAGTGTTGATGGCACCCTGAGAAGCCAGCCTAACAGTTTAAGTATGGGTGGCACCCTGAGAAGCCAGTCTAACAGTTTAAGTATGGGTGGCACCCTGAGAAGCCAGTCTAACATATTAAGTGTTGATGGCCACCCTGAGAAGCCAGTCTAACATATTAAGTGTTGATGGCACCCTGAGAAGCCAGTCTAACAGTTTAAGTATGGGTGGCCACCTGAGAAGCCAGTCTAGCAGTTTAAGTATGGGTGGCACCCTGAGAAGCCAGTCTAACATATTAAGTGTTGAAGGCCACCCTGAGAAGCCAGTCTAACATATTAAGTGTTGATGGCCACCCTGAGAAGCCAGTCTAACAGTTTAAGTGTTGATGGCACCCTGAGAAGCCAGTCTAACATATTAAGTGTTGATGGCCACCCTGAGAAGCCAGCCTAACAGTTTAAGTATGGGTGGCACCCGGAGAAGCCAGTCTAACATATTAAGTGTTGATGGCACCCTGAGAAGCCAGCCTAACAGTTTAAGTATGGGTGGCACCCTGAGAAGCCAGTCTAACAGTTTAAGTATGGGTGGCACCCTGAGAAGCCAGTCTAACATATTAAGTGTTGATGGCCACCCTGAGAAGCCAATCTAACAGTTTAAGTGTTGATGGCACCCTGAGAAGCCAGTCTAACAGTTTCAGTGTTGATGGCACCCTGAGAAGCCAGTCTAACAGTTTCAGTGTTGATGGCACCCTGAGAAGCCAGTCTAACAGTTTCAGTGTTGGTGGCCACCCTGAGAAGCCAGTCTAACAGTTTCAGTGTTGATGGCACCCTGAGAAGCCAGTCTAACAGTTTCAGTGTTGGTGGCCACCCTGAGAAGCCAGTCTAACAGTTTCAGTATTGATGGCACCCTGAGAAGCCAGTCTAACAGTTTCAGTGTTGGTGGCCACCCTGAGAAGCCAGTCTAACAGTTTAAGTGTCGGTGGCACCCTAGGAAGCCAGGCCACCCTGAGAAGCCAGTCTAAACGGTTCATGTCCTGTGTCTACTTTGTTGGGCTTCTTAATGTTTGCAGTATATCTTCCAGCAAGTATTTAGTTCAGGGATCAGTGAAATTGGCACTACTCCTATAGTCCTTGCCAAACTGCCCAATAGTTAAGTTATCCTAAGGATGAGTAGAAATTTATCCTTTTTATGGGTTTTTGCTATATGTTGTCATTTTGAGGACAGTAACTGTTAGTTTCTATCGCTGGCGTATACACAAGTGTTTAGTTCAGGGGTCAGCATATAACATCAGACATCTGCTCATCTTCCATTTTGAAACTTATTGATATCTTGGTGAGGCTGGGAGGATCGATGTGTTGAATGTGCTGTTTCTTAGCAGTCTTGAGTTTATATTGATTTTGATGCAACACAATAAGAACTTCAAAGATACTGGTATCATATAGTCTATTAATATTCAGTACAATACCATTTGCTGGTGAATTGTCCTCACAGGCCTTGCAGTAAATGACTGTCTACATGTTATCTTCATGAGGGGACAGGAGACGTTTTACAAGCTAGATGGCGAGACTGGCTACATGAAATGTAATCTTGTTTTTTGCATTGACAGAATTTAAGGATATGAACAGGAGGCATGTTTGTGTTATATATATTTAAGCAAAAAAGGACCAGTTTTTTAGTAAATCCCTGGATCAACCTGGTCCTATTTTCTGCTTGGAAAAGGTACATTTGTCAGACCCTGAGATTCTAGTTTTTCTATTGAATTACATGCTCGCAGTGAGGAAATAATGTTTTCATAGTCCATAAGTGTCGATGTTGTTGAGGATTCTAAGATATACCATGCATGCACAAGAGTGTGACGACTCTGACAAGGTATTAAATAGACTAACATATGACCCTTAACATAGAATAATAAAAAATAAATAAAATAACACTAATTATATAAGGAAACTCCAAGTGTTAAAAACTAGTGAAGTCTCTGGTGTACTGTTGAGAAGGGAATGAAAATAGGATGAGGGGGATATTTTTATTAAAAAATTGCACTGGGGTCTGTAACAGAGGTTAGGAAAGACGCCTCAAGTACTCTAATATAGTATTAACTGTCAGGCAAAAAAAAAGGATTCTATTGAAAATTGGATTTGACAACAAAATTACAAAAGTTAGCAAAATGTTGCTAGGCTGAAAACAGTTGCTGAAAGACTGTAGACCTAAACACCGCTGTCATACTTGTATCAAATACACCGCCATCAAATAACCATTGCTTGTTTGTTTCATTTTTAGCCTACATCCTACATAAGTGTATACCGTATTCAATGTAATAAGCGTCCCGTTCTAATATGCACCCATGGCGATATTTGCTAATATATTGGCTAGTGAACAATACCAATTAGCACCCCTTCCGATTGATCAATGTACACAACACTTATTTATTCGCATATAATACGCACTCGTGTGTTATATGCATCCTTAATTATGGGCAATTAAATTCTGGAAAAATGTATCTCTCGTATATAAACATTTCAGGCTGTCAGCCACAAAATTTATCTTTCAACTCTTATTTTTTCACCAAAATAATATTCTAATAAGAGCCCCATATTTCTAATTTTGAGAGCACCCTGGGCGCTTATTACGTCGAATACAGTACTTTCTTTTGCCTGGCAGTTTATATTTTCATCACAAACGTATAAACAATTAACCACATATATTTGAGAACCCCCAAATGTTCTCGTGCATCCTGAATATTAGGATGAGATAGGACCCATTGAAAACAAAGTGTTAAATATCAATACCTATGAATCAAACTAAGTTGTTTGTAGTTAAAACACAGTAATTGATTTCCCTCCTTTGTCAGATACTGGTACAAGACCGTGACTTAAGCTTGTTGTTGCTTTGATTTTATCAGACCGCTTTCCCTAGCAACATAGTTGATGTTGGCTGTAAGTGAAGACAGGTACCTGGTGTGTGTGTGTGTTGACACAATGGATGACTTGACATGCTTCATCAACTCTCTTCACATCTCTCTTGGATGCCAGAACGTCATGGCAAATAATCAATGGTGCCAACAATGGCCCTGTCTGTGTATTGGGATCCATTTGTTAGATACATATTGTTGAAATATACTGAATATTGATGCTTAACATTCTTATATGAGAGTCGTTTCGTATCTCAAATAACAGTTTCTGCTGGGACAGAATCATTAAAGATGTCAGATTGCTTTGTAAGTTTATATATACTACTCGAAAGAAGTTAAACAGTATCTGATTCTTTCACATTATTATTGTTAATCTGTCTTGACATGAACGATTAACTGTAGTAATATGAACAAATCAGGTGTTTAAGGTCTTTTCAGTAGTATATATCTTTTAACTGTGTCATATTTTATATGGGGAAAATGCCAAGATATTACTAGTATCCCTGCACAAGTAGTGTAAAGATATTGCTTTTTACACAAGGGAACTTCAAACACAGTGATCAGCTAAAAATAGATTTAACGGAAAAGACTGCCAGAAGTTTCAGTAAAGAGAATTCAGTACACAGAACATACTCTTTCAGTAGTTTATATCTTTGTAGTTTATATCTCATGTAATATTTTATGTTGGGGAAAATGCCAAGATAGTATCCCTGCACAAGTAGTGTAAAGATATGTTTTTTATACAAGGGAACTTCAAACACAGTGATCAGCTAAATATAGATTTACAGGAAAAAAATGTCAAAAGTTTCAGTACACAGAACATACTTTGTGTTTTAATTTCAATATTATATAAAGGAAATTGAGCTTTTAAACAAGCCATTTCTTTATCAAAATATGCTAAACTGACATTGGCCGTTGAAAAATTGATATCTCCTTGCAACTAAGCTAGCACCTTTAACTGTTTCAGAGTTTAGAAATGTACCACAAGGTGATATCATTATGAATTATGATTTCATGACAATGGATGAGATTCCAATTTCCATATGAATCCATAGTTCACAATTCAGAACTTGAATACAAAAACATTTTCATGAATAACTCTGTCTAATCTTGATATGGAAATGGCAAATCAAGTTAGAATTGAGTTCTCATTTGGCAGTGCCTGCTCTGTGGACCGTGCAGACGTTGAATTGTTATTGTGAGCTCACATGACGTAGGCAGGGAGACAGTACGTTGAATATGGATTCCTAGGTCCAACTTACTTCAGGAATGTTTGTGTGGGTGAAAAAAGTTGATGAGTTAGCAAATTGATTATGCAAATATGTGATGATTTGAGGAACAACAAAAGCAGAACAAAGCCCACCCTACATTGTCTGATTTGGATCAGCACGTCAGAATGAAATAAAATATATCAATCAGGGTGTGTGCTGGATTGAAACTTTATGTAATGTGGAAATTGTTTAGCCAAAATCCATACGTTACACAGGGGTAGATTTAACAACAAATTTGTGTGTAGCCAGCAGGGCTTGCTCCTTTCAAAAGTTACTGGCCCTTCTCCAAACTAACTTGCTCAAAACTAAATGTTGGAGGCCACTACTAAGTTACCCAGGAGGCTTTGAAAAGTTTAGAACTCCTCACCCCTAAAACATCATTTCCTGCACTATGAGAATAAAACTAGGCTTCCATTTAACTCATTTTGTGATAATTTTATAAGCAAATAAAGATGTTGTTGTTGTTGTTGTTGTTGTTGTACAGAACATTACAAAATGGCTGATGGTTGTGTCATTCTACCAAGATGATCTTTGAGTTAAACCATTCACATGACCTCATTCCCCCTAAATATACTCCCACGAAATTACGTGTTTCAAGAGCAGTCTCCAATCAAAAAAATTAAA